>NC_045426.1:408599137-409201012 GCF_902635505.1 Sarcophilus harrisii
TCTTTCTGAGAATGATTCTCATTCACAGTGGGTCATATTGCAAAATTGCTACTACTGTGGACAGTATTCTCTGGCTCTGCTCACTTCATTTTGCATCAGTGTATGTACATCTTTCTAGGTTTTCTTAAGGCATCTTGATCATTCCCTATAGCACAATAGTGATATATCACAATCATAATCACGTATATAACTTTCCCTATTTCCCCAACTGAGAAGCATTCCCCTAATGTCTAATTCTTCACCATCACAAAAGAGGTGCTAGAAATGTTTTTGAACATATAGTCATTTTTTTTCTCTGTAAAATATGAGACCAGCTACTCAGCTGAGCTGTGCAGTGAGTGAAGAATGTGAAGTCTGAGAAGGGATGACAAGGTTTTGAACAGTTTCTGTGTAGACTGTGACAGTGAATTGAAAAGGAAACTACTGGGTGATTGGGTGATTACTAGGAAACTACTTGCAGGGAGTACTTCATTGTGGTTATGTAAAATAAATTTCCAATGGTCCCAGTTAGAACAGTTAGATGATTTTATTCTTCATTATTCAGCAGCACATGTGTAGGCACAAAGATGACAAATGCTGAAAATAATGCAAGACTGAGATTTCACTGAGCATATCAGAAATATAACAGAGAGGCTAGAAATTCAAAGGAGGAGGACAATGCAGGGTTGAAACGTCATCAAGCAATCCGGATGAGGGGAAGAGCAGAGAATAAAAACCATAAACTGATATCCTGGAAGAAAATTGAGATAACAAGGTGTGGGGGTCATCATAAGAAGGAAGAGTAGGGTTTTATAAGGAATGGCAGAGGAAAATGTTACAAGGTAATAGATTGGGGTAGGATAAGATGATTTCAAAAATCTTAAAAATGTAAGTGACGCATTTGTGGCTGATGGTGAGATGGAAAATATAACCATTTGTGTGTGTGTGTGTGTGTGTGTGTGTGTGTGTGTGTGTATTTGTGTATTGCTGAGGTGGGATGGAGTAGTAATTCATAAGAGATGAATAGTTGGAAAAACTGAGTGGTTAGCCTCATTAAGGGAAAATCAATATTTATTGTTCTCTAGTGGTCAGGAGTTGGAGAAGAGCAAAAAATTTTAAGCCAAGTATCAAACAAATAGAGGAAGAAAGGAGTGATTTAGTGGGACAATAGTTGCTAGGATTCTGATTGGATAGTAGATATGAATAGTATACATATTAAAGGAAAATGAGTTACTAAGTGAATAAAGGTGGGCAGAAACCTGGAAATTGCAAAGAGAAGGAAGAGATATTACAACTGCATGCCTAAACCATTGACCCAAACGGAATGGGCTTCAACCGTCATTTACTACAATTCTCAGAAATGAGGGGCTCAAACTAGACAGACTGTTCTCCAAATACTAATCATTGATTGGCTGCTCTGGCTTTGAGTCAGATCCAGTTCATTAGTCAATATTCTTTGTCATCATAGAAAAAATTCAGTTCACAGAAGTTGCTCCAATGTTTTGTCAGTCATGGCCCAAATAGTAGAACTTTAACTACTTCTTCAGTAGTGATTTCCTACAATCCAAAATCAGTTTCACTATTCCATCTGAAAGTCAGTTTACTCAGTTTCATCAGGCAGTGGGAAAAGGAGCCTCCCCTTTGTGTGTCATGGAAAAAAAGGATTTTAATCTCCAGAAAAATTGCTCCATGAGAAAACATACAATTTAGTGTGTTTGTGTACCACTTTGTAATTATTCTTTTCCTTTACAATTTCAAGATCAATACTCTCAGATTTTGGGTGTAGGGTGGGTATCTTGATTTTTCTAGTGATGAGGTGGAAAGATATGGTCTAGTCACTGGTTCATCATTTATTCCTAATTGTTATCATCTTTTTTCTCTTGAGCACACTACAGTGAAAAACAATTATGTAAGCAAAAATAATTATTCATCAAAATAAGAAAACAATATTTATAATAATTATATGTTTCTAATCTTCCTTTTCAATGCCTAACAAGAAACAGAATTCTGTTCTACTTAGTACTTGTCTCAAAGTCCTCACCCACTTTTTAAACATAATCCTTTATTTATGAGGCAATTGTTTGGAAAACTGCTTCAAAGAAATGTCTATTTGCTACTTCCTGAAATTCTTATTTCAAATGAAGTGTTTTCAGTGTTTTTTATGCATATTCTCTTGTCATTAAGGTGCATTCAGATTTTATTTGAAATAATAGTATAAATGTGGCCCATAAGGCATCATTTGGGATATGTACAATAAAGTTCATTTTTATCCTTTAATGGCAACCTATATCAAACCTATTCAAAGATATTATGTTTTATAGAATGATAGAAGGATTTATGAATGGAAAATCAATATAAGAAAGAAATACCTGTTGTTTTTTAAATCATCATGGAGAAGGAAATGCTTTAATGAAATAGCCTGCCTCTACAGAGGATAAAATCAAAGTTCTATTTCAGGCTCCATTAAAGAAATATACTTTTGCTTCCTCTGAAAATATATATCTGAAAGATGAAATAATTCAAAATCATATAATACTAAAACAGCAAGTACTCAGAGGTCACCACAGCTATTTTTTTGCCTTATATTGACTGAATTGTGTTTTTTTTTTAAGTACCTAATAAAATGAGTGGTGTATATATCTTTTTTTTCATTTTATGTAATTCTAAATGTTATTCTCTTACTTGTCTGAGTATGGTAGCCTGCCATATGAGCAAATGTTAATTTTTTCTCAGTGAAAAAAGATACTATTGGTTTCAATTAAGACTAATATTCAATATGTTTCAATAATTTAAACTGCCATATTTCTATAAATCTGTAACTTCAAGAATATAGTTTCTCCCTCCAACAGAACACAATGAAATTTATTCACTATTTTTGTCCTGTCTTTTTATACCTTGGGTTTGTTTTTCCATCATTCCCAAAAGATACACTAAAAATGTTGGGGATTTCCCTCAAAAATCTCTTGATATTTCATGGTTCCTAACAAAATGTCAGAATTTTTTTTATCAGTTATCTCTCATTACATGATTTGTCCAACTTAATTATTTATTAGTCATTTCTCTAATGATAGGTATTATATCATATGTCTTTTTAATTCTTTTTCGTAGACCTGCCATTTAGAAAATCTATCATTATCATGACCGTTATTAGTGGCCTTTGATGACCAGCAACTGAATTTTTTTGAAGTTTGAAATATTCTATCATGAAGAAATTGAAATCATTTCTAGTCATATGAAAAAGTGCTGCAAATCATTATTGATTAGAGAAATGCAAATTAAGATAACTCTGAGATATCACTACACACCTCTCAGATTGGCTAAAATGTCAGGAAAAGACAAGGACAAATGTTGGAAGGAATGTGGGAAAACTGGGACACTAATATATTGTTGGAACTGTGAATTAATCCAGCCATTATAGAGAGGAATTTGGAACTATGCTCAAAGGGTTATCAAACTGTGCATACCCTTTGATCCAGCAGTGTTTCTACTGGTCTTGGTTCCCAAAAGGTCTTAAAGGAGGGGAAAAGACCCACATGTGCAAAAATGTTTGTGGTAGCCCTTTTTGTAGTGACAAGAAAATGGAAACTGAGTGGATGCCCATCAGTTGGAGAATGTCTGAATAAGTTGTGGTATATGAATGTTATGGAATATTATTGTTATGTAAGAAACGACCAGCAGGATGACTTCAGAGAGGCTTGGAAAGACTTCCATGAACTGATGCTGAGTGAAATGAGCAAAACAAGGGAAACATTGTACATGACAACAACCTTATATGATCAATTCTGAGGGACGTGGAACTCTTCAACAATGAAATAATTCAGACCAGTTCCAATGATATTGTGATGATGAGAGCCATCTACGTCCAGAGAGAGGACAATGGGAACTGAGGGTGGATTACAACATAGCATTTTCATTCTTTTTTGTTGTGGTTGGCTTGAATTTTATTTTCTTTCTCACTTTTTTTTTCCTTTTTGTTCTGGTTTTTCTTATGCAGCAAGATAATTGTATAAATATGTACGCCTGTGTCAGATTCAATATATATTTTACCATGTTTATTATATATTGGATTACATACCATCTAGGGAATGGAGTGGGGGGAAAGGATGGAAAATGGGTAGACAAGGTTTTTCAAGGGTCAATGTTGAAAAATTATCCTTGCATATGTTTTGAAAAAAAAACTTCAATAAAAATATTCTGTCGGGGGGCAGAGCCAAGATGGCGGAGAAGACACACGCGTCTTTCTAAGCTCTTCTCTTACCCTCTTTATCAATATTATATCGAGCCTCAAAAATAGTCTTGACTGCTACAATTCGTAAAGATAAGAAGTAGAACAACTCACCAACCTGAAAAATCTGCAGTCTCGCCAAAAAGGTTGGTTCTGGGCCAGGGGAGATCGGCGCAGACTGGGAGAGAAATTAGGTTCCGAGGAGAGTCTCAAACCGAGGGTGAAGGCACAGATCTCAGCACAAGCGCGCAGCCCCAACCCGCAGTACGGGGCTTCTCCTTGGGGCAGTTGTGATCCTGCACGGCAGGAGGACGCAGCCCGGGTTAGCCTCCAATCTGCGCAGGGGAGCTCTGGCTTGGCCATAGAGCTTTTCCAGGGCCGATTTGCATCAGGCAGAGACCCTGGGCAGAGTTTGTGGCTGTCTGCATTCTGCAGTCTGCGCTCAGCTGCTAATACTCACAGTCCCACAAGAGGCTCCGGCCTGGGGCAGTGACACTTTCACCCCTTAGTCTCTAGCCGAGGGCAATCACTAACCCACTCAGCCCTACTAAGCAGTTTGATAGCTCTGCCAGTGCTGAATCCACTTCCTGTTGGGGGAAGGGAAAACTCTCACCCAGAGCACTCCCATACCTCCGAGCCGGAAATCGGTTTACATCTTTCCCTGCTCTGCAGAGGAAGCTGGTAACCCCCTTGCCTAGGAGACCTACCCTAAAGGCTTTAAAACATGAATAAAAAGATGAAAAGAACAATGTACAGCTTCTATGCAGAAAAAGAGCAGGTCAGCAAACCTAGAAGAGACCCTCAAACAGCAAAATGCATCAGACTGTCCTCTCTTTACATAATGCTCTCTCATAGAAGAGACCATTAAAAGTCTCAAAAGAGAGTTAGAAGATAAATGGGGAAAGGAAAGAGAAGCCTTACAAGAGGCAATAACTTCCTGAAATACGAATTGAAAAAGTTAAAAATTCTCAGAAGTGCAGGGAAACAAAATTGGTGAATTGGAAAAATAAAGAACTCGCAAGAAAGTAGGATCTGTGAATTGAAAAGAAAATAATTCACTAAAAAAAAATTAGTGAAATGGAAAAAATTCCACAGACCAAAACAATACATTCAAAACCTCAATTGGACATATACAGAAAGAAGTAAAAAAGCTATTGAAGAAAATAATTCTTTAAAAATTAGAACTGAACAAATTGAAACTAATGATTCATTGAGACAGCAAGAATCAGTCAAGCAAAAACAAAAAAATGAGAAACTGAAAAAAAACACGAATTATCTACTTGCAAAAACGACAGACTTGGAAAATAGATCTAGGAGAGATAATCTGAGGATTATTGGACTTTCTGAAAACTATGATGAAAAAAAGAGCCTAGATACTATTTTACAAGAAATCATCAAAGAGAACTGCCCAGATGTAATAGAATCAGAAGGTAAAATAGGCATTGAAAGAATTCATCGAACACCTTCTGAAAGAATCCCTAAAATAAAAACCCCAAGGAATATTGTGGCAAAATTTCAGAACTATAAGATTAAGGAAAAAAATTTACAAGCAGCCAAAAAAAAACCATTTAAATACCGAGGTGCCACAATAAGGATCACCCAAGATCTGGCTGCCTCTACATTAAAGGAAAGAAGGGCCTGGAATATGATATTCCAAAAGGCACAAGAACTTGAGATGCAGCCAAGAACAAATCTACCCAGCTTAAGCTGAGCATTTTCTTCCAGGAAGAAGATGGACATTTAATGAAACAAATGAATTCCATTTGTTTCTGAAGAAAAACGAGAACTAAACAAAAATTTGATCTCCAACTATAGAACTCAAGAGATGGAGAAAAGGTAAAAATAACTCTGAGAATTGATTTCTGTTGTGGATATACAAAAAGAATACATGTATAATTTGATTGTACTGATATAACATAAAAAGGGAAGTAGATATGGAAAAGGGATGATGGCAGAATAAGGTGGGAAGGAGGGATAAAAAGAGGGAAACCACATCCCACAAAGAGGCTAAGGAAACTTATCATATCTGAGGGAATTTAGAGAGGGGGAGGAACAGTGTGTGAATCTTACTCTCATCAGAGTTGGCTCAAAGAAAAATAATTGACATTTGTTTTAGAGAAAATTCTCTCTCGCCTCATTAAAACGGGGGAGAGGAAAAGGAAAAGAAAAAGAGTAACAAGGGAAGGAAGGGGAAAGACTCAAAGGGGGGGGGAGGGATTATAAAGAGGATAAGTATCGTGGATACAAGAGGGGTACTAAGTTTAAAGGGGAAAGAGAGTTGGGGGAGGCAAGAATAAGTAAAGCACAATCTGGGGTTATTAGGATGGCAGGAAATACAGATTTAGTAATTCTAACCGTAAATGTAAATGGGATGAACTCCCCATAAAGAGAGGCAGATAGCAGACTGGATCAAAAGTCAGAACTCCTATAATATGTTGTTTACAAGAAACACATTTAAAGCAGGGGGATGCATATAGAGTAAAAGTAAAAGGCTGGAGCAAAATCTATTATGCTTCAGGTGAAGTCAAAAAGTAGGTAGCCTATCCTTATCTCAGATCAAGCAAAAGTAAAAATTGATCTAATTAAAAGAGATAAGGAAGGTAACTACATCCTGCTAAAGGGTAAGCATAAACAACGAAGCAATATCAATATTAAACATATATGCACCAAGTGGTATGGCACTCAACTTCCTAAAGGAGAAGTTAAGAGAGTTGCAAGAAGAAATAGACAACAAAACTGTAATAGTAGGAGATCTCAACCTTGCACCTCAGAATTAGACAAATCAAACCACAAAACAAATAAGAAAGAAATTAAAGAAGTAAATAGAATATTAGAAAATTAGGTATGTTGGATCTTTGGAGAAAATTGAATGGAGATAGAAGAGAATATACTTTCTTCCTCAGCAGTTCATGGAACCTATTCAAAATTGACCATATTTAGGACATAAAGACTAAATTAAATGCAAGAAAGCAGAAATAGTAAATGCTTTCTTTTCAGATCATGATGCAATAAAACTACATTCAACAAAAAGTTAGGGGAAATAGACCAAAAGTAATTGGAAACTAAACAATCTCATCTTAAAAATGATTGGGTGAAGCAGCAAATTATAGATACAATTAATAATTTCACTCAAGATAATGACAATGATGAGACATCATACCAAAATTTGTGGGATGCAGCCAAAGTGGTAATAAGAGGGAATTTTATATCCTTAGAGGCTTACTTGAATAAAACAGAGAAAGAAAAGATTAATGAATTGGGCTTGCAACTAAAAAGCTAAAAAGACCAATTTAAAAACCCCAATCAAATACTAAATTGGAAATTTAAAATTAAAAGGAGAAATTAAAAATATTGAAAGTAAAAAAACTATTGAACTAATTAATAAAACTAAGAGTTGGTTCTATGAAAAGCCAATAAAATAGATAAGCCTTTTGGTAAATCTGATTAGAAAAGGAGGGAGGAAAATGAAATTAGTAGTCTTAAAAATGAAAAGGGAGAACTTTCCACCAATGAAGAGGAAATTAGAGAAATAATGAGTTATTTTGCTCAACTTTATGCCAATAAATTTGATAACCTAAGTGAAATGGATGACTACCTCCAAAAATACAGACTTCCCAGACTAACAGAGGAAGAAGTAAATTGCTTGGAATAGGCCCATTTCAGAACAAGAAATAGAACAGGCAATTAAACAACTCCCTAAGAAAAAATCCCCAGGACCAGATGGATTTACATGTGAATTTTACCAAACATTTAAAGAACAATTGGCCCCAATGCTATATAAATTATTTGATAAAATAGGGAATGAAGGAGTCCTACCAAATTCCTTCTATGACACAGACATGGTACTGATACGTAAACCAGGTAGGCTGAAAACAGAGAAAGAAAATTATAGACCAATCTCCCTAATGAATATTGATGCTAAAATCTTAAATAAGATATTAGCAAAAAGACTACAGAAAATCATCTCCCAGATAATACACTATGATCAAGTAGGATTTATACCAGGAATGCAGGGCTGGTTCAATATTAGGAAAACTATCAATATAATTGGCCATGTCAATAACCAAATTAACAAAAACCATATGATCATCTCAATAGATGCAGAAAAGCATTTGATAAAATCCAACATCCATTCCTATTAAAACACTTGAGAGTATAGGAATAAATGGACTTTTCCTTAAAAATAATCAGCAGCATCTATTTAAAACCATCAGTAAGCATCATATGTAATGGAGACAAACTGCAACCATTCCCAATAAGATCTGGAGTGAAACAAGGTTGCCCACTATCACCGTTACTATTTAATATTGTATTAGAAACGCTAGCTATAGCAATAAGAGCTGAGAAAGAGATTAAAGGAATAAGAATAGGCAATGAGGAAGCCAAATTATCACTCTTTGCCGATGACATGATGGTATACTTAGAGAACCCCAGAGATTCTGCTAAAAGTTATTAGAAATAATCCACAACTTTAGCAAAGTTGCTGGTTATAAAATAAACCTACATAAGTCATCAGCATTCTTTATATATCACTAACAAATCCAACAGTCAGAGTTACAAAGAGAAATTCCATTTAAAGTAACTACTGATAATATAAAAATATTTAGGAATCTATCTGCCAAGGGAAAATCAGAAACTTTATGAGCAAAATTACAGACCACTTTTCACACAAATTAAGTCTGATCTAACCAATTGAAAATATTAAATGCTCTTGGATAGGGCGAGAAATATAATAAAGATGACAATATTACCTAAACTAATCTATTTATTTAGCGCTATACCAATCAGACTCCCAAAAACTATATTTTAATGACCTAGAAAAATAACAACAAAGTTCATATGGAAAACAAATGTCAAGAATTTCAAGGAATTAATAAAAAAAATCAAATGATGGTGGCTTAGCTGTACCAGATCTAAAATTATATTATAGAGCAGCAGTTACCAAAACTATTTGGTATTGGCTAAGGAATAGATTAGTTGATCAGTGGAATAGATTAGGTTCAAGGGATAAAACAGTCAACAAATATAGCAACCTAGTCTTTGACAAACCCAAAGATCCCAGCTTTGGGATAAGAACTTACTGTTTGATAAAAATTGCTGGGAAAATTGGAAACTAATATGGCAGAAACTAGGCATTGATCCATACTTAACGCCGTACACCACGATAAGGTCAAAATGGGTTCATGACCTAGGCATAAAGAATGAAATTATTAATAAATTAGAGGAACATAGGATAGTTTACCTCTCAGACCTGTGGAAGGGGAAGGTCTTATATGACCAGCAGAACTAGAGATCATTACTGATCACAAAATAGAAAATTTCGATTATACCCAACTGAAAAGGTTTTGTACAAACAAAACTAATGCAGACAAGATTAGAAGGGAAGCAATAAACTGGGAAAATATTTTTACAGTCAAAGGTTCTGATAAAGGCCTCATTTCCAAAATATATAGAGAATTAACTCTAATTTATAAAAAATCAAGCCATTCTCTAATTGAAAAATGGTCAAAGGATATGAACAGACAATTTCAGATGAAGAAATTGAAACTATTTCTAGTCATATGAAAAGATGCTCCAAGTCATTATTAATCAGAGAAATGCAAATTAAGACAACTCTAAGATACTACTACACACCTGTCAGATTGGCTAAGATGACAGGAAAAATAATGATGATTGTTGAGGGGATGTGGGAAAACTGGGACATTGATTCATTGTTGGTGGAGTTGTGAACGAATCCAACCATTTTGGAGAGTAGTTTGAACTATGCTCAAAAAGTTATCAAACTGTGCATACCCTTTGATCCAGCAGTGTTACTACTGGGATTATATCCCAAAGAGATTATAAAGAAGGGAAAGGGACCTGTATGTGCACGAATGTTTGTGGCAGCCCTTTTATAGTGGCTTAGAAACTGGAAACTGAATGGATGTCCATCAGTTGGAGAATGGCTGAATAAATTGTGGTATATGAAAATTATGGAATATTACTGTTCTGTAAGAAATGACCAACAGGATGATTTCAGAAAGGCCTGGAGAGACTTACACGAACTGATGCTAAGTGAAATGAGCAGGACCAGGAGATCATTATATACTTCAACAATCAATACTTAGATGATGACCAGTCCTGATGGATCAGGCCATCCTCAGCAACGAAATCAACCAAATCATTTCTAATGGAGCAGTAATGAACTGAACTAGCTATACCCAGAAAAAGAACTCTGGGAGATGACTAAAAACCATTACATTGAATTCCCAGTCCCTATATTTATGCACACCTGCATCTTTGATTTCCTTCACAAGCTAATTGTACAATAATTCAGAGTCTGATTCTTTTGTACAGCAAAATAATGTTTTGGTCATGTATACTTATTGTGTATCTAAGTTATATTTTAATATATTTAACATCTACTGGTCATCCTGCCATTTAGGGAGGGGGGGGGGTAAGAGGTGAAAAATTGGAACAAGAGGTTTGGCAATTGTTAATGCTGTAAAGTTACCCATGTATATATCCTGTAAATTAAAGGCTATTAAATAAAAAAAAAAAAATATTCTGTCATTTGCAGCCATATAAAAGTATGAGACAGTAATAAATAGACTTTAGTAAATGGTATATTACAATGGACTATATCTTTAAAAATCATTCAGTTGATTGAAAGGTATAGAGACAATAAGATCCTACTGTACTTTTATTTTGATAACTATTACGACAAGTAGAAACAAAAAAGTGGAAATATAAAAAAGTTAGACTTTCTTTCACCAGAATAATAGTTATTATTATTTTAATAATATTATTCATAGTAATTTTAACATTATTATTGCTTTATGGATCTCAATTAATGAGCACTTTAATATTCTAAGGTTTGAAACAATATACAATCATCCAAAAACAGGAATATCTGGATAATTTTTAAGAAATCCCTCTTCCATTTCAGTCTTTCCTTCGGATATTAGCAATCAATGTGCCCTCAATAGGTGTGTCAATTATTTTCATAAATAATATGGTTAGGAAAGTAATACATTTTGGGAGCTGTTTCTGTTTCCATAATGACTTCTGTTGTCATAATAATTCCATTTTCTCTCTTTCTTCAGTCAAATTTTTGTTATTCTACCTTCTTTGAGATACTTTGAGAACTGATAAACTCAGTACCCTAAAAATCATACTCCCTTCAACATGAAGCATTTTTAATATACTTAAGATACTTTAGTTGCTTTTCTCATCTTAATAACTTTTCTACTTCCTCATATACTTGGAACTATGCTGTTAAAGTACAATTGTGATACCTGTAATTTTGTTGCTGAGGGAAAAATTTTGTTAAAGAAATATACTGACAAATTTTTAAAATTTTTTTTAGGTTTTCTGTTTTCTCCTAGTTAATCTTTAAAATATTCAAAATGATACATCTTGCTAAATTGAATTAATATAAAAAAGAAAAGAATGGGAAATGTTTATTGAGAATTTGCTATATGCCAAGCACAATTTTAATTGCTGGGGTTAAAAATATAAAAAGAAAATAATCATTGATCTCAAGTAATTTACATTCTAATGGAGTAGACAGCCCATGCAATGAAACTGTAGGGTCTTGGTATAATAAGGATGATGAATAGAGAAACAGGGGCAATGAGTGATCTATTTTTTTCAATAACAATGCCAATAATTATGTTACATTTTTTTAGAGCAAGAGATGGAGAAGAAAAGCTGTGCTTATATTTACATTGAAATTGCCAAACATTGAATTTATATTTTTTGAATCTGTAGGATTTTATGAAGGTATTCTTGTGATTTTTTCATTTTTTCATTCTCATTAATAATTTTAAAGTGCTACTTGCAATCATTATAAGCATTTTTTAATATGGTTTCAATTAAATTCAGTTTGATTCATCCAAGATTTAATAAACATGTACTATCTTACCATCATGGAGCATGTTCTTGTCAACATAAATAACTGTAGAATGGTACAAAGCAATGCTTAATTCATAAGTTAACAAACAAGAAAAGAATGTACTAGGTAAGTTCCAAGGGCCCATATTTCATTATCAAACATAATAATTAGGATAATTTCCTTTAAAAGATGACATTTCATTTGAGCTTTAAAGGATAGAAAAAAATCACACAGGTAGAGAAGGAAAAGGGCAAGAACATTCCAGTAACTGAGAATAATTTGAGCAAAATACAGGTATGGACGTGCAACAGTGATTTTGAACCTGTAAACTGTATACCTATATGTAGCTATGTATAGATACCTAGATAGATGGCTATATATTTATACACATATATGATTGTATATAGATATATGTATATGTGTGTATATATATATATATATATATATGCATATATAACTACTTCAATACTTTTAATATATATTTTGTTTCATATATTTAAGAATATTATGAACTGGGGTTTATTTTTTATTCCAGACTGCAAAGGTTTTCATGACATACCAAGAGTTAAAAATCACTCTATTAGAGAAGAAAAAGTGGAAAATAGAACATCTGTTAGTAAGCTATTGCAGTAAACTAGAAAAGTCATAATGAAGGACTCTACTAGTGTGGTTTCAGGAGGAATAGAAAGGGGCGGGGGGGAGGGCGGGAATAAAAGCCAGAGTTGATTAGAATATGAATCTTGCAGTCAGAGGATATTTTAATAGAAAAATAGGACATTTTAAGGTTATCTTTCATAAAAGAAATAAAGTACATGTTTTCAATACAGTAAAATCATCTATGAAGTATCAGCCATGAATTCTTACCTCAAATTATTAAAATGTGAGAGAAATACAAGTATAAAATAGGTATAGAATTTCATGTTAATAATAACCATTAGGAACATTCCATAGATATTTGGGTTTTCTATAGTATAGAACTGATATGTATTTTTAGTATATATGGAAAAGTATGTTATTTTGGATATGGATAATCTCTGCCAAGTAAAAAGTTAACAAATTTTAATTTCTAATTATAGATTACTAATCTTACAATGCTTTGTATTAGTGGATGGAGTTTCCACATGGGAGATTACTCCTACACAAAACAAAGCAAAACCAGAGCAACAAATATGTAGGCTATGTAAGTATACATAATAATTATTGGTTATGGACTTCTTTACATAAGAAAGAAGAATTTGAAAGACATAAATTTTGGAGTAAGAAGATTGGGGTTCCACCATTTACTAGTTAGATGGTCATGATAAACTACTGGGCTTCTTTGAACCTCAGTTTGCTCATCTTTAAAATAGGAAAAATAATTACTACGTATCTCACACCATTGTTGTGAAAGATGTACCATATTAAATATGAAGTGCTATATAGAAATAAATTTTTGTTAGTGTCCCATATGTTAAAACCATTTATTTAACCTTAAGATGCATTTATTTTAAAATGCTAAAGTAAAAGATGAATATTTCATGAAAGCTCTTTTATACAGAAAATCCTACCTCCATCTCTCTTAGAAGCTCATATTAGTGTGCAAGTAAAATAAAGTCTCAGTCCATAATTCTTTCTACTTATCATGCAGAAGTGTTTCCTGCATCAAAGACCCCAAAGACTTTTAACTATACTGCTGAGTCCCCTCAATAAATCGGATCAAATGTTGTTATTTGTGGCTCTGAGACTAATAAAAACAAATGTTTTGTTTTTTCTTAATTTTCCCTTAGAGAAGATGAGCCCCTTTGAAATCCACACAAGTGCAGATACCCTGCAGGCAATATGTTTGTACTAATTAACACAAATTAGAAACAAATCATTTGCAAACATAGCTCTTCAAGTGGGGAGAATTCTTGAAAGTTTCATAAAACTTCTCCAGAAATAAAAACACCTCAAAAGAGTAATTCCACTGTCCTCTCTTTTGAACTGGTTATTAAAGATAATTATCAAGGGCATGCACCACACCAAAATTTTTCATATTAGTGTTCTTCTCTTGGTCATTTTGAAACTCATGGAATATATGTCTGTGAATATATGTCTGCACCCTTCCCCAAACATCTGTATCAGAAGACATTATGAAGAAAACATTAATTGACTAATAAATACAAGTCTAATTAATTATGAACAATTCCTCAAAGAAAAGGCTCTAAGATAATCAAATCATATTTCCCCCACCCATTTATTTTAAACTACAGTAAAATAAGAAAAGATTTGTTTGCTCTTCCTCTCTCC
This sequence comes from Sarcophilus harrisii, assembly GCF_902635505.1. NCBI lineage: Eukaryota > Metazoa > Chordata > Mammalia > Dasyuromorphia > Dasyuridae > Sarcophilus > Sarcophilus harrisii. The sequence continues at coordinate 408,613,486 of NC_045426.1, forward strand.
AACTTCAATATAATCAGAAGATTAAATATTTTTCTGTATACAGAAGGCATTTTCTATCCAAAGTCTATTGGACTGCTTCAGTTCACTGAACCATTGAGAAGAACCAAATCTTTCACAGTTGATTGTTATGGCCAGAATTCTGAACTTGAAACAAAGGAATCTTACAAGGTACTAAGTCAGTAGAACTGATAGAGACAATAGTTACCTAATTTAGCACAGTTCAGTATGATTGATTTAATCCTAGAAGGAGATGTTATGGGCCAGAACTTGAAACAAGGTACTAAGTGGAATTGAGGAGACAATGGTTAAATCTGGTTTAGCATTGATTTAATCCTACAACAAATAATGGTTTCCTAATGATATAATGATTGGTGTATACTCTATGTAGAGCATATAAGCTAGAAGCTTTCAGGGGCAAAGAGGACAAGCGAATTGAAGCTCTTGGAAGCTGAGACAGATTTATTCCATTTTCCACCTTTGTTGTGACTGGAGGCTGAAGCACAAATCCTTGACATTCAGAGAGATTCAGAGACAAGCATAGGCTGGAGGCTGAGGGCTAGAGCACAAGCCAAAGCCCTTGAACTCAGACAGATTTCATCCCATCTCACACAACCTTGGTGGCAGGCTCTCCTCCTTGGCTTCTCCACTGAAACCAAGACTCCGGAAGACCTCCAGAAAACTAGCTGATCCCCAAGTGAAGGAGAGAGAACTTTGAAAGAGACAATAAAGCATTTGGACTTTAACTCCTGGCTCCTTGTGTGGTGATTACTAAACTGAAACAAAAGGCTGCTTCCAGAGACCCCAAGAAAACCTCAACAGAGAATATTACATTTTAATGGAAACATTACATTTTTGGCACCCAATGTGGGACCAAGAATCCTCATCTGTGACCCAGAAATTAGGGTGAGTACAAAAATAGACAAGAAAACTTTGATAAAGGACTAAAGTAATAGTTCAGCTAAAATGGGAAAGATGTTTAGAAAACAGCCTTCTTTTCCTCTTCAAGGAAGCTTGGTCAGACTGATAAAAAAAGCAAGGTTTAATTGCAACTTGGGAGCAGATCATTGAACTTTTAGAAACATTACAGTACACATCTCCTTGGTTTTCTAAGGAAAAAGAATTGGATCTAGAGGAATGGAAATTAGTAGGAGAGCAACTATGTCACTATTACAATGATTATGGACCTGACTCAATTTCCAAAGAAACACTTTTAATACAACTCGTTTTAAGAAATTATATAAGTATTAGAATAAGAAAAAAGAAGAAAGAGCAGGAGAGGAAGAATCCAGACAAACTAGGTGAAAAGGATGAAGAATCAGATAAGAATGAAGTACAATTCTGAGCGTAGTAGTTCACAGCAGAACCCATTAGGGCATTCCCCATCCCCTGACCTGCTTCCCTCAAGTAACCCTTCATGGGTGGAGGGAGGAAGAGGGGGAGAGGCAGTAACACAATCAGCACCACTTATGAAGCAGCCTATGACAAGATTACAAAAGGCATTGATTAAGGCTAAAAAAGGACAGAATGTATCTGATTTAAAAATAAATGTATACCCTGTGACTGAAGAGCTTGATTCTTTAGGTCAACAAAGGAGAAGATACACTCCTTTTGATCTGGAAAAAATAAAGGATTTGAAAAAGGGTTACACTCTTTATGGGGCTACATCAGCTTATGTTAAGATATCACTAGAGAATTTGGCTTATGAAATCTTAACCCTTAGTGATTGGAAATCTATAGCAAGGACATATTTAGAACCTGGACAAAACTTGTTGTGGCTTTTGGACTATAGTGAATTATGCAAGATTTAAGCCCAATGCAATAAACAAACCAGAGTTAACATACAAATCACTTTTGACCAATTAGCTGGTGAAGGTCAGTATGCACAGAATTCAGCACAGACCAATTACGCCATAGGAGCTTATGAACAAATTGCTACTGCTGCAATAAAAAATTGAGGTTCCCTCCCAGGAAAAGGTCGAGTGGAAGCCTTCACAAAAATAGAGCAAGGTCCCAATGAACCCTTTGCTGATTTTGTGGGACATTTGCAAACAGCTGTCACAAGAACTGTTGGAGAAAATGCAGCTACAGAAATAATGATAAGACAACTGGCTAAGGAAAATGCCAATGAGGTTTGCAGAAGAATTATATGGGATTACATAAAAATGCTCCTTTACAGGAGATCATAAGACACTGTGTCACAGTGAGCACAAGTGCTTATTATACCCAGACTATGATGAACATGGGAAGACAGGGTCCCTCTTGGCAAGGGACTTCTAGAGAAACTCGTCAATGCTTTCAATGTGAAAAAGTTTGACATCTGAAAGCAAAGAGATAGAGTGACAAGACAGGGTGAGAGAAGACCCAAAACCCCAAAATGCCACAAGGGCTTCCACTGGGTCTCAGAATGTAGATTGACCCAGGGAAATGAGAGGCAGGGCCCAACATCAAGATATCCAAGTGAAGGAGACAAGACTTTGAAGGAGACAATAAAGGGTTTGGACTTTAACCCCTGGCTACTTGTGGGGTGATCACTGAACTGAAACGAAGGCTGCTTCCAGAGACCCCAAGAAAACTTCAACAGAAAACATTACATTTTAAAGAGAACATTACAGTTGATCATCACACATTCTTGCTGTTATTGTATAAAATGTATTGCTGGTTCTGCTGGTTTCACTCGGCATCAATTCATATAAATCTTTCTAGACCTTTCTAACATCAGCTTTTTCATCATTTTTATAGAACAATAATATGTTGTTATCTTCATATGCTCCAGGGTTATTCAGCCATTCCCCAATTGATGGACATCAGCTCATTTTCCAATTCTTTGTTACGACAAAAAGAGCTGCTACAAACATTTTTGCATAAACTTTTCTCTCCTTTATGATTTCCTTATAACACTTAATAAATAGACACCTCCCTGTGGAAAAAAAGATCCCCCATTAAGAGTAAATCTGACGCATCTCAACATAATTTTGTTTATCTCTACTAAGCAAAAAAAAGAAAAAAATCTTTATATCAAGATTGTATTTATTCTTTTGTGGATTTGAAATAGAGCTCCCATCCTAAAAAGAAATACAACAAAGCTATGTTGACATCATTTCAAAAACTTGAAAACAGTAATTATGCCCCTGATAAATTTCTATAGGATGAAATTGCCCAGATTTTTCAACTGATCCTCCCTTCTTTCACTCATCTGGGCAATATTTTGCTAATCTATATCTTTTCTAAAATGTGCCAAAATACTATCTTGATCTGGTCTGAACAGGATCATATGATAGGATTATCATATGGAAGTTCTTCCTTTTAAGGCATGCAGTCCAAGATTACATATACAGTTCTGTCTATCTCATCCCATGTTAATTTATATTATTTTTACAGAAAACTAAAACCTTAAAACCTTTTAGATTCATGGTTCTAGCAACATTTCCTTTTATTTAATATTTGAGATTTTGATTTTTTTAACCCATCTGTAGAGATTTGCATTTATCCCTATTAGATTTCATTTTATTAGATTTGGCTAATGTTCTAATCTGCTCAGGTCTTCTGAAATCCTGATTGTTTTATAATGTATAAGCTATGCCCCTTGAATGGGTGGGTTCTTTTGCAAATTTAATAATCATATCACTTCTCTTTATTTAAATTATTAGTAAAAACTGTTAAATACTAGAGTCACAAGCATAGATCCTTAGGTTATTTCACTAGCTTTTTTTCAAATAGATATCAAATTTTAGATACATATGCTTTTATGTTTTGCTTACAAATCCTTTTGGATATAAATTCCATTTTCCTCTACAAAAAATCTGAATGATTTTCTTAATAATTCAGAAAAAGTTCAAAAGATCAGAATGATATCTTTTCATTTAATCAGACTAAAGAAAATTTATCTTAATAGAAGAAATTTGAGGTTTATGTTTGGATTTCTTTGATTTAAAGTGGTTGAGCAAAGAAAAGAATTAAAAATGAACTATTTATGTGATTTGATTACTTCAATAATCTAAATAGCAGATATTTTCTGGTTTGCTATGTGTAAACAAATTTGCAAAAATAACACTTGAATAGTATTAAATATTTACAAAATTGCTAAAAATTAAACTGAAAACAATTGTGATATATGGATTCAACAAAAACTCTGAGATCACAAATATAATCAAGTAAAGCTCAGAATCACAAAATTTCATAGGTGGAAAGAAACTCAAAGAATTTTTATTCCAACCCATACTTTTATTTTTATCATTCTTTTCAACCTCATTCTGTTCATTCTGTTTAACCCCAAGGATTTAATAAAACAAACCTATAGAAAAATATTGTATTTTAATAATTAATGGTGATATAAGATAGAAAGTTAATTTAACACCCTTTCTATGTGGAGCAGTTTAAAAATATTTTTAAAATGTTTTTTGGAAGGAAAATTTTTATTTTATAAAATGATTTAAGATACTGCCTCATTGATTATAAAGAAGGGAAAGGGACCTGTATGTGCATGAATGTTTGTGGCAGCCCTTTTTGTAGTGGCTAAAAACTGGAAACTGAATGGATGTCCATCAGTTGGAGAATGGCTGAATAAATTGTGGTATATGACTATTATGGAATATTACTGTTCTGTAAGAAATGACCAACAGGATAATTTCAGAAAGGCCTGGAGAGACTTACACGAACTGATGCTGAGTGAAATGAGCAGGACCAGGAGATCATTATATACTTCAACAACAATACTATATGATGACCAGTTCTGATGGACCAGGCCATCCTCAGCAATGAGATCAACTAAATCATTTCCAATGGAGCAGTAATGAACTGAACCAGCTATGCCCAGAAAAAGAACTCTGGGAGATGACTAAAAACCTTTACATTGAATTCCCAATCCCTATATTTATGCACACCTGCATTTTTGATTTCCTTCACAAGCTAATTGTACAATATTTCAGAGTCTGATTCTTTTTGTACAGAAAAATAACGTTTTGGTCATGTATACTTATTGTGTATCTAATTTATATTTTAATATATTTAACATCTACTGGTCATCCTGCCATCTAGGGGAGGGGGTGGGGGTAAGAGGTGAAAAATTGGAACAAGAGGTTTGGCAATTGTTAATGCTGTAAAGTTACCCATGCATATATCCTGTAAATAAAAGGCTATTAAAAAAAAAGATACTGCCTCATTTATAAATATTTTTATACCTTTAGTATGATGAGAACATTGTTTTAAAACACAAACACATACATATGTCTGTGTAAGCTTACAAAATTTCAGACAGAATTTGGAAAGAAAATCAATGGTAGTAAAATATATAGACTAAAGCTGTTTTATGAATTGACAAGACCTGTTCACTGGACTGGTACCAGCCTGAATCCTGATCATAGGTAACGACTGAAGAGGTGGAATTCTTGAAGATGGTCAAAACAGGAATTCATTAATCCAAAATTCTCTCAGCCTTATATACCCTAACACACTTACATAACTGCAGCATACTGCTCATCGGTAACTATATACTGTGCAAGTAGAACCACATATGTACTTGTTATTGTGTACAGATGTCTGTTTGCCAGTTAGTGTAACTCTGCTTTAATTACAACACAGGTTATCAGGCCCCCTCACTTCTCAGGAAAGCTAAGATGCCCCCGGGGGGATAGGGAGACAAACCAGACATATCAGAAGGTTCTGTGGCTGAGCTGGAGGGTCTTATACCTCACCCAGATTCCCCCCACTATCTGTGACCCTCTAGAATAAATTATGGAGAATAAGGCCAAAATTAATTGGAATAGTTTTTTTTTTTTTTTTTTTAAGAATCAGAGAAAGATATTTTACTTATCAAAAAATGGAGAAGTACAACTGAAAAAAATTAGTTTTGAGTATGCTGAAATATATTGAAGCCTTCAGTGTCACAAAGCACATGGTATTTCACTTGCAAATATTTATTATATGACTAAAAATAACAAAAAAAAAAAGAAAAATGATAAGTGGATCAAATAGGGATTAATAACCTTGTTATTGTTATTCATTCCAGATTAACTTTCCAAGACCCTATTTGAGATTTCATTGGCAAAGATATTGGAGAGGTTTGCCATTCTTTTTGTTCAACTAATTTTACAGATGAGGAAATTAAAGGCAAACAGGGTTAAATGACTTGCCTAGGATCACAGAGGTAAAAAGTGTCTGAGATGGATGAAGGATGAGGGTACTGAAGAAGAGGTTAGGCAGGAATGGGTGAGGTTCAGCTCTCCAAGGCCCAGGTTCTGCTGAAGGAATTTCCCTAAACCCAAAGGCTATGGTAAAAAAGCTTTATTGTTAAAGAAACACCAAGAAGGATTCTCTTGGTGGGCAAATCATTCTGTGAATGTGAAATCTTGCTGGGGGTGGTGACTTCCTCCAAGACAGCTTATCTTGCTCTGAGAGGATGCAAGACAATTTGGGTTTGTAGATTAAAGGAGACATTTACATAATTTTAGATGGCTCACTCAGATCTAGCAGAGTTTTACTCGCATCAAGGCCATATTTGAATTCAAGAAAATGAGTCATTCTGACTCCAGGTCTGGCACTTATTTACTGCACCCAATTAATTTTATAGAGGACATTTCGATAACAGTGACTTTTTAAGTGAAAAGTAAATTACTGAGAATCTTCAGGTTTTCAATTAAGTTACTGAGGAGGAAATATAGTTCCTTAAAGTACAAGAACTGGGGAAGGGAACATGAGTGAGGAAGCTGGCATCAGAACCTAAGAATAAAGAATAGAAGGGAGAGAGAAAGGAAAAGGGGGAAGGGAGAGACAGAGAGAAACAGATAGATAAAGACTGAGTTATGGAGGAAGGGCGAGAAGGTGATGACAAGGGGAGGGGGGAGAGAAAAGATGAATGGAGAGGATAAGGAAAACTCAAGGAAGGCAGAGAGAAGAGGGAGAGAGAGGAGAGATAACAGATAAGTGTGCTCATATGAGTGTGTTTGGGTAAGAGAATAAATAAAAACCTGTGTGTGTGTGTGTGTGTGTGTGTGTGTGTGTGTGTGTGTTTGGGTAAGAAAGTAAATAAAGATTTCTGTGTGTGTATTTTTTATGTAATGGGGTAAATAAAAACCTGTGCGTGTGTGTGTGTGTGTGTGTTTGGGTCGGAAGGTAAATAAGAATCTGTGCATGTGTAAGAGCATGAATAAAAACCTGCTCTCCTGGAATTATGAATGTTGGAAGTAGTTTACTTTGAGAAATCTTCAACTGAATGATTCTTATTTGCTGGTTAGATAATTTACTTCATATACCAAGAGTTTCAATAACAATTCACTTTTTTTCCCTACAGCCTCTTTTGGTTGTGGAAAGAAGTAATGATTCTGCTAAGTGTTAATTGCTCTCTCTGATGCCATCTTTTCATTGAGAAGGAAAAGCACAGGAAGCTTTGCACCTTCATTGTTATCTTGGTGAACAGGTTTAAAAATTCATCCCCCAACTTCTTTCTTCTTTCTTTAAACTCCTTTCTGATTAGAAAATACATCATCCATGTGATCAACTGGAAGAGCTGATTTATTTAGAACAGAAATAGACAGAGATAGATGAATTTTGTAATTTTTTTTTCCTTCAAGAGAACTACTATTTACATTAAATAGCACTTTTTAAATAATACTTTTAGGGTGATGGAATATTGAAAACAACTATTATTATAATAAAATAATGATAATTAACAGGCTATATACTGTATAGGATATGCCAAGCACTGTGCTAAGTCCTTATGAATATTATTTCCTTTGATCCTCACAACACACTTGTAAGGTAGATACTACCATTATTCTCCTTTTGGAGATGAAGAAACTTAAATAGACAGAAATTAGGAGAGCTTTCTACAGTCATATAGATAGTATATGTCCACAGCTGTTTTTGAATTCAAGTGTTCTTGATTTTAGGCTTTAAGCTCTATGCACTGCTGTATTTGGCTTTTTCAAAAGAGCTTGTAAATATTATGTTTAAGTAGAGAAGAGTATTTGCCCAACAGGCAGGGTAAGGACCACTATGCTAGTAGTAAGCAGGGAAGCAGTTTGAATGTGAGGCAGATGTTCCCGAATGGATCAATGGCATTAACATCTGCAGTCCAGAGCTATAAATTACACAGAGCAACTGAGCAGCTGGGTTTTTCTCTCATATGCTTGAATGCCATATTCTGTTAACTATTGCTTACTTTTCACCATAGTTATTGGCAGATTTGTGATTTGTGAATGAATGTAATCTAGGCTTTATATATATAGTGATTTATGTTACTACTTATGCATTGATTTTAATTTAATAGTATAATTACCATTTTATTTATTTTTCTCTTTTGTTAAGTAAATGCTTATGTTTCAGTTCCTTAAGTACTGTAATTTAAAATATCTTGGAACTCAACTATCATACACTCTATGGCTGCATAAAAATATAAATGAGAAAATACCTCAATTAAAGTTTCTAGGATTAGAAAGAAATAATGAGTAGAGTAAATCCATTTCTTCTCTTCAGGGTTATCCTTTAGATCCTAAGGGCTTTTGAGTGATGGTCATTTATATTTGGGATCCTAGAAATACTAGGATGAATGATTGTTGACTGAAGTCAGAAAAATGCAAAATGGTCTTTGACAGGTCTAGGCAAGAGGTATGAGAATCCTTACACACTATACATTTTGATTATGCAATTTGACAGTGCCCATGATACCTAGCCAGTTCTCTCAACCTGGAAAGGTTTTAAATATGAGCTAATAATCGACTGTTTATATTACCCAAGGATCATAATCAATAGGTATTTTACCTAATAACTTTTTGAGGAGTAGGCAACAAGAAAGGTATGAGAGAGACTTAGTAATTCATAGAGTTTGTTATTTAAGACATGTTATTTAAGATTAAGCATTTATATTTATGAAATCATAGATTTTGAATGTATTTAAAAAGACAACTAAGTTTGTGACTACCTATTTTCATTCTCTCTAGAATTATTTAGAAATACAATTACAGATAAGAACTGAAGATTTTGCTGAGGCTACTCCGAAGAGGAACCTTACATGATTCGTCATACAAATATAATGCCTGAACAGTTTATAGCACTTTAGTCACATCTGTCAGTGTCAGAGTACTCAACATTTATGAACAAAAAAGATGTTTTATAAAGTCTTTAGAATTATGTGATATTAGCTTTATAAATTTACATTGGCTTAAAAATAAATATATGCAAAATATAAGTCACATATAGATGTTAAAATGTAAAATTATTCATTGGTGGATCTTACCATGTAAGAAAAATTAAGTGATTTATCATATTTAGTTTTTCTAGACTAATTATCAACATTTCCATGAAAGAAATGGCATTGTGCTGTGTATGCATCACTAAAAAATAAGAAGGAAAGAAGGAAGGAAAGAAGAGAAAAGAGAGAGACAGAGACAGAGAAAGGAAAAGGGAAAGAGGGAAGGAGGGGAAAAAGAAAGAAAGAAAGTTTATTTTATTTAAGAAAATGTTTAATTCATGCAGAGAAAGTGCTCAGTGTTGCTATTTGAGAAAACATAGATATGAGACTTTGGGTTTATGGTAGTTTCCTGCTTCAACTCCATGGATCTTCTCTTACATGATAGAAATTCAAGAACGTGTTTCTGTTTAAACCCCTCCAAACACTATGGGAAACTTTTTATTTAACCTTGATCATGAAAGACAAAAGGGAAATTCATTTCATCTATCCCTGTGGAGTAGTTACTCTGAGCTCCTTGCTGGGCAAAAATATTTACTTGACAAGATAAAACTTACACTTCTCTTATGGACAGATGCTTTTCTGAAATCATGCTAACAGATGTCTTAAGCTTCCTTCTTAAAAGAATAACTATCCCAAGGGTTAACCTGTTTAATACTAGTATTGTTCCCCATTTATTCAAGCATTGATCCAGATCTTATCTATAGTCCCTTTGGATAGAAACAAAAGTCCTTGTTTTCATTACATACAATAGTACCTGTAGAAAATAATATTCTCTCATTAATAACAAAACAAATCAAAATTATCTAGTTCTATATTCAAAATCACAAAGATGTATACTCATGATATAAAGAACACTTCCTAATCAAATGTGGAAATATTACTTCTAATCCTGATGGGAAAATATAACAAATAGGAAATATGGTAATCTTTTGCTCTTGGTTCTTTGGATAATCCCTCCTCCTTGATTTAGGAAAGCTTTCAATTACCAATTAAAGCTTAGTCTTTATTGCAGTGCCTTCTCAAGATGAAACTCATGGCAGTAATGGATGTGGCAAAATCTTCCACTTCAATTCATGATTTCCCATACATGAAAGAATCCATACTATAGAGAAATCTCATAAATTTAGGGAATGTCGCAAAACTTTGAGCTACAATTCATATTTTAGTGTACATCAGAAAAATCATCAAAAAGAAAGCCCTTTTAAATAATGTAATATATGTAGGAAAACTTTTAGCCAGAGGAGGTATCTAGTCAACATAAGAGAATTCATACTGAAGAGAAGCCCTATAAATGTAAAAACAATGTGGAAAAGCCTTCAGTTCTAAAGAATAATAGACATAAGAAAATATATGCTGGCTTAAAACCCTATAAATGTTATGAATGTGGAGATGTATCTAGACAGAAGGGTGGCCTTAATTCAAATAAAAAATTCATACTGAGTGGAAATCCTATAATATAGTGAATATGGGAGAGCCTTCAGGCATAAAAAAAAAGCCTTCATGTACATGAGAGAATTCATACTGAAGAGAAACCATATAAATGCTGTGAATGTAGGAGGGCGTTCAAAAAGAAGGCAATCTTTTATTATAAGAAAATTCATACTGGAGACAAACCCTAGAAATACAAGGAACGTAGAGAAGCTTTTAAGTTGTATAGAAATTTTAAAAAACATAAATAAATTTGTATTTAAGAGAAATCCATTGAATATATTGATGCTGAACTAGACTATAGTTGAAGTCCGAACTTCATATAATAAAAAAGAAAACCTCTTTAAATGTAATAAATGTGAGAAACCTTCTTGTACAGCTCAAGCCTTAGGAAATATAAGATAATTCATACCAGAGATGTGAAGACCGCGTATTTTAAAATCAGCAGGAGTCAGGAATTCAGGTTAGGGGAAAATCGTCAGTCTTTATTCTCAGTGAAGAAAGTTCGGAGGTAGAAGAGAATGGGCAATAGCAATGTATGCAGCTGAGTCAAGAAGCTAGCTAGACCAGCAGCCACCCAACCGGCAGCTAGGAGTATGGAACCCAGGCCAATCTCTCCCACCTTCTCTTCCTGTCTCTCTCTGCCTCCACCCCGCAAAATCGTCATTTCCTATACAACACATCAGGACTTACAAGGAGAATGGGCGGGGGCCATTCTTTATCCAATCATGTATATTAATAGAGTATAGGCCAATTACTATTTAGCCTCAAGTACTTGGGGACCTCAGTGCATCTACTCAAACCTCAGCCCATTATACAGAGAAATCATCTAAATGTAAAGAATGTGAGAAAGTCATCTAAATGAAAGAATATGAGAAAGCTTTCAATCAGCAGGAACAGCTTAATAAAGCTAGTTGAAGCCATACTGGAGATGAACTTTTTTCATTGTTCTAAATGTGGGAAAGTTGTAAGATAGATTGAAAATTTTAAAACACATAAGACAAGTACTAGAGAGAAACCCTTTAAAAGTAAGGAATGTTGAAAAACTTTCAGGAAAAAGCAACATCACAGACTTCATTCTGAAATGTATTTAGGGTAATAAATGTGGGAAAGGCCTCAAACCTTAAGAACTATAAAAAAATTCAAACTGAAAAAATACAAAGCTTTGAATTTAAAGCTTTTTTACACATAAAGATATTTCTATTTTTGAGAAAATCTTTTAATAGACTGTAATTTGAAAATCCTTAAACCAGAGACAATCAACATCTTATACAATATAGGAAAATTCAAACAGGTCAGAATAACTTCATTGTAATACATAAATTCAATAAATATATTGTCTGTCCCCATAAAAAATCTGCTCCTTTAGCTGATTCTTTTTTCTATATTAAAAATATGGAAAGTGATGGGATTGGCGGAGAAATTCCTAGTTTGAACTATGAGGCACAAGATGCAAGGCACATGTGAAGAAATACCATAAGGCAGGATCCTATGAAGGCTGATCCCTTATAAGGATTCAGCAAAAATGGTGTATATAGGCCACTGGCAGATTTATGCTGGAAATTTAACCTCAGGTGTTGGACATCATAATTTAGCTATCTGATTGGTTAAAATAAGGTATCCACAGTGGGTGGGAATGTAAGGCTGAGCCCACCCCATTGATGCCTGTTTATCTTATCTTCAAGCTTTGACTGCTATCCCATTTAGCTACTGAACAGAAGGAAAGATATTTATTCTTTGGGAATTCCCTATACTGATGAAATCACTGATCCAGTTCCTATCTCTTATCCTCTTATATAAAACAGTAATCTGCTGAGCTATGTCTAACTAACAGTTAACGCTATTTTTTTTAACAGCACTCTGTTATAGTTGTAAAGAATTTTAGTAATCCTAGAATCCAGTCACTGATATTACAATTAATGAAACTAAGATCCAGGGTGTTTAAATGATTCCTTAACTCAGATCTTCCTAACTCTAAATCCTATTCATCTTATATCTCTCTATCAGCTTCAGATATTTCCTTAAATTTCTCTAGCTTCTTGGCTTCTAATAGCAATATGACAACAACATAAAAATAAATGTCTAACAATAAAGATCACATCTGTGCCTAGGGATTCTGGGGCTTTCCCATTAAATGTATGACTGTTTTCTATCTGGGTTTTTGTGAAATACTATCAATTCTAGGGGAACCTTATCAGCTAAAAGAAGGACCAGACTCTTGATCCCAAAAATCTTTGGATTTTTAAATTCAAATTTCAGCTGTTTCAGGAAAAAATCATTCTCCAAGAGAACACTGACCTCAGGGAGGAGATGCTATGACATGCCAAGTGAATTGGATTTAAGTTGGGGTGGGCTTTGAAAAATCACTCTCCAGTTGCACCCAAATAGACTCTTGAAAGACACTTAATTTACAAGGTAGTTCAAGTATAGGATTAGGGCAGGCCTAAGGCAAAGCACTAGCAGAGACTTAAGCTAAGAAATAAGAAATGAAATTACTGAACAGGTTGATAATACAAAGCAGGTGGGCTAAGTAAATGAAAGAGGGTTATATAGCCCTGATAGAATACTAGGAGCTGATGCTAGAGGGGGTTGTAAAATGAGTATATTAAGGATTAGAGTTCACACTTTTCTGTTATTGATTCACTAGGCTTTTGCCCTATTAGGTTTATTGGTGTTAGTTCCAGAAGATGGATATAATTTCTTTTCCTATTTTGCCTCCTTTCTTTGTTTGTTTATTTTTCCCAGGCAGCAGGTGGTAGAACCAGTAACACTCAGTGTAATGTTCAGAGAAAGATTGTAACCTAATAGAGGGTATGAATATGTGCTAATAAAAATTAGAATAGCTATTTTCAGAAATTAATGTGTTTTCTTTTACTAAATCTTTAGTCCAAAGGCCATTTAACTAGTTTGTATTCAGTTATAGAAAGGATAGTATTAATTTGGCTCAATGACTTCTAAGTAAAAGTCTAGAAAAATTAGATTATAATATTTATATTAAAATATATGTTATATACAGACATATATGTATGTGTTCTAGAATGTGTATATGTGTGTGTCTCTATGTATCCTTTGACAATATTTTTAGGCAAGATATTTTGTCTTGATGAATTTTAGTTTCCTGAGCTTTTATAAAACAAAGTGAGAAAAAATAGCCTCACCTTACTTAATAACTTGGTTGTCAATAGACAGCATGCATGACATGGGTTATCTTCATTTTATTTTATAAATGATTCTATAAACTAGATTTAGATGGGAGAAATACTCATTAATATCCTGAATAACTTATTCCAATTCTTTCTTGTTCTATTTTGATCCTCATATGTAAACAATCAAACAAATAAAGAAAAAAGTAATGGAAAAGCAAAGTCAAAAACATATTCAAGGAAGAATGACAATTATAGTTGTAGATATTTGTTTCAAATGGTTGCAGGATAGTATTAATATCAAATTTAATCTTTGTATTATCTTGTCTAGATTTTGCCTTATCTGTAAGCTTCAATGGGAGGTAACAAAAAGAAGTTATTACTAGAACATGGAACCATGGGTAAGAGAGGTAGGAAAAGAGAGAGAGAAAAAGGGATCCATGAAGTTCAATGGGAAAAGATTATTATTGAATAGGTTATTATTAATGAAAAAATTTACCTTTCTCTTGATCTTTAAAGGATGTATAGATATTTAGTAGTTTTAGGCAACGCATCTTATATATAGAAAACAGGAAACAAATGTTTTATTATCATTTCAGAATGATCTTTAGTTTGAGACATAGGAGGATGAAAATACAAATACATCAATAAGCAAAATAGGAGGAAGTATGCTAAAAGTCATTATGCATATTCTTCGGTATTTTTTCCCATTTTTCCATATTAATTTTTAAGGAGTTGTTTTCTTCATTAAATTTCTGTGCTTCCTTTTTCAAGCTGTTGGCTTTGCCCCCAAACTTGCATAATCCTCCTTCATAGCTCTCATTTCTTTCCCCCCATTTTCCTACCACTTATCTTTTAAGATCTTTTTTGAACTCTTCCAAGAGAGCTTTTTGCATTTGAGACTACTTCAAATTCCACTTTGAGACTTCCCCTGAAAGCATTTTGCCTTTGTTGTCCTGGGTTTGTGTTCTGATTTTCTGTTTCTATAAAAGCTTGTTATGGTCAGAACTCTTTTTAGTTTTTTTTTTATTTTTTGCTAACTTTTTAAAGCTGAGCTCTAATCCTAGGGCACAGAAGAGATTGTTCCAAGCTTCTTTTGCAGGGGGACAGTTGTCCCTCACTGACTGTTCTCGGGACTGGGAACAGAGTTCTGCAGGATTTTCCACTGAACTGGATAGTATTGTCCAAGTGCCTCTTATTATATTAGAATTCAGGGTCTCATGATTTGCCATTTGTAGTTGTGTTTGAGGTCTCACAGCTAGTCTACTGATCAACTGGCCTTCTGAACAAAGGCAGAGTAGCCAACAAAACTCTGTTGTATTTTGGGCAAGAACCTCCTGCTTTGACCCCTGCACCCAGCCTCCACACTGCTGTGCCCGCATTGCCCCCTAGCCAATTGAGAAAGGCTTTTCCTGAAGTTGTTCCCAAAATATCTTAAGCTAGAAAATGGTTACATTCTAAATATTTGTGAGTTCTGTCATTCCAAAATCTGTTCAGAGGCTTGATCCAATGTTGATTCTGAGGGAAGTGCTGGAGAACTCAGGCAATATCCTGTCGACTCTCTGCCATCTTGGCTCTCCCTCCAGTTATTATGCATTTTACAAGAATTCAGAAGAAGATAACATTACTGATTTTAATGATCAGGATTTTTTTTTTTCCAAAAAGAGAACCCTGGCCTGGATCTTGTTTTCCATAGTAATCTATTTATGTAGAAGAAAATGAGAGGAGAACATTTGAGCAGGCATCAATAATACAATAAAAACTAACATGTATGAAACTCAAACTCCTTTATAAGATTCAAACAACTCTTCTACCTGACTACAGTTGTCTTGTCACATTTTAGATTATTTTTTTTCCTCCTCTGATTTCTGGGCCTCTCTATCAAATGTCCATTTCAGCAGTCACCCACGGTAGGCAGGATAACTTCTAAAGTGGCTTAATATTTGACTCCCTTAGTTCCTTTTATACCTCTGCTCAGTAAGCCTTCTCATACTGAAGATGCCTTTACCTTTACAATCTCTTGATTCTCCAAATTATTCCCCGTGTATGTCACTGCAGAAAAATAATTACTTATATACAATACCCTTCCTCATTTCTATTGAAGAAAACAACTAAATGGAAAATTTAATTAACAATCATAGTATTCAAGAGAACCATAAAAAGGTAAACAGGGGAAATATATGTATTATTTAAAGGTTAAATTGTTTACATCCCTAGATGGTAAAGCAATATCTGTAATTCTTGAAAACTGTATCTGTGACTGGGGCAGACAGAGTAGGCCATCACATGAACTGAGGATATGGTTGTGAATTGTCTCTGATGAGAAGACATCAAAGTAAAAGATGTTAAGAGGTGGAAAAAGGTCTGTACTGGAAAAAGAGGAAAGGGGAATTATAATGGGACAATTAGTTCGCATAAAGAGGTGCAAAAGACCTAATTACAATCTAGAGAAAGAAGAGAGGGAATGAGCATTGTCAGAAGCTTGATCTCATCAGTTTTGGATCTAAGAGGAAATAATTTAATCTTTCAGTTGGGTATAGAAATTTCTCTAATCCGATAAAGAAGTAGGAGGAGAAAGTGGAAAAGAATAGGGAAGGACAGGAAAAGAGGGAAAACAGAGAAGGGAGTAAAGGTTTAAAAAAAAAAAAAGGTAGTGGGTAGGGTGGGTAAAACACACACACACATACAACTAAGAACAGGATGGACAGAGAGAACAAAGAATACACAAGGGAGAAAATAGGATGGAAGAAAATACAGAACTAGTAATCATAAGTGTGAATTTGAAAGGCATGAACTTTCCCATAAAACTGAAGAGAATAGAAAAACAGAATAAAGAATATGTTCTTTACAAGAAAACATTTGACACAGAGAGACACATACAAAGTAAAGGTAAAAGGCTGGAACAGAATTTATTATGCTTCAGCTGGAGGGGGGATAAAAAAGCATGGTATCAATTCTGATTTCAGATAAAGCAAAAGTAAAAACACATCTTTTTTAAAAGAGATAAGGAAGGAAAGTACATAAGAGATCAAGGGTACTATAAATGATGAAATAGTAAAGATACTTAATATGTATGCACAAAGTGGTAAACCATCCAAATCCCTAGAAAAGATTTTAAGTCAGTTACAGAAAGAAATAGACAGCAAAACTATTCCAGTGGCAAACCTCAATGTTTCCCTGTCAGAATCAGTCAAATCTAACTACAAAATAAATAAGAAAGAAAGTAGGCTAGTTACTAGAATCCTAGAAAACCTAGATATGATAGACCTCTGGAGAAAACTGAATAGGAATAGAAAGGAATAACCCTTTTTCTTGGTAGTGGAAACTACACAAAAACTGACCATGTAGTAAGGCATAAAAATCTCACAATTAAACGCAAAAAGGCAGAGATAATAAATGCTTCCTTTTCAGGACACAATGCAATAAAAAAATATATTAAATAAAAGGGAGGGATAGACTAAAAACCAACTGGAAATTAAATAAGCTAATTATTTTTAAAAAATGAGTGGATCAAACAACAAATCACAGAAACAATCCATAATTTAATCCAAGAGAATAATAATAATGAAACAACATACTAAAAATCTATGGGATGCAGCCCAAGCAGGTCTTAGGGGTAATTTTATATAGCTAAATAGCTACATGAATAAAATTGAAAAAGGATATCAATGAATTGAACATACAGCTAAAATAATCTAGAAAAAGAGAAAATTAAAAAAAAAAACAATTAACAAATTAGAAATTCTGAAACTCAAAGCAGGAATTAATAAAATTAAAACTAAAAAATGAAACCACTTGAACTGATAAATGCAACTAATAAATAAAACTAAGAGGTTTTTTTCAGTTGGATATAGAAATTTCTCTAATCTGATAAGGAAGTAGGAGGAGAAAGTGGAAAAGAATAGGGAAGGACAGGAAAGGAGGGAAAACAGAGAAAGGAGTAAAGGTTTGATAGAAAAAAGGTAGTGGGAAGGGTGGGTAAAACACACACACACACACATACAACGACTACTACAAAATAGATAAACAAAATAGATTAGTTTGATTAGAAAAAGAAAAGAAAAAAACCCCAGCTTCAAAAATGAAAAGGGTGAATTTTCTAAAAATGACAATGAAATTAAAGCAATAATTAAGACCTATTTGCCCAACTCTATGACAGTAAGTCTGACACTCTCACCAAAATAGAGGAATATTTACAAAAATATAAATTGTCCAGACTAACAGAAGAGGAAATAAATTACATACATTGTCCCATTTTAGAAAAAGAAATCGACAAAACATTAATGTACTCTCTAAGAAAAAACCTCCAGAGTCAAATGGATTCATAAGTGAATTCCACCAAATATGTAAAGGAAATCTTATTCCAATACTATATAAACTATTTGAAAAAAAAATAGCTAAAGAAAATGTAATGCCAAATTCCTTCTATGACAGAAATCTCTCACTGATACCTAAACAAGGAAGAGCCAAAACAAAGAAAAAAATTACAGACCAATCTTCCTAATGAATATTGATGCAAAAATTTGAAACAAAATATTACCAAAGAAATTACAGCAACATTTCATCAGGGTAATACACTATGACCAATAGATATTTATACCAGGAGTGCAGGGCTAGTTCTATTGATCTATCATTCAAGGGAATTTTTACCTTAATCAATCATATCAATAACGAAACCAACAGAAGTCATATGACAGTCTCAATAGATGCAGAAAAAACTTATGACAAAATATAGAACCCATTACATTAAAATAGGGGGGAAGGAATCATAGGGATGGAAGGAGTATCTATCTAAAACCACAGCAAGAATTATTTGTAATGCAGAGAAGCTGGATGCAATCCCAATAAGATCGGGGTTAAAAAAAAAAAAAAAGGATATTCATTATTAACATTATTATTCAATATTGTACTAAAATGTTGGCATTAGCAAAAAGAAAAGAAAAAGAAATTAAAGGAATTAGAATAGGCGATGAGGAAATAAAAACTATTATTGTTTGCTGATAATATGATGATATATTAAGAGAATCCTGGAAAATCATCCAAACCTACTGGAAACAATTCACAGCTTTAGCAAAGTTGCAGGATACAAATATCAGCATTTCTATATGTTACTGACAAAGCCCATCAGCAAGAGATGGAGAAATTCCATTTACAATTAATGCAAACAGAATAAAATACTTGGGTATCTACTTGCTAAGACAAACCCAAGAACTACATGAATACAATTACAAAACACTCCTCACACTAATAAAGTCAAATTTAAGCAACTGTAAAAATATTAATTGTTTATGGATAAGTTGAACTAACAAAATAAAAATGACAATTCTGCATAAATTTGCCTACTTGTTCAGTGCCATATCAAACTGCTTTAAAATTATTTTATAAAACTAGAAAAAATAATAACAAAATTCATCTGAAATGATAAAAGTCCAGAATATCAATGAAATTAATGGAGAACATTACAAAGGATGATGGGTTAGCAGTACCAAACCTAAAATTATATTAAAAAGCAGCAGTCATCAAAATCATTTGGTACTGACTAAGAAATACAATGGAGGGTCAGTGGAATAGATTAGATATACATGACACACAACAATCAAGAGCTACAGTAATCTAGTATTTGATAAACCCCAAACTCCACCTTCTGGAGTAAAAACTTTGTTATTTGACAACAATTGTGGGAAAAACTGGAAAATAATATGTTAGGAACTCAGCATAGACTTACATTTCACACCCTATACTAAAATAAGGTCAAAATGGGTGCATGATTTGTGCATAAAGAAGGATATCATAGGCAAATTATGTAAACAAAGGATAATTTACCTATCAGATCTTTGGAGAAGAGAGAATTTATGACTAAAGAAGAACTATAGAACATTATGAAAAGCAAAAGAGACACCTTTGATTACATTAAATTAAATAGGTTTTGCACAAACAAAACCAATAGAATAAGATTAAGAGCAAAATAAAAAGCTGAGAAAAAGATCTTTACAGGCAGTGTTTCTGATAAATGTCTCATTTCTGAACTATGTAAAGAACTATGTCAAATGTATAAGAATACAAGTCATTCCCAAACTGACAAATGATCAAAGGACATGACCACACATTTTTCAGATGACAAAATTAAAGCCATCTATAGTCATATGAAACAATGCTCTTAATTAATATTGATTAGAGAATTGCAAATTAAAACCACCTCACACCTCTCAAATTGGTTATAGTAACAGGAAAAGATAATAAATGTTGAAGAGAATGTAAAAACTTGGGACACCAATGCATTATTGGTGGAGTCTTGAAATAATCCAACCATTCTGAGGAACAATTTGGAACTAAGCCCAAAGGGCTATCAAACTATGGCTAACCTTTTATCCAGAAGTGCCATTACTGGGTCAATATGCCAAAGCAATCCTAAAGGAGGAAAAAGAACCCAGATGTGCAAAAATGTTTGTAGCAGCTCTTTATGGTAATAATGAATTGGAAAATGAGCAGATATCCATCAGTTGGCAAATGGCTGAACTAGTTGTGGTATAGAAAGGTAATTGGATATTATTGTTCTATAAAAAAAAAATCATAAACAAACTGATTTTTAAAATACCTGGAAAGAATTACAAGAAACCATGCTGAGCAAAACAAGTAGAAGCAGGAATACATTGTATATGATAACAGCAAGAATGTGTGATGAACAACTATAAAAGACTTAATTCTTCTGAGTGGTTTAGTGACTTTGAACAGAAAATGTCATCTGAATCCAGAAAAAAAAATGAGACAATGTAAATATACTCATGTTATGTTCACTTCTTTTTTTTTGTTTGTTTTTTATCTCTCCCATGGTTTTTCCCTTTTGCTCTGATTTTTCTCTCTCCACATGATTCACAAAGCAATGTGAATTAAAAATAAATAAATGTAAATTTACTAGGAAAAAAAATAACAATATTCTTTCTCAAATGTAAAGGATGGGCTAGTTCCCTGTGTACTTAGATTCCATAAAATGCTTTCTCTTGTTTTCATAAGTAAGCAACCACTGATAATCCTCTATCAAAATTGTTTCAAATTATCTGTTGAAAACTAATCAGGTGCTTACTATAAGATTTAGAAGACTGTAATAATACAAAGTACACTAAAAGTAGTTGGTATTTGAGAGTAAAGAAATACCTAAATTTTTTTAGCATGGCTAAAATTCTCATATGTTTAGCATTTTCTTCACAACAATCAAATCAGAGATATATTCATACTAAAACTGTTCCCATAGTATAGAATGGAAAACTAAGAATCAGAAAGTATTGTCCTCATCATTTAGTGGTAGTGGCAAATCTTGAATCCATCTCTTCTATAATTTATCCTCTGATTATTCTACTATATTATGTCATCTAATACTACCCACATTAAAAGGAAGCTAACTTCAGGTAGTGATTCTTATGTAAATAAAAAAACAAGCAAAGAAATGAATAGATGTAAATATGTTTACCTTTTTTCTAAAGGCTATTTATATTTCACAGAAGAAAGAGCTTTATATTTTCTATTGGTTTACATACTTTTTACTAAGTAATTAAGCAGGATTTTCAATCATTAAGAACTGGCATTTCTTCATTAGTAAACTAATTGAATGCAAAATCTTTCTATGGTGAATCATTATTTCAATCATTAATTAAAATGGAACAAGTGTTAATTCATTTTTAAACAAACAAAACCTATTTTCAAAGATCCCTGTTCATTTTATAGCTATTATTCATTGCTTATATTTTCCTTTAGAAGTTATTGATGAAGCATGTGCACGTAATATATTTCCCTTGTATTTTCTGGATCCAAAACAAAATTGGAATCATTAAGAACATAGGTGATTATTTACCATTAATTTATAACTAAAAAAAAATAAAAATCAATACCTAATAGCTTGTTTTACTACATTTTAAAATAGCAAATTATTATTTTCTAAGACGATTCAAGAACCTATCAATGTAGCAGAGAAATTAGTAGTAATAGTGAAAGAAGACAGATCTGTTTTTTACCCAAATGACAATAAGTTAATCAGAAATACTTGATGTTATAGACAATCATGATAACATATATCATTAACATTTGTAAGTCTATTAAAATTCAAGTTGTAAAATGCTGAAATATAAAGAGAATTTCAAAACATTAATAATTCAGTAATTTAATAAAGATACTGAAATAGCTTGCATATTTAATTTTAGAAAAATTAAATATACATACATTTAATTTAGAAGGAGGATAGGGAGATATGTGGTTTTTTTTTTTTTTTTATTTGATATAAAACTTCTTTTTAACATGACTCACTGGCACTGCAACTGATAGAGAATCACCTGGAAATTTCAATATGTAAATGACTTCCCCAGAGACATAAAGGCATGCTGGTATGTTTCAGGGCCTCTGTTTGAATGCCTGTCTCAACCAGTTTGATCTTTGTATTACAGTCACTCTACCACTCTGCTTTTCATATTCATGTATGCTGTTTAATATGCTATATACATTTATAAGGAGAGATTCTACCATATTTTTTTGTGTTAGAACATTTCTTGCATGAGAACATTTATTAATAGCAAATATTTTACCTAACACATATGAACTAGGGACTTTATGACAATAAGTATTGTAAAATACCTTTCAGAATTAAGTTATGATCAGTGACCAAGAGTAAATAAAATATTTCTACCTGTTTAAGTATTTTTAAGAAACAGATTTGGTAGGGGTGGAGCCAAGATGGCAGACAGTAGGCAGGTCTTTGTCTAAGCTCTTTCTGGCTTCCCTAAGATCAACAACAGATCAAGACTCTGAAGAAGTTTTGAAGTGATAAAACTCAAAAATATTGGGAGTACAACAAATTTCTAAGCAGAAGATATTTTAAAATTTCAATCAGGCATGGGGGGAGGCAACAGTGCAGGGACCTAGGGAAAAGTAGTATTCTAGCAGGTGTGAAAATCTACAGGAAAACTCTTAGTCAAAAAACAGCAGGATTGGTTACTCTGTCCTGGTTCAGATGTCAATGAATAATCAGACTAGTTGTGGAACATCCAACACAATGACAAAATGCAAATAGTGAGCCATTGAACATCAGAATATCCCAGGATTTTACAATGCCCATTTACAATGGGAAGGAAGCCAGCAGCACCAGGGCCAGGGTAGCATGAAGGTGCTGTTGCCACTAGAGGAAGTTTGGGACAATATCATTTTGAATTAAGAGCAGACCTCAACCTTTAAAAATGAGCAAAAAAAGCCAAAAGAAATCTGATGATAGATAGCTTTTATAGAGACAGAGAAAAGTAGACCTCCAACCCTGAGGACACTAAAGTCAAAACTTCTCCAGATGAAGCCTCAAATTTGAGTATTATAAATTGGTTTCAGTCTCACAAAGCTCTCTAGGATGAATTCAAAAAGAATATTAAAAGAGTTAGAATAAAAATGAAGAAAAGAAATGAGAGTACCAGAAAAGGAAATACAGAAATTATCTGAAGAAAATCACTCCTTAAAGAATAGTTTTGGTGAAATGAAAAACAAAATAAAGTCCTTGAAAAACAGAATTTCTGAAATGGAAAAAAAAAATCCAATGAACAAAACAATTCATTTAAAAGTTTAATTGGCCAAATGCAAAAGGAGATTAAAAAGCTAACTGAAGAAAATATTTCACTAAAAATTAGAATTGAACAAATGGAAGGAAGTGATTTGATTCAAGGAGACATCAAAGTTCAGTCAAACAAAACCAAAAAAAAAAAAAAAAAAGAGAGAGAGAGAGAAAGAAAGAAAGAAGGAAACAAAGAAAGAAAGAAAGAAAAAAATAGGAGAAAATGTAAAATACCTCATCAGAAAAACAACTGACTTGGAAAACAGTTCCATAGAGACAATCTAAGAATTATTGGATTCCTGAAAACCACTTTAACCTAGACAACATATTTCATGTTTCAAGAAATCATCAAGGAAAACTGACCTGATGTCCTAAAACCAGAGGGTAAAAATAGCCATTGAACGAATCCACCAATCACCTTCTGAAAGAGATTCCTGTTAGACAAGTCAATTCTCCAAGAGCCTCCATAGCTGTGGATCATAACATTTCAAGGAGTTGCAGGACAGTCTTTTTTGACACAGCCTTTTAGGACTGGGAAAGACATAAATTGGAGGCATAAGGAAGAGGAAAGAGGTCAGACAATGCAATGGCCTCTCATTCAGAGAGGTCAGAGAGCAGCAAATGCCTCTCAGTCACCTTGTATCATCCTCTCACAAAAGAAGATCCATTCTGGATTGGATCTCCAGCAGCCACTGTCAGGTGGCTCCCATGTATTCCAACAACTCTCCTGTGTATTCCAACATATGGTGCCTGAACACGGGGCAAGAATTACAAGAAGAACCAGAGCTGTTTGTGAGAAGGATCCTTTCAGAGTTAAGAAAGAAGACCCCGAGTAAGACTTTTTTTAGTCAGGGTAATTAAATGGGCCAATACTTCAAAAGACGAAGCCAGGAGACTGATGAGAGACTTAAATGCCTGTTCTCACTGCAGTCCTCTTCTCCATTTGAAAGTTTGCCTCCATGATATTTCACAAGATCAACACCTGTTACAATCATCCAGAAGTGATAGTGTTGCTTGCATTCCTCAGTGTGGATCATGCTGTTAGGGGTGGGGGGGGGGTAACAGCAAAAAAAAAAAAAAAAAAAAAATGGGGAATTGTTAAGGGATGAGTCAATTCGCCAAAAGCCTCTACAGCTGTGCATCATAACATCTGGCAAAATGAAAATTCCAAGCAATATTGTAGCAAAATTCAATAATTATCAGATCAAGGAGAAAATATTGCAACCAGCCAAAAAGAAACAGTTCAGATATTTAGGAGTCACAGTCAGGATTACCCAGAATTTAGCAGCTTCCAATTTAAAGGACTGATGGTCCTGATATAAGATATTCTGGAGAGCAAATCTGGAGATATATGATATTCTGGGAACTTGGACTGCAGTTGTGTCAATTATACAGCAAAATTAAGTATTATCTTAAAGGGGAAAATATGGACAATAAAATAGAGAATTTTTATTTTTGATTTTTCATTAAAGCTTTTTTTTTATTTTTAAAACATATGCATGATTTTCAACATTCACTCTTGCAGCAAAACTATGTGTTCCAAATATTTTCCCTCCTTTTCTCTACCCCTATCCCTAGGCAGCAAGTAAGCCAATATATGTTAAAAATTTGCAATTCTTCTTTACATATTTCCATAATTATCATACTATGCAAGAAAAATCAGATCAAAAAGAAGAAAAATGAAAAATAAAACAAAATGTAAGCAAACAACTGTAGAAGACCACAGATATTGAGGAACTCTGAGAAAAGTACACCTGAAGCAAAGATACTTACAGCAGGGTGTTTACTCAGTGTGACTGATGAGATAATGGTTTTCTAGTTCACATATACTTAGTGTGATATAATGATGTAATCACTCTAGTATGATATAATGATGTCATCATTCTAGTTTAATATAATGATATTATCACTCTAGTTGGCATATACTTAGTGTGATATACTGATGTAATCAGACTGAGGTATTTAAGGGTTGAGAGAACTAGAAACAAAACCTCCAGCTCGGATTCAGACTCAGACTCAGACATGGACACAGAGGAGACACAGACAAGGACTCAGACACAGAGGATTCACAGAAGATGGATAAAGAAACAGAGATCCTCAAGAAAGCTAGTCTGGACATTACAAATAACAACAAAAAAGTTAAAATACTATGTTGTGATTCACATTCAGTCCCATAGTTCTCTCTTTGGATGTAGATGGTTATCTTCATAACAAACATCATTGGAAGTGACCTGAATCACCTTGTGGTTGAAAAGAATTATATCCATCAGAATTGATCATTGTATAATCTTGCTTTTGCTATGCACAATGTTCTCCTGGTTTGACTCACTTCATTTAGCATCAATTCATTCAAGTCTCTCCAGTCCTTTTGAAAACTATCCTGCTGAGAATATCTTATAGAACAATAACATTTATATACCAAGACTTATTCTGCTGTTCTCCCACCAATGGGCATCCACTCAGTTTCCAGTTTCTTGCCACTACAAAAAGGGCTGCTATAAACATTTTTGCACGTTAGTCCTTTTCCCTTTAGAGACACTGCTGGATCAAAGGGTATGCACAGTTTCATAGCCCTTTGGTCATAGTTCATGGCAGATAATTTACATCATTACAATTCTATCTTTTTTTCTTTCCCAGTACTTTCCTCTCTAATCACTTAATTTCATCATTTTTTAAAAAAAGATATCCTTTCATAATCAACTTACCCTTGTGCTCTTCTATTTGTCAAAATAATGGGAAAGTTGTGAGTTTCAAGTTTTAGATTTTCATTTTTTTTATGAAAGACCAGAGCTGAACAAAAAAAAAATGATCTACAAATGTGGAATTCAAAAGAAGCATAAAGATATATATTTTAAAAGTTAAAATGTTTACATGCCTATATGGGAAAATGACATGTTTAAATGTTAGCAGCTTTATATTTGTTAGGGGTATACTTAGAGGGTATAGGTATAATCTGACTTTATTCTGATAATATAAAAAAGAAACTATTGACAGACTGGAAGAAAAGGGAAGGGGAGGTAAAATGTTTCAAATTACATCACTTTAAGAAGCAAAAAAAACCTAAAAGATGAAGGAAAGAAGGAAGGGGAATGAGCATTGTATGAACATTATCTAATTGCATTTGGCTTAAAGATAGAGTGTCAGACATATTTAGTTTGATTGAGAAACTTATCTCTCTATAGGGAAATTGGAGAGAAAAGGAAATGGATATGCTAATAGAAGGGAGAACAGAAATAAAAAGGGAGAGGTATAAGAACTGGGGAGGAGTTGTAAAAAGGGAGGGCAAATTGAGGGAGTTGGTGGTCAGAAGCAAAACATTGGTGAAGAAGGAAATGAGAAAAGAGAAAAATATTACTTGGGGAAAATTAGATGGCAGAAATACAAAGTTAATAATTTATCCTGAATGGGAATGGGATGAACTCTTCAACAAAATGGAAGTTGATAGCAGAATGATTAAACACCAGAATGCTACATATGTTTTTTTTACAGGAAACACATTTAAGCAAAGTGACATATAATGTGAAGGTAAAAGACTGGAGGAGAATCTATTATACTTCTGCTGAACTAAAAAAAAAACAAAAAACAAAAAACAAAACAAAAACAAAACAAAATAAAAAAAACAGGGGTAGTGATCCTATTTAATCTCTAATAAAGCAAAAGCAAAATACATCTAATTAAAAGAGATAAGAAAGCAAGGAAACTAATCTTGCTAAAGGGTAGCATAGATAACGAAGTAATATCAATATTGAACATATATGTACCAAGTTGTATAGATGTAATGTTCTCTGGTGGGTTTCCTTGGAGGTCTTTGGGAACAGCCTTTGTTTCGGTTCATTAATCACCACAAGTAGAGTCAGGTGTTAAAGTCCAAATCCTTTATTATCTCTTTCAAAGTCTTGTTTCCTTTCCTGGGGCCCAGTTAACTTTCTTATAGTCCAGATCCTTTATTTTCTCCTTTATGGGTCTGGGAAGCTTTCTGGAGAGCCTTTTAGTCTGGCCTTGGTCTTAGTGGGGGAAGTGCAGGAGTCAGGTCAGCCACTAGGAAGATCAAAGATCGAATTGAATTTTTCCCCTTGGTTCTGAGACCTTAAACTCCTGCCACCAGTCCTTTGCCTTCTCTCCGAATAAATCCTGATTAAGGCTCCTAGCTTATATGCTCTACACTGAGTATAAATCAGTCATTAGATTACTAGGAAACCATTAAACCATTAGTTGTTGTAGGATTAAAGCAATGCTAAATTAGATTTAACCATTGTCTCCTCAGTTCTACTTAGTACCTTGTTTCAAGTTTTGGCCCATAACATATAACATCCAAGTTCCTAGAGGAGAAGTAAAGAGAGCTGCAAGAAGAAATAGACGGCAAAACTATACTAGTGGGGGATCTCAACTTTGCTCTATCAGAACTAGATAAATCAAAACACAAAATAAATAAGAAAGAATTTAAGGAAGTAAAGATAATTTTAGAAAAGTTAGGTATGATAGACTTTTGGAGAAAATTGAATGTAGACAGAAAGGAATATACTTTTTCCCAGGGTACATATAATCTACACAAAAACTGACCATGCATTAAGGACATAAAAAAAAAAATTCAAAATCAAATGAAGAAAGAAATATTAAATGCATTTTTTCAGACCATTATGCAATGAAAATTTTATGTATAAAAGGCTCAAGGGAAAATAGATCAAATATTAATTGGAAACTAAATATTCTAATCTTAAAAAAATAAGTGAATGAAACAACAAATCATAGATACAATAGATAATTTTATTTAAGAGAATGAGAATAATGAGACAACATACCAGAATTTATTGGATGCAGCCAAGGCAGTTCTTAGGGGAAGTTTATATCTCTAGGTTATATATCTGGATAAAATAGATAAAGAAAAGATCAATCAATTAGGTTTGCAACTAAAAACACTAGAAAAAGAACAAATTAAAAGCCCCCAATTTAATATCAAATTTGAAATTCCAAAAATAAAAGTGGAGATTAATGAAACTGAAAGAAAACTATTAAACTAAAAAAAAACAAAAAAACTAAGAATTTTATGCAAAAAACAACAAAATACATGAACATTGAGTTAACTTAATTAGAAAAAAGGAAATAATAAAAACAAATTCTTAATCTCAAAAATGAAAAAGGTGAAGTTTCCACTAATGAAGAAGAAATCAGAGCATTAGGAGTTATTTTATCCAACAGTATGTTAATAAATCTGATTATCTGAGTAAAATGGATAAAATGGATGAATATTTACTAAAATATAGATTGCCCAGAACAGAGTAGGAAATAAATTACTTAAATAGTCACATTTTAGAAAAATAAATCAAACAAGCTATTAATCAACTCCTTAAGAAAAAAATCTCTAGAGCTAGATGGATTTACATGTGAATTTTGCCAAATGTTTAAAGAACAATTAATCCCAATACTATGCAAATTATTTGGAAAAAATAAAGAAAGAAGGACTCTCAAATTCCTTTTAAGACACAGACATGCAGATTGGCTAAGATGACAGGAAAAAATAATGATGATTGTTGGAGGGGATGTGGGAAAACTGGGACATTGATGCATTGTTGGTGGAGTTGTGAACGAATCCAACCATTTTGGAGAGTAGTTTGGAACTATGCTCAAAAAGTTATCAAACTGTGCATACCCTTTGATCCAGCAGTGTTACTACTGGGCTTATATCCCAAAGAGATTATAAAGAAGGGAAAGGGACTTGTATGTGCAAGAATGTTTGTGGCAGCCCTTTTTGTAGTGGCTAGAAACTGGAAACTGAATGGATGTCCATCAGTTGGAGAATGGCTGAATAAATTGTGGTATATGAATATTATGGAATATTACTGTTCTGTAAGAAATGGCCAAAAGGATGATTTCAGAAAGGCCTGGAGAGACTTACACGAACTGATGCTGAGTGAAATGAGCAGGACCAGGAGATCATTATATACTTCAACAACAATACTATATGATGACCAGTTTTGATGGACCTGGCCATCCTCAGCAACGAGATCAACCATATCATTTCCAGTGGAGCAGTAATGAACTGAACCAGCTATGCCCAGAGAAAGAACTCTGGGAGATGACTAAAAACCATTACATTGAATTCCCAATCCCTATATTTATGCCCACCTGCATTTTTGATTTCCTTCACAAGCTAATTGTAATATTTCAGAGTCTAATTCTTTTTGTACAGCAAAATAACGTTTTGGTCATGTATACTTATTGTGTATCTAATTTATATTTTAATGTATTTAACATCTACTGGTCATCCTGCCATCTCGGGGAGGGGGTGGGGGGTAAGAGGTGAAAAATTGGAACAAGAGGTTTGGCAATTGTTAATGCTGTAAAGTTACCCATGCATATAACCTGTAAATAAAAGGCTATTAAATTAAAAAAAAAAAAAAGACACAGACATGATGCTGATACCTAAACCAGGTAAGAGACAAAACAGAGAAAGAAAATTATAGACCAATTTCCCAAATGAATATTTTTGCAAAAATCTTAAATAAAATATTAGCAAAGAGATTACAGAAAGTCCATCCCCAGGAAAATACACCATGATCATGTAGGATTTATACCAGAAATGCAGGCCTGGTTCAATATTAAGAAAACTATCAGCATAACTGTCTAAATCAATATACTAACCTAAATAATTTGATCATCTCAATAGATGCTTTCAAAAAAACAAACAAAGAAACAAATAAATAGATGGGCATGGGTGAGTGGAGTGGGAAATATACTCTACAAACCTTATTATGGTCATATATCAGTTATAATGTTGTCTAGTGCCACGACCCCTGACAACTACATTTTAGAGACTTAAATGATTCACTATGCCATTGGATTAAATTTCTTCTCCCTCCTCTACCTTGGGTAGCATCCTTCCCCATGCATGCCCCATCCCCTCTTTACCAGTTACTCTTAAGAGGAAAAATAAAATACAAAAGACTGCTCAGAAAAAAATATTTTAGGAATTATGGTTTTAAAGACTATATGGACCAAATACATAAATTCTATAGTAGAGAAATTAGAAGCATTGTAAAATTCTACTCAATTATCATAGCTAAATGGAACTGTAGTAATTATAGTTATGTAGTTAATACTTAAAATAAAAAAATAAAAGAATATTAGAGTAATTCTGTTACCTTGGGCAACTTAACTTCTCCAAGCATTAGTCATGAAATGGGAGGTAATGATACCTTCCTCCCTTCTTAAGTTCTTGTGAGTATCAATTGAGAAAATGAACAGAGAAGTGACTGAAGATCTATACAGCATATACCAATTGAATACAATATCAATTCTTTGTTTTTTTTTAACATATTTGACATCCAATTCCAATTATTCCTAAATGGCAATATTCATCCCATCCCTTAATACATGTCTAAAAGGATCATGAAAAAAGATAATATAGTTGGCCTCAGTCGAATAAGATTCACATCCTTTGCTCAAAAAAGGATTAGAACAGAGTATAACAGAGCTTTGTATGACAGAACCAAATTCAGATACTATGAAAAAGCATTATGAAGAACACATGTGCTAACTGTGAGTGATTCAATAGTGTTTTTAATTTATCCTTTTCAAATGTAAATTAATCCAGTTTTAAAAAACAAAACATAATGCAACTCAGTAGAGTTGACTTGAATGTCAGAGTATCATAGTATTTGGAAGGGTGCTTAGAAGTCATCTGATCCATACTCTCATGAAAATTATTAGTGTATTCATTATGTAAATCATTTCTGATATATTATGCTATCTCACAAGAATCTTAACTACTCAGATTTCACTATCACCATGAAAAAAATTCTCAACTCCTTTATCAAATATGATGGCAATTGCATTCTCATGTCATCTGTACCTCCTTATTATAATAGTTCTCTTCAACTCAAATATCTTGCATAAAAATTATTATTTCAAAAGTAGCACAAGAATAAACAAGCATATATATACCTCATGGGCTTAATCATTCTTAGACCATCTTTAATAGATATAGAGGAGAAGAAAAGGTTCATGAGATCAAGTTATTTCCCAGACATAGCATACTTACTGGATGACAGTTTTCTTTGTCCAATGATCCAGAAAGACATTCCTAGAGTTATTTTTTGGTCCACAGATCATCAATCACTGTCTTGTATGCGTGTTTTCCTTTTTTTTTTTTTCTAAGAGTACAATCATCCTGATATAGGCTTTTCTCACTTTATGACTGTACTATTGAAACACTCTGCTAGTTGGTCTCCCTGTCTCAAGTTTTCTCTTATCTGATTGTAATCTAGTCTTTAATTAGACGTCAAGGGATATTCATGATACCCAAATCTGAACGTATCACTTCTTATTCAAAACACATGAGAGTTCTCTATTACTTCCAATTAGCCAAACATGCAATAAATATTTATTAAACACCAGTTATGTGTCAGACACTGTACTAATTTCTGAGGACACTATGAAATATAAAAGAAAGTTTGTCCTCTTGATGATTTCCAATATAGCTGAGAAGAAGGTATGGAAAAAGAGAAACATAAATTGGAAATGCTCAATAGAGAAAAAAACCACTAGAATTAATAGTGATTAATTCAAGGTTTCCTGAAGAAGTTGTTGTATTATTAATTGGGACTTGAAGGAAGCCAGGGAAGTCAGAGTGCATAGATAAAGGAAGGAGAGCATTTCATTTTGGAAGGACAGACAAAAGTCTATGGAGTATCTTATTTAACAAATAAAAGGGAGACCAGTGTTATTACATGGAAAGATATATGGGGAGGTGTAAGATATAAAACCGTACATTGTAAGGCTATTGCCTATATTATCTGGTTTGCCCATTCTACTTGGAAGTTAGACTGTTCCTCATATTTATTGCCTAGAGTTGTAGCTTCTGCTAATGATTTTGCTCAGGCTGGCCACCTCCTTTATATGCATTACAATTGTAGCACTCATTAAAGGAAAGCTCCTCTTAAAATTTTCCCAAAAACCTCTACTATATATCATGCCAAATTAATTTCCAATTATTTTTATACAGTTACTAAATTAATAGATAAGAATAAATACTGTATACACAAATGAGTCTCATGCATTTATTTGTCAACATTCCAGTAATGCTGACCACATCATTATAGTTCTCTGGAGTTTTCATTAAGAAAATGCTAAAATCTGCATAGACAACCATAGAATTATACAGATTTTCAGATGAATAAGAAACAAGAACATCAAAAGTATTTTTATTTCATATTTTAATTGTACTTTTAATTTCAAAAACATCTCTAAGAACAACACAGTGTCAAAGAAATTTCCTTTAGAAGAAACCTTAGTTACTGTTTAAACCAATATATACTTAATTCACATTTCATAACAGCATCCATGGTATAAAACTCTGTGCTAGACATGAAAAATTCTTCAAAACTTAAATAAAATATGAAATTTAAAATCCAGTGGAGGTTATGATACACAAAAAATGTCATTGAAAATATTTGGGGTACACTTACTGAAGATCCTCTTATGGGAATATGGCCTTAAACAATAGTTTAGAGTAATTGTGATTTGAAACTTTTGTAATAATAAATTGAACTATAGCTAAGATTATCTTGAATGAACATTCCCCTCCTCTTTCCCACCAACTTTTAATTAGCATTTAGGTACTTCTAAAGGCAATGTATTATTTTATTTCTGGGATAGATTTCCATGTTTAAAGCATTAGCTTGGACTCCCACAAACAATAGTAGAAAAGGTCAATGAGCCGGGGGGGGGGGCACTTGTTCTTTAACTGATGACATTCTGTGGGTTGAGAGATGCTCTTTCTCATGACATTGTTATAAACTCAGAATGGGACTGATTGGGTGAAGTTTTCTCAGTTTATGAGATTAGGCCTAAGTCACATGATTTCTGTTCCCAGATATGGAAGATCAGGTCTTGGACCTCAGCTTGCATGAAATAACATAATCTCTAAAGGTCAGACCCTAAGTCAGTGACAGAAAGTTACAGAAAGTGATGTGATCTATAGGAATCAGACAACATTGGTGACCATTGGTCAATGATGATTACTTCCTTTTAGTCTATCAATCTTGACAAGCTTGCAGCTTGTTAGGTTGAGCACATGTTGGGAGCTGAGATGGTTCCTGGGTATGTTGGGTCACTCCCTGCAGGGACTAAATAAATGCTTTCTCTTTTTACTTGAATATGTCTCTGATCAGTTAATTTGGGTCTAGAACCCATCCCATACAACCCCTTTTTGCTTTGTCTTACTCTGAGAGTCTCTGATTGTTTTTGTGATTGCTACTGTCCCACATAGTTTGGGAGCTCCTTCTGGGATATTCTGTGTGAGGGGTCTCTCCTAAATCGAATCCTTGGAGGGTGCCTTTTGGAGGGTTCTCCAGTGGTCCTTAGACTTGGCTCAGGAACTCCTACTCTGATTGAGTAAACTCCCAAAGAGAGATACTTGGAGAAAACAAAAATGGAAGTAGGCTAGCAAAGACAGACTTAAATTCGGCCCCGGAGATAAACCAACTGAGAAAAGTTTGAAATCAGTCAAGTAAAGTATGCAGCATAGCCCAGGTGAGCAAGAACTGGTGAGGAAGGGGAGGAGGGGTGACTCTTATCTGTAAAAAGACTTTCCTCAGCATCAGTTCATATAAATCTCTCCAGGTCTCTCTGAAAATCATCCTGCTGATCATTTCTTATAGAACAATGATATCCCATAGCATTCATATACCATAACTTATTCAGCCATTCACCAAGTGATGGGCATCCACTCAGTTTCCAGTTCCTTGCCACTAGGCAAAAACACCACAAACATTTTTGCACATGTGGGTCCCTTTTCCTCTTTTATCATCTCTTTGGGATATAGGCCCAGTAGAGACACTTCTGGATCAAAGAATATGCACATTTCGATAGCACTTTGAACATAGCTTCATATTGCTCTCCAGAATGGTTAGATCAGTTCACAACTTCATCAATATATTAGAGTCCCAGTTTACTTACACCCCCTCCAACATTCATCATTTAACTTTTCCTATGATCTTAACTAATCTGAGAGGTATGTAGTGTATCTCAAGAGTTGTCTTAATTTGCATTTCTCTGATCAATAGTGATTTAGAGTATTTTTTCATATGACTGTAATGGTTATAATTTCTTCATCTGAAAACTGACAAACTAAAATTTTCAATAATAATGGAACATACTTTATTTCTAAGGTTTTATAAGAGAAAATGGGGACAGAATGCTGGAAATTCCATACATCTGGCTATCTTCCCTCATTTGGATAAGTGGAAAGAATGAATCAGATTTTTTTTTCATAGCTTTTTATTTGCAAGATATATGCATGGGTAATTTTTCAGCATTGATAATTGCAAAATCTTTTGTTCCAACTTTTCCCCTCCTTCCCCTCCCCCACTCCCCCAGATGTCAGGTTGACCAAAACATGTAAAATATGTTAAAGTATAAGTTAAATACAATATATGTATACATGTCCATACAGTTATTTTGCTGTATAAAAAGAATTGGACTTTGAAATATTGTACAATTAACCTGTGAAGGAAATCAAAAATGCAGGTGGACAAAAACAGAGGGATTGGGAATTCTATGTAGTGGTTCATAGTCATCTCCCAGAGTTCTTTCCCTGGGTATAGCTGGTTCAATCCATTATTGCTCTATTGGAACTGATTTGGTTCATCTCATTGTTGAAGATGGCCACGTCCATCAGAATTGATCATCATATAGTATTGTTGAAGTATAGAATGATCTCCTGGTCCTGCTCATTTCACTCAGTATCAGTTCATGTAAGTCTCTCCAGGCTTCTCTGAAATCAACCCGCTGGTCATTTCTTACAGAATAATAATATTCCATAACATTTATATACAACAATTTATTCAGCCATTCTCCAACTGAGGGGCATCCACTCTGTTTTCAGTTTCTGGCTACTACAGACAAGGCTGCCACAAACATTCTTGCACATACAGGTCCCTTTCCCTCCTTTAAGATCTCTTTGAGATATAAGCCCAGTAGTAACACTGCTGGATCAAAGGGTATGCACAGTTTGATAACTTTTTGAGCATAGTTCCAAATCGCTCTCCAGAATAGCTGGATGTATACACAGTTCCACCAACAATGCATCCATGTCCCAGGCCGAGTCCCCCACTGTGTAGATAGAGGCTGTCCTGGTCTATGCCCCCTAATATGTGGATTTGAAAGCCCCTAGCTTCAGAATGCCACTGCAGACCTGTGTTATGGTCTGTGCTGACTCACTTCAGGTCCTGGGTGGGTACAGCCAGACCCTGTTAGACTCTGGAGTCCTTCAGAGTACCCTCTACCCTAGGCTCTAATTTCTCTGCTGGTCCACTACTCCACAATCAAAGCAAAGCAGTCAGGCTATGGTAGAGAGCTCTCTGGAACCACCATGGAGGCCACCCCAACTCCCAGTTCACTCCAAATGCTAGCTTCTCGTTTTGTCCCTGCCTGAGCTGGTGTGTTCCCGCCCTTCAGGACAAACCTTTTCTGGACATCTTCCAGATTATCTTTAGCTGGTGAATTGTTGTACTTCCAATCTTCGTGAATTTTACCAGTCAAGCGCTATTTTTGAGACTGATTTTAAAAATTGATAATGAAGGTATGAGAGGAGCTTAGAAAGTTGCGTGTGCCTTCTCCGCCATCTTGGCTCCAAGCAGTGAACTTTCTAGGTTGAATCTCTGTTATCAAGGTAAGTAGGTATAATCAGAGATCCTTGAAAGCTAAATTCACCTCAAGCTTTGATTAATGAGACTTGCTATTTGAGATAAAATCTCTTGGGACTGTGGCTGATATTATTTGGAGTTTTGAATTCAGATGTGATTGTCTTATGGTTCATCAAGCCAGTAACCCACCATCTGAAAGGAAAATGGCACAAGTTACTCAGAGGAATGTGATCCTGAATTGTTACAGGTGGAGGTTAGTATCTGGGCAATTTGAGAGGGCAACCTTGGCCTCCACTTAAGGTGGGATGTTTTTGACTCTGTTTCCCAGTCATATTCCTTTGAATAAGAACCTGATTATTCCTGAGTCTGACTATGAGGTGGAATTGTAAGTGCCAAATTACAATTGTAAAGTTGTAATTTGCAATTACAAAGCAGGATGCTTTATCCTGTTCTGTATGTGTTCTCAGGCTGAGGCCTGAAGGACTAGTTTTTGATTATAATTATGTCCCTCCTTTTTCCTCTTTTAGCAAATTTCTGCATTCAGGGCACGTGCTCAATATATGTAAGATCTTGCAGTTTCATATCTGAAAATATGTGATCATTATATCCTAAATAAGTAAGTGAGTATTTGGCCTACTCATCTGTTGCGCTCTCTCTCTCTCTCTCTCTCTCTCTTTCTCTCTTTTTCTCTCTCTCTCTCTGAAGCTGAATAGCTTCATTATACTCCAGAGTCAAAATAATTACAAACCAGATGACAAAGGCACTGGGTTTGTTATAAAATTTGTTTGTATAAAAACTTTTTGATTTAATGTAATAAAAATTGTCATTTTTCTATTCAATAATGTATTCCAGTTCTTCTTTGGCCACAAATTCTTTCCTTCTTCAGAGATCTGAGAGGTAAACAATCCTTTTTTCTATTTTGTTTATATCACTTTTTGTTTACATCATTAACCCATTTTGATCTTTTCATGGTATAAGGTGTTAGGTGTGGATCAATGCCTAGTTTTTGCCTTGCTATTTTTCAATTTTCCCAGCAGTTTTTGTCAAATAGTGAGTTCTTATCCCAAAAGCTGGGGTCTTTGGCTTTGTCAAACACTAGATTACTATACTAATTGACTATTTTTTCTTGTGAACCTAACCTATTCTATTGATGGACTACAATTTTTCTTAAGAAGGTCCTAATGGTTTTCATGATTGCTGCTTTATAATATACTTTTAGGTCTAGTGTAGCAAGGCAACCTTCATTTGCATTTTTTTTTTTCATTAATTCTCTTGAAATTCTTGACCTTTTTTTTCTTCCAGATGAACTTTGTTGTTATTTTTTCTAGCTCTGTAAAATAATTTCTTGGGAGTTTGATTGGTATGACACTGAATAAGTAGGCTGATTTAGGTAGTATTGTTATTTTTATTATAATAGCTCAGCCTATCCAATAGCACTTGATATTACACTATAGTATTTGGAAACTAATTAGATATAAAATAAAAGGGAATAATAATGGGCAAAAAATGCCAACAATTTGAAGATGGAAAACTAGGTCAATGGCAGTGCCCCTTTTTAGTGTTCAGAAAAAGAAATAGATTTTTGAGGAAAGATAATAAACTATTTTATTGTATGTTATTTACTTTGATCTTTCAAGCAAGCTAATAAGGTGTTTAGAGTATATAAATTTAAATCCCCATTTTATACATGTGAAAAAATGAGATTTAACTAAGTTGAAGCATTGAGTTTAAGATCATTGAGCTAGAAGATGGTAAACAGGATAATTGCCTAGATGTTTTTTGTTTGTTTGTTTTGTTTTGTTTTGCTTTCTAAGGCCAAATCAAATTACAAAGTCCTGGTATTTTGTTTGGTTTTATTTGTATGTTTGTTTTCTTACTCCAAATCAAGAGTTTAGCTGTCATATGCTAATTAGTGAATAGAATTTACTTTAAAGTTTTGAATATTCTGATCTGCCTTTCTGGATTGTAGCTTAAAGAACATTGGGGTTACAACAGAGGATTTCAATTTGGTTCCTGCTTCAGTTATTTAATATATATTTGATCTTTGCTAGGTCATTTAATCTTGCAGGCCTTCATTTTCTCTTTTATAAAATGAAGTGATTTGTTTCAGTGAACTCTAAGATCTCTTAAAACTCTAAATCCTAGTTTTCCTATGATTTGTAAAGATTTATTGGGCAAACTGAGATTCATAAATTTGTAAATTCCTTTTGTTTATACATTTGGCTAAAGTATGAGGAGGAGTATTGTCAGGCAATCACTGGCATAAAGGCCAAGTGATAACCAATACTCTTCATTGTCTTTTAAAAAAAAAAAATGTGAAAATATTTAACACTCTCCTTTCATGGGATATATAATTTTTTGGTTTTGTTTTTGTATTTCCCCCTTTTGGGATTGATGGAATGGAATCTATTTGCTTAGCTGATCTCTCCAGAAACAGCAACATGTTTTTTGAGATAGTAGGCAAGAATAATTGAATAATGTAACACAGTAGAAAAAATACTGGTTCAAAGTAAAAGGATTCAGTGTCATATTCCACCTAGTCCATTTACTATCTGAATAACAACATTCAAATCATGAGGCAAATCATCTAACTTCAATTTCTGCATCTACGATTATAGCTCACATTTATATTGTGCCTACAATGTGCCAGGCAATGTGCTAATAATGGTAATGATAATAATAATAATAATAGCATATTTCTATAATATGATGTGATGAAACTAGTTTCATAGGACCTTATAATTCTAATTCCATTATCTTATGAATGAAAAAGTTATTTCTTCATGCCTCATTCAGTTCTAGGTATATACTGTCATCCTCTTATATATAATATTTTACACCATTGGTAAGGGGTATTACATATACGATATTACTGTCAGATTTTATTTCATTTTATTTGCTAATAACTCTGTACATCACAATTATAAATTAAAAACAAATAGGAGAATATGAAATTCCTTACAATTAATAAGAAATGTCATAACTATATAGTTTAAACTACTGAGATTTGTTTTGAACCATGTGGGAGTATAATATATTTTTCAAAGTCAAGCATGAGCTTTATAACAAAATTTTTCATTCTTTTAACGTTGTTTTTATTCAAACTTATCTGAAACTGAGAATGTTCTTATTCAATCCTGAAATCCATTTGGAAAATTGTTTTTTAAGAAAAAAGAACAAGTTATGAATACCAATTACTTTTAGTACAGGAAAAGTATTTTTGAAACTACTTTTCAACTTTATTTTCTTCCTTATGGACAAATTTAAAATATAGGTGATTAGTTCCTGTATACTTTGACATTTCTCCTTAAATTTTAATTCTGAGGAAGGATTTTTTTTAGTTAAGATATTTTCAAGTTCTATATTCTAATCTATCTATTTAATAATCTATGCTAAAGAAATAGCAAATAGGGAAAATTCCAAAAGAAAATAATTTTGGAATTGAATTGATGTTGATTTGTTCAAATAAAGCAAAGACTCCCATATCATTTGGTCACACAAAGTTTCAAGTGTTTTGTGGCTTCTCATTTCCTTTCTCTTCCACTGACAGTTTTTATTTTTTATGCCTATGACATGTAGCAAAGCTACCATCCAATAGAAAGATGGCTGCATGTCCCATGTGTCTTTGGTTCCTTTTTTTTTCCTTTTTTTTTTTTTATTAAAGCTTTTTATTTTCAAAACATATGCATAAATCATTTTCAACATACACCCCTGGAAAGCCATGTGTTCCACACTGATTTCCTTCCTTTCTTCCCACCCTGTTCCCTACATGACAAGTAAGCTAATATCCATTAAAAGTCTAATTCTTCTATACATATTTTCACAATTATCATGTTGCATATGAAAAATTATATCAAAAAGGGAAAAAAATGAGAAAGGAAACAAAATGCAAGCAAACAACAACAAAAAGTGAAAATATTATCTTGCTATCTACATTCAATCCCCATAGTCCTCTCTCTGGATGAAAAGCTCTCTCCATCACAAGATAATTGGAATTGGACTGAATCACCTCATTATTAAAAAGAGCCACATCCATCAGAATTGATCATCTTATAATCTTGCTGTTGCCGTGTACAATGTTCTCCTGTTTTCTGCTTATTTCACTCAGCATCAGTTCATATAAATCTCTCCAGGTCTCTATGAAAATCATCCTGCTGATCATTTCTTATAGAACAATGATATTCCATAGCATTCATATACCATAACTTATTCAGCCATTCACCAAGTGATGGGCATCCACTCAGTTTCCAGTTCCTTGCCACTAGGCAAAAACACCACAAACATTTTTGCACATGTGGGTCCATTTCCCTCTTTTATGATCTCTTTGGGATATAGGTCCAGTAAAGACACTTCTGGATCAAAGAATATGGACATTTTGATAGCACTTTGAACCTAGCTCCATATTGCTCTCCAGAATAGTTAGATCAGTTCACAACTTCATCATCAATGTATTAGTGTCCCAGTTTTCTTACATCCCCTCCAACATTCATCATTATCTTTTCCTATGATCTTAACTAATCTGAGAGGTATGTAGTGTACCTCAGAGTTGTCTTAATTTGCATTTCTCTGATCAATAGTGATTTAGAGTATTTTTTCATATGTAATGGTTATAATTTCTTCATCTGAAAACTGACAAAGTAAATTTTTCAAGAGCAAAGAGAAGTTCCCAACATTCTATTTGTCCTAAAATCCTGTTGAACAGGTAATTTGTATAATGAGAAGGATTCAGAGAATAAGAAGAAAAATTATCAGTTGAAGTCTAAAGTGGTGATAGCCAAGCCCCTACTAGTATGATATATTCCTGAGATCCCATAAAAGGCATGAAAGAGACCAAAATACTGTTTAAAGGACTTAATAGCAATGGAAACTAAGGAGATTCACACATTATATGGATGAAAATGATCAACATTTGAGCTTATTGTATCAAGTATTGAACCATATCCCTTTCTTCTAACTATCACTCCAAAGCTGTTGGTATCAGGAATGTTTTATCCTCATAATATCCTGGCAGGAACAAGGGCAAAAATATATTTGTTCAGCAATAATTTGAAAAAAGTTATTTTATTATTCAGATTTTTCTATTCTTCCCTAATTAAATATTTTATTAATGAAACATATCATTCCTACATGGTCTTTTAGAAAACTGAAAATTGAATTTAGATGACCTTGTTTTCTTAGAAAAACTCAGAAGGGGCTTGAGCCAGAAGAAACAGATTACATGTAATATTGCCAAGGATGCCTAAGATTTTTCATTTGATGCCCCCAACCTAATCATTCCCTCAGTCACTTACAATTTGTGATTCTGGGGAAGTCACCTTAACTGCTATCAATTAGGTTTCTTCAACTGTACATTGATAAAAAATAATAACACATGCCTGCCAATATTGTGGGGATAAAATGAGATAATATTTGTAAAACATTTAGCACAGTGCCAGGCACACAGCAGATATTTAATAAATGCATATTACCTTCCTTCTGATATTTAGACAATATGTCCAGATTACATTTCCACATCTGCTTCAATGACCCACTCAAAACTTGAGGGTTGAGATTAAAAACAAAAGCAAAAAAAAAAACTTGAAATATAAATATTTTCAACAAATTTCAAGTAAAAACAATCCACAAAAAAACTAAAAAGCAGTCAGGATGACTCAGTTCAAATCTTGCCCCAGACACTTAAAAGCTGTATGATTATAACAATGACACATAACTTCTCTAGCATCATTTTCTTCAGTTGTAAAATAAATATAAAAATAATATGTGAAAAAATTATAGGATGCATTTAAAGCAGGAAAACATTTTTCAAAATAAATTAGCAAAACAGGAACAGAAAAGTCAAGTTGCATGCTCTCCTGAAAATTAAAGGACAGATAAATCAAAATTGAAAAGCACAAGTGAATAAGAAAGCAAAACCTTAGTTAATTTGATCCCAAGAAAGAAAGTTCAATATCAAAATACCATACTAAAATTAATGAGCATGGTCACCTAAGCAATTTCATGGAGAATTACATATTATCTCTAATTCCCATGATTTTTTAAATCTATTTAAAATAGAAACTATGCATAAAAGATAAAACAACTTCAGCTGTCTTCATGGTCACTAGACCTAAAGAATCCAAAAGAGTGTGTATGTGTTTGTGTGTGTGTATGTGTATGCATGTGTGTGTATATACACATATGATGTATATATATACATACACAATGTATATATGTGTGTGTGCATATGTATAACTCAGCACTTAATTTATATATCATATGCTAGCAGGCCCATGGGCACAACACAGACTCACAATACTTCAATATGTTTTCCATTTCTATCTCTAAAATAATAGAGACACGGTTTCTAAACTGAATAAGTTATCTCTGATTACAACAAACAACCAGCAAAATGCCAGCCCTTCAGGTGCCAGAGTCTTAGTGCATTATATAAAAATAAACAAGTACATCTATTTCATCCTTAATAAATGGTAAAATTATATGTATAGCGAAGAATTGTTTTTAAATAAATTTCTTTATGATTTATTGTCAGCAAATGTTAAATTAGAATACCTATTTTATATATTTTTATCCCTGGTGTTGATTAAAATTTTATTGGGCAAAAAGTGATAATAAGTGGAAAAGGCTTAAAAACTCCTTTTTAGGGCTTTATTTTCTTAAAAATTCACTCATTTATCCTCACTGGGGAAGGAAGTTGGAACTACTTGGGATAAGTGATATTTGTGTCAGTAGTAAAGCATGAGCCTAAAACGAGATCTGAGGCAAATGAGGGAGAAAAGTAAGGTACCTAGTGAAGGACATATTGTTCCCTCTGCTAAAAATGTAAGTTCTTTAGGTCACATACCATGTTTTTTGACTTATATCCCCAGAACTTAGCAAAACTTCTGTCATATAGTGAATATTATGTCTTTCTTCTTCTTCTTCTTCTTCTTCTTCTTCTTCTTCTTCTTCTTCTTCTTCTTCTTCTTCTTCTTCTTCTTCTTCTTCTTCTTCTTCTTCCCATTTATATATTAAAGAAGTGGAGGTCTTGCAGCATGATTTTTTTTAGGAAAACATAGGAGCTGGGATTGTAACCATGAATAAACTCACCCCCCCAAAAAAAAAACCCTGAATATAATGATACAGTTGAAAAAAATAAACATTTACTTATATAGATTTTCAAGCATTCCTGATGGGAAAAAAGAGGTAAGTAGAAAATACAACATTCAAACTCAAGATAAGAGAAAGGCATAAAAGAGCAAACATGAGTGAGAAATTATATAGAATTTAATAAAGTTAGAACAATCTTAAAAGTAGAATAGAAGAATCAGAAAATAAAATGGATGAGAAGAGAGGAAGGAGAAGAAGAATGGCAGAAAATATGTCATAAGAAGCACAAAAGAAATGGAAGCAAAAATTGGTGAGAGCAAGTAACATTTGAAATCTTAACTCTCAATTATTTTGATACAAAGAAGAAAGAATTTACAAATACATACAAACATATGTGGGCATACACAACTGAATATATGTACATATGTATACATATATATGATTTAGAGGAAAGAATGATTCAGAAGGAAGAATATACACTTTCAATTGGATACAACTAGGAGGATGGTAAGGGAATAAGAAAGTGGAGGAAAGAAAGTATATTAAGGGAGACTTTGGTAAGAATCAATTTTTTTCCCTTTAGGCAACTGAGGTTAAATGACTTGCCCAGGGTCACAAAGCTAGAAAGTGTCAAGTATCTGAGGTCACATTTGAACTCAGGTCCTCCTGACTTCATGGCTGGTGCTTTATCCACTGCACCTAGGTGTCCTGAGGAAACAGGATAAAAAAATGGAAGCATAAATAAAAAATAATAAAATGAGGGAAATAGTTATCTATCATAATCCACAAATAGGTAAATAATTGTTTGATTTCATTTTTAAAAGTAAAAATGCAAATAAATTTCCATTCTCAAAAAT
Organism: Sarcophilus harrisii; assembly: GCF_902635505.1. Classification (NCBI taxonomy): domain Eukaryota; kingdom Metazoa; phylum Chordata; class Mammalia; order Dasyuromorphia; family Dasyuridae; genus Sarcophilus; species Sarcophilus harrisii. The sequence continues at coordinate 408,657,405 of NC_045426.1, forward strand.
CAAAAGACTGAATTCATAAGCAATGAAAATGAAATCAAGGCAGTTATTCATAGATAACAGTTTTTAAAGTCTTCATTTAAATTAGCCTGAAAATGTACCTAAAATTTATTTGGACTACAATCTATAAACTACTTTTATAGAGTTGAAGTTCTTAATACAACCTAACCTCTCACATGTAAGATAAGAATCCTTTATAACTTTATAACAATGTTACAGTTTAGTTCTCTAAGGAAAAATTGTAGAATGATTATTAACAAAATGACCAATTTATCTTGGAAAATACTCAATTTAAATAAAAAGTAATTTTTGAAAAATATTGAGTGGGCTTAGGTTTGGGATAATTTCTTGACTGACCCCTCCCAAGATACATGTGTGTATGTGTGTGCTTATGCTTGTACTTGTGTATGTTTGCCAAGATGGAATAGGAAAAAAAAAAAAAAAAGATGGTGTTATCTGGCAGAATAGAATTAAGATAATCTATGACACTGTTATGACATAGATGTGAACTTAGTGACATCTTAAATGATTATGCTAAAATTTGTGGGATTAGTATGCTGACATTAGGGAGATAGTGGGGTAGGAAAAAAAACAATAGAAATTTTCATTAGATAGAAGCAGAGAGCAAGAAACTAAGTGGAACTAACTCAAAAACAATTTACAAGGCAATAAAAATGAATATTTAGATCCAATGACCTCATAACTCTCACACACACACACACACTACCAAATTTAGCTGAATTGCCACTAGAAACGTGGATAAAAGGTTACATGAATTTTAGTGGTCAAAAAGCTATTAGGGAAATTACATCCATAGAATCACAAAGCTTGAAAATTCAAGAGAGCTGTCAATTAAAAGTTAAGGGTAGATATTTGAATACACATGCTTAGGTTTTTGCACCAAGTGCTATGTGAATTTAATGATTAAGAAAAATCTTAAGCTAAAAGGGATTATTGCTCCTTGGGAGTATGCAGAGTTCCTTCTATTGAGAAAGGCATAAAGTAATGATAGGAACTATAAGAATAAACAACACTTTACTGCATGTTCCACATTCAAATGGCATTTTGGGCCATATAAGATAGTAGGAACCATTTGAGGGAATGAGTTATAGAGTTTTCTTCTGAGAAATTTTTGATGAGGATTTGGAAAGAATTTCAACAAGACTGATTTTTCAGTGCATTTAATAGAGAAGTAAAGATAGGCACCACTAGGATGTGTGTGTGTGTGTGTATGTGTGTGTGTGTGTAAAATTAAATATATTCTCAGATCATCAAAAATCTAATAGTATTTTGCTGTGTTGAGAAAAGCTTTTCAATGTAAGTAGATATATTGCATTTTGTTAAGTTTTTGGTGGTTCCTATGCTAGTGAGGTGTAATGAAATAGGCCTCGCATAAGTGAAGAATAATAGAATCAGGAAAGTTCCTCTTTCCTTCAATTCCTTTATAATGGATCCATAAATATCAATAATATCACCATTATTCTGGCACTTTATATTTTAAACTTGAAAATGCTACTGACTTTTCTTTTCTAACTAGTAGTAACTAAAAATTTCAGAGCAAAAGAAATCTGACCCCAGGATGTGAAAAGATTTGTCCAGTGTCATAGAAAATTAAGGGACAAGCCAAGAAAAAGCAGAATATCCGATTCCTCCTCTGATGATTCTATATTCTCTTCACACTACCTATCTAGTCCAGTTACCATTTTTCTCAGTAACAATTAGTGTTTTCAGTACCTTCTGAAGGATTCAGGTCATGGGTCCCTATCTACAATTGCCCCAAATTATATCAAGGTAAGGGTAAAGTACAGATCCTTGTTTTTTGTTAGACAGAACTACAATAACAATATATTTTATAATTTCTTTCTTTTTAGAGGAAGCAGACAAGCTAGATTGGAGTACAAAAAGGGACCTTTGCTGCCAAATGATACAGTGTAGTTGGGCACATTGGTCTCTTAGAGATGTGGCCCATATGAATCATTGATGACTTGGGGGAGACCTCCTGCTAAGGTGATTAATGATCCACTTTCTAAAAAGTGGGAAGCCCTGACTCTTGGTTGCTGGAAAAGTGATAGGATCAGGACCTAAGTAAGATTACAGAAAAATAAGAAACTGTTTAGAATTTCTAGGGACAAACAGAGAAAAAAATATGTTTTCAGAAAGCCAATTTTCCATGTATTCCATGGAGTTTTCAACAGCATAAGAAACGTATTTATAAGGCTGACCATTCACTGGAGAAAATCTCAAATAGCTGGTGAATAGACTAGTTAGGATGTGTACTCAGGGTTCATATGTTCTTTACAGTTTCTTATTAGAATTTGGAAAGACATAAAATAGAAACTATAGAAATTTCAATTTATGTAACTGTGCATTAAAGCAATATGCTTATAAAATATGTCTATTGCTTGTGTCTTATCCCAATAGGGCTGGATTATCTTTCCCTAAACAGACATGAGTATGAGATTCAATATTCCTATATTTGGAATCCTTTCTTGGGATAGATGAAATCAGAGCACATTTGACCCTTCAACAATATTTTAAGAGTTTATAATGTAATAGACAGTAGCCCTGACACATTACAAAAGTTGCCTTCCCGTATTAACCCAGGATATTAATTTGAAGACATTCAGGCCCAGTAGTATATAAATCATGTTTTGTGATTTTCTTCACAACTTTCCTGTAAATTAAATATTGTGTAATATGATGGTCCGTGCCTTATATCTAAGAAAAACAATAAATAGAGTAATAAAATGACTTGCCCATGATCTTACCCTTAGTATAGGTGCTGAGTATCAAATCAGAGAAACAGTTTAAATAAGGAGAAAATAATGAATTTGTTTGAAGAAGCTAATATGATATACAGGGATCTCATTAGTCTACTTCAATGGAAAATGGAAAAATAGAGAAAGTGGAAACAAAGTAAGATAACAGACTGAATTTTCTTTTAATTGAAGTTTATTTATTTCCAAAACATATATAGAGGGGTGATTAGGTGGTGCAGTGGATAGGATACCAGCTCTGAAGTCAGGAGAACCTGAGTTCAAATGTGGCCTCAGACACTTAATACTTCCTAGTTGTGTGAAACTGGACAGGTCACTTAACCCCAATTGCCTCAGCAAACACACACACACACAAATATATGTATGCAGGGATAATTTTCCTTATGTTCCAATTTTTCCCTCCCCTTTCTTCCATTCCCTCCCCTAGATAGCAAGTAATACAATATATGTTAAACATGGTAAATTATGTTAAATCCATTTTAGGCATACATATTGACACAATTATCTTGCTGCACAAGAAAAATCAGATCAAAAAGGAAAAAAAAATGAAAAAAATTAATTCAAACAAACCACAACAAAAAGAGTGAAAATGCTATGTTGTAATCCACTATTAGTTCCCATAGTTCTCTCTCTGCGGTTAGAAGATCATTAGAACTGGCCTGAATTATCTTATCTTTGAAAAGAGCCACATCCATCAGAATTGATCATCGTATAATCTTGTTGTTGCCATGTACAATGATATCTTGGTTTTGTTCATTTCACTTAGCATCAGTTCATATAAGTCTCTCCAGGCTTCACTGAAATCATTCTCCTGATAGTTTTTTATAGAACAATATTATTTCAATAACATTCTTATAACTTATTCAGTAATTCTCCAATTGATGGACATCCATTCAGTTTCTAGTTTTTAGCCACTATAAAAAGGGTTGCCACAAACATTTTTGCACATACAGATCCCTTTCCCTCCTTTAAGATCTCTGGGATACAAGCCCCATAGTAACACTGCTGGACCAAAGGGTATGAACATTTCGATAACCCTTTGAGTATAGTTCGAAATTGCTCTCTAGAATGATTGGATTAGTTCACAATTCTACCAACAATGTATTAGTGTCCCAGTTCTCCCACATCCCTTCCAAAATTAGTCACTATTTTTTCCTGTCATCTTAGCCAATCTGAGAGATATATAGTGGCATATAATTTTCCAATTAGATCTGAATTTATTTGTGTGGAAATTTGTATTGTGTACATATAGTTTCTGACTTTGCCTTGGCAGACAGGCCCCCAATATTTTATATTACCGACAGTTATTTTAAAAGGAATTGCTCTTTGTATCCTTTGCTGCTGGACTTTGTTGGCAATATATAAAAGCACAGATGATTTAGGTAGATTTATTTTGTATCCTCTAATTTTGCCAAAGTTGTCAAATTGTTTCCAGTAGTTTTTTTTTTTTTTTTAAGTCAATTCTCTAGGATTTTCTAAGCATACCAGCATATCATCTTCAAAAAGTGATAATTTAGTTTATTTACCTACTCTAACTCCTTTAATCTTTTTTTTCTTCTTATTGTCATAGCTAACATTTCTAATATAATATTGAATAATAAGGTTGATAGTGAGCAACTTCTTTCACCCCTGATCTTATTGGGAATGGTTCTAGTTTGCTGATTGTTTTAAATAGATGCTGCTGATCATTTTAAGGAAAACTCCATTTATTCCTATATTTTCTAGTGTTTCTAATAGAAATGGGTATTGGATTTTATCAAATGCTTTTTCTGCATCTATTGAGATGATCATATGATTTTTGTTGATTAGTTATCGATATAGTCAATTATGCTAATAGGTTCCTGCATTTCTGGTATAAATCATGATGTATTATTCTAGGGATAAATTTCTGTAACCTCTGCTAATATTTTATTTAAGATTTTTGCATCAATATCCATTAGGGAAATTGGTCTATACTTTTCTTTCTCTATTTTGTATCTTACCTGATTTAGGTGTCAGCAAAATATTTATATCATAAAAGGAATTTGGTAGGACTCTTTGTTTCCCTATTTATTCAAATAGTTGGCATAGTATGGGATTTAATTGTTCTTTAAATGTTTGGTAGAATTTACATATAACTCCATCTGGCCCTTGGAGATTTTTTCTTAACGAGTTCATTAATAGCTTGTTCTATTTCTTTTTTTTTTTTAATTTATTTCCTCTACTATTAATCTGGATAATCTATATTTTGTAGTTATTCTTCCATTTCACTTAAGTTATCAAATTTATTGGCATGAAGTTGGTCCAAATAACTTGTAATTATGGCTTAAATTTCCTCTTTGTTGGTGGAAAGTTTTCCCTTTTCATTTTTGAGACTAAAAATTTGATTTTCTTCATTCCTTTTTCTAAACAAATTAACTAAAGGTTTATATATTTTGTTGGTATTTTCATAGAACCAACCCTTAGTTTTATTAATAATTCAATAGTTTTCCTACTTTGAATTTTATTAATCTCCCCTGTTATTTTCAGATTTTCAAATTTGGTATTTAATTGGGGTTTTTAAATTTGTTTTCCCCCCAGCTTTTTTAGTTGTAAACCCAAGTTACTGATCTTTTTTTCTACTTTATACAAGTAAGCATCTAAAGCTAAAAAATTTCCCCCAATTTTTTTATGTTGTCTCATTATTGTCATTCTCTTGGATGAAATTATTGATTGTGTCTTATGATTTGATATTTTACCTATTCATTCTTTAGGATTAAATTATTTAGTTTACAATTAATTTTTGGTCGTTTTGTCCCTGGCCTTTTATTGCATCATGATCTCGAAATAAGCATTTACTATTTCTAACTTTTTGCATTTGATTTTGAGGAATTTATGCCCTAATACACGGTTAATTTTTGTGTAGGTTCCATGAACTACCAAGGAAAATGTTTACTCCTTTCTATCTCTATTCAATTTTCTCCAAAGATCTATTATAACCCAACTTGTCTCAAATTCTATATTGCTTCTTAACCCCTTTATTACTTATTTTGTGGTTTGATTTATCTAGTTCTGAGGGAGCAAGGTTGAGATTCCACACTGGTATAATTTTGCTGTCTATTTCTTCTTAAAGCTCTCTTAACTTCTCTAGGAATCTGAATGCTACATATGCAAGTCTGAGGCCAGATTTGAACTCAGATTCTCATGACTTTAGGGCTGGTGCTTTATCCACTGTGCCACCCAGCTGCCCCTTCAAAGGAATTATTAAAGAGACAATTGGCAAACATTTAGAGAATGAAGTGTTAATTGTGAAGAAGTTGAAATGATTTCATCACTTTTAGACTTACTTCATTTCCATTTTTGATAGAATCACTAAACTAATATAGAAGGGAAATGCTGTAGATTATTTTTCACTGAGATTTTAGCAAAGCTAGAAGAAAATAGCGGATGATATTCACATGGTTAAATTTAAAAGATATGGATTACCTGTGAATTCAGAATTGTTGGATGCCAATAATTAAATAGTAAACATTAATGAGACAGGAGGTCCCTAGTGGAATATTTCATGGATCTGAACTAAGATATGACTATTTTTTTAATTTTTCAGTCAGATAATCATCAGATTTATAGATCACGCAAAACTGGAAAGAAAACCAATACACTGGATGAGAATACAAAAGTACCTTGACAGTCTACAACATTATGTTAAATATAGTAAAACAATGTTAAATGAAAATAAGTTCTAAACTTGAACATAAAAATTAATTTTATAAATGATGCACATTAAAAGAAAGAAAAATAAAAGAGCTAGGGGATTTAATCGACTTTTTTTATGAGACAATAGTGTAATGTCCCTATAAATAGAAGTTTCAAGGAGACAAATTTAAGCTAGTTAGAAAAAAACAAACCAAATAAGTGAACAAATGAACAACAACAAAATCTTCCCAACAATTAGAGATATATGGAAATGAAATTTACCTCCAAACTACCTTAAAATAGAGGTTGTATAGTCACTTATAAGGGGACATATTATAATTAAAATTTTTATTTGTGTTTATATTTAAGATTTGGAGAGAATAGGTAGACATACCTTCAGAGTTCTCAAACTTCACTTATTATTTCTCCTAGTTTTAATTTTGCCCTCAAGGTTTTTGGTAACAACTGACATAAACAAAACTGATAATGCTTGTTTATTAGACACTAACCTATTACTTGCTGTCAGATTCAGTCAAGAAGCATTTCTTAAGCACATACTAAGAACTATTCTAAACTCTGGAAATATAAATATAAAGAATAGATAGAAATCTAAAAATCTGTCCTTAATGTCCTTATATTGTATTGGGGGAGACAATACATAAAGGAAGACGGAAAAGTGAAGAAGGAAAGAATGTACTCATGTTATTGCAGTCCAGGAAAACAGAAATGAACCATTCGAAGAATGAAAACATAGGCCACTAGGAAATAGTTTCTTAAAGTAGAAGTTGTGAGAGATACTAGCCAATTTGAAGAAGGGGCCTCAAGTTCTTAACTAAAAAAGGAGTAACACATGATCCATGCCACTGTTCACATTGATTCAATTAAATTATTATTGCATTTATTAGTAATACACAACTATTTTTAATTATTTCAAATTGTATCTACACTTCCCCTCTTTTCTTCCCTATATACTTGTGTCAAAAGTATAGAAATTTGAAATTAGAAATATGAAATGAGGAAAACTCCTATTCAAGTCATTGATTCTGCCCTATTTTGATTTTGTGACTTTAATTAAACTACCTGATATCTCAGTGTACTAGGCAATTCTCTGAAACTAAAAGAAGTGGAGCAAATTTTCTCGCTGAGATTTCTCTACATTGGCTGGAATCCTCCTTTCCAGCCCATAGAAAAGAGAGAGAGAGAGAGACAGAGAGAGAGAGAGAGAGAGAGAGAGAGAGAGAGAGAGAGAAAGAGAAAGAGAGAGAGAGAAATAGAGATGGATGGCTGTGTGAGTCTGGTCAAAGTGTGAAATAACGAGTTTTCAACCTTGAATTAGCTAACACAACTTAATAATCATAGGTATAGTTCTTTAAGGTTTGCAAATCATTTTATAAAGATCTCATTTAATTTTTAAAAACCATTCTGGAAGGTGGATACTATTATTGTCATTTACATTTTACAAATTATTTTTTGCTAATCTTACTTTTTCTTCAACTGCTTCTTAGTGGTTTGAAACAAATACACATGTTCAAAAATCTTGTCTCCCAAACTCTCCCAATTTCCAAATTTTCCTGCTATTGGTAAGTGAATCACCATCCACTTAGCACCTGAGGTTTGCATCTTCAACACCTCACTCCTTTCATTCCATCTATCCAGTTTATTGATAAGATTTGCTAATTTTGTGTTTGTCACACTTCTCAGATACATCTCATGAGGTAGCCAGGTAACTCAAATCTGCTCTTTTCCTGAATTCCTTGAGTCCTCAATTCCCAGATAAAATTCTACCATCTACAACAGCTCTTTTTAGCTTCTGTTAATGCCTAATTTCTCTAATTCCTAGCACCTTTCAATGGTGATTATTTTCTACTTGTATTTCTTTAGCTTGTTTGTACATAATTATTTCCATGCTATCTCCCTTATTAGATGGAGAACTCCTTGAAGGCAGGGATTACCTTTTGCCTTTCTATCTTTAGGGCTTGGCACTGAGCTGTTTGCTTAATTATTATTTGTTGACAGAATAATTATAATAACAGTCAACAGGAGAGAATTCTGGGGCGGGGGTTGTAGAGTAGGTCAGAAAACTTTTGGCTCTCCAAATATCATCCACAAAAGGAGACAGAAAAATCACTTCAGAGCAGCACAGAAAAGTGAGGTAAAGTAGTTACTGTTCTGAGGCTGACAGATTTAGCTTGAGTGAAATACAAACACCTCCAGGCCACTGGGACAGTTGGGTTGAGAGGCAACTTCCACTTTAGAAACTTTCATTTTACAGAAATTATGTGTGTGAGGGAGGGGGTGGGGTGGGAGATCTGTACTTCTAAACAGTAGAAGATTGAAAGGCATTCCATTCTCCTGCAATGCCAAGGACAGCTGCCCTGACCAGAAGCATTTAGGTCTGCAGCTTCTAGGTGGAGCTAGCACAAACCTGGTGATTGCAGAAGGGAGGTTCAGGTACCCTGCTAGGTACTTGCAGCAAAGCCAAGTCCTTGGTATGAGTTCTGGACCACAGAGGGCAGTAATAGTTTTCAGTCATCAGGGGGAGAGAGGGAGCAAAATCATTTGTGGGCCAGTATGATTGGGAGCCCTAGGTGTGGTTCATAAATGAGGTGAGAAGAAAACCCAATGTTGGGTCCTAAAACAGACCTCAGAAGATAATAGTAAAAAGAACCTGAGGCTTGGGAATCATTTCCCATACCTCTGGACTATAATTTGATTTAGTTATTAGCTGCTAAAAATGAAATAAAACAATAAAAATTAGTAAACAAAGGAGAACGATCCCTTTTATCTAGTTCCTTTATTACTATATTAGTACAAGTACTCTGTTACTACTATGTTACTAGTTACTTTCTAATTACTATGGGATTAGAGAAGATTTGACTTCATATTCAGAAGAAAATAATGGAGCTAAAAAGGCCACTACCTTTTCAGTGAAAAATGTCAAACGGTCAAATGCTTTGCCCAAGCAGAAAAAGAATTCTTGAAAGTATGCAAAAAGGACTTTAAAAACCAACCAACCAAGGATCAAGAAAAATTAGAGAAAACAAAACAAAAACTGAGAGTAATCCAAGAAAATTAAGAAAATTGTGATAATAGGGCCAACCAACTGGAAATAGAGAAACAAGAACCTAAAGAAAAAAATAATTCTTTGAAAGCTTGAATTGAACAAGGGAAAGTTAATAATATTCTAAGACACTAAGAAATAAGACAAAAATCAAAAGAATGAAAAATAGAAAAGAAAGTGAAACATCTCATTAGAAAAACAACTGATCTGGAGAACATATTCAGAAGAAAACATATTAGAATAGTCACTGTATGTGAAAATTATGATTAAAAAATCTTGATAGCATATTCGAATAAATTATTAAGGGAAATTGCCCTGAAGTTCTAGAACAAGAAGACAAAGTAGAAATTAAAAAAAAACACTGATTAGTACTTGAAAGATATACCAAAAAGGATACTTTATAATTGTTATAACCTAGTTTCAAAGCTTCCAGTTTAAGGAAAAATTATTAAAAGCAACAAAGGAAAAAGTAATGTAAAAATCATGCAGCTATAATAAAGATTACACAAGACCTAGCTGCTGTAACATTAAAGGATCTAATGTCTTAGAATATTATATTTCACAGATCAAAAGAGTTGGAGTGACATTCAAGGGTAACTCACCCATCAAAGTTAAGAGCAAATCTAAATGGGAAAAAAATGGATAATAAATGAGTTCAAAAGTTTTCAGATTTTTGTGAGAAAAACTCCAGAACTTTAGGTGAAATTCAACATATAACATCCTAAAAAAAATATAAAGTACACATTAAAGATCTATTGTAAGATATTCAATAAGGTCTCATTGTTTACTTTGCATATGTGAAAAATATTAGGAATACTCTTAAGATAGTCATAGTAATTTGAGTAATGTGAAAGAAAAGCATGAGCTAATCTGAATACGATGGGAGTAATTGTAAAAAAAAAAAAAAAACTGTATAGAGAGAGACAAAAAGAGCAATTAAGGCAAAAATGAGGAAAAATTAAATACAAAAGAATTTAGTAAGGGGGTAGTAAGGTGGGTAGTGCTGATACTGTCATTAGGGTAAGAAGAATAGTGAGGAATAATAGGAAGGAGAAAACACAAGTAACTATAGAATATGAAGGGAATGAATTTACCCATACACTGGAAATGTATATCAGATTAAAAATAAAATGAAAAGTCCATAGGAGAGAACAAAAGAAAATCCACAAGGGATCTAAGAAAAGGAGGATAGTTTTGAAAAAAAAATGTATAGTATTTATTTATTGATGGAATTCTTCATTTTAAAATTTAATTATTCCCACTTAAATGGTATATTTTCCAATTCCATGCAAAGATAGCTGTCAACATTCACTTTTATAAGATTTTGAGTTCCTTTTCTTCTCTCTCTCTTCCCTACCCTCTCTCCAGGATAGCAAGCAATTTGATATAGATGATATATTTACAATCACATTAATCATATTCTTACATTAGTCATGTTTTGAAAGAAGAATAAGGACAAAAGGGAAAAACCATGAGAAAGAAATAAAAAGTGAAAATAACATGCTTTTATCTGTATTCAGACTCATAATTCTTTCTCTGGATTTGAATACTAATTTCCATCATGAGTTTGTGGAATTTTTTATCACTATATTGCTGAGAAAAGCTAAGTCTATCAAAGTTGAGCATCCTACAACGTTGTTCTTAACTATATTAAATATTCTCCTTCTATTCACTTCACTCAGTATCAGTTCTTACAACTCTTGCAAGTTTTTGTTTGTTTGTTTGTTTTTTGTTTTTGCTTTTGTTTTTCTGGAAATCTGCCTGCTCATCATTTCTTATACTCCAATAGTATTACATTACAGTCATATTCAGAAATTCCCCAATATATAGACATCCTTTCAGTTTCCAATTCTTTGCCACCACAAAAGAGGTGTTATAAGAATTTTTTTTAATGCAGCTGAGTCTTTTTCTGAGTTTTATAATCCCTTTAGGATTCAGACTTAGGAGTGGTATTGCTTGATTACAGGCTATGCACAATTTTGAGTAACCTTTGATCCAGCAATATCACTACTAGAAATCATACAAAAGGAAAATGGACCTATGTGTACAAAAAAATTTTAGCAACTCTTTTTGTGGTGGCAAAGAATTTAAAATTGAGAGGATGTATATCAATTAGGAAATGCCTGAATAAGTCATGGTATATGATTGTAAAGAAATATTATTTTTGTATAAGAAATGATGAGCAGGTAGATTTCAAAATAAAATAAATTTGGTGTTGGGGTCCCCAGCTAGTGCAGACCTGCTGACACCAGCTGGAATCTGAGCACTTACCCAATTATAGTCGCCTCTATGACCTTTGGAGATGGATGTCTCGGTCTCCAGTTATGATAGAATAGTTCTGACACCCTTTATGCAGTTAAAGAAGCTTTATTGTTTGGTTACATCATCTTGTCTCTTCTCCTGCTTCCTTTCTCTTCTGCTTACGTGCTTCCCTATTTCCCTGCTTCCTTCATCCCTGCTTCCCTGCTTCCCTCTTCCCTACACCCTTACTTCCCTCTTCTCTCTCTCTGCTGTCCTGTTCTTATACCCCTCGCATCTCCCCTGCCAATGTGCCCCAACAACAAGTATGTGTTTAGCTTGTGTATCCAGGAGCCTTACTCCTGAGACAGTGGAAGTGATCTCAATATGATGCATACTCAATGCCTGTCCTGGCATGTCTACAGGGTGTGTACCCCGAACCTGTAGCCAATGAGGCAGAACTCATTCCCAAAGCCTCAACATCCATTCCCAGAGTGAGCTGACTGAGATCCAACCAGCAAAAACCATAAGGATCAAGTTTACATAAGACTTGTCTTTGCACAGACTTGTTGCCTATGCAAATGGGACATTGTGTGCAAGGTACACGATGAAGGGTCTCAAGATTAAGGCAGACTCTTGTTCTTCTGCTCCCTAGCATTCTTGTTGCTAGGTACCCTAGCAATTTGGAAAGATTTTCATGGATTGTAGTGTTGTTATTAATTTTCTAGAGGTCTTGGGAATCTCCTTCTTTTCAGCCAAGTAATCACCACAAGAATGGCCAGGTGTTAAAGTCCAAAGTCCAAATTCTTTATTGTCTCCTTGCCTGGATCCTGGTTAGCTTTCTTGAGGCCATTCACACGGGGCTTGGTCTCAGTGAGGGAATCCAGGAAGACAGGTCAGCCACCAGGAGGCTGATGAAAATGGAATGAATCTCTCTGAGTCCGAGGGATTGTGCTTCAGCCTCCAGCAACTGTAAAGATGGACAATGGAATGCATATGTCTCTGCATCACTTGGTCCCCAAAGAGAGCCACCAGGAGCCTGACTGAAGATGGAATGAATCTTGTCTAGTCCTTGCTGGCTGTTATATACTCTATTATAATTACATTATCATAGGTGTGAAATTTGTGGAACTATATTAAGTACTCAGTACATGTATGGAAATAGAGAACTATTATTCACCATGCTAAACTAGATAACCACTGTCTTTATCAATGCCACTGACAACCCTTGTAAGAATCCTTGTATGAAGTACAGAGTTCTGGCGCATAACAATGGATCACTGAGGTTAAATGAAGTGAGCAGAACCAGGAGAATATTGTAATACCAATATCAACTCTGTGGAATGATTAACTTTGATAGACTTAGTTCTATTCAGTAATGCAATGATAAATGACAATTTTAAAAGATCCATGATTGAAAATGTAATGCATATCCAGAGAAAGAGGTATAAAGTCTGAATGAAGCTTGAAACATACTGTTTTTATTCTTCTTTTTTCCTTTCTTGAAGTTTTTCCTTTTTGTTTTTATTCCTCTTTCAAAGCATGATTAATGTACAAATAGGTTTATTATGATTGTATATTTATAACCTATGTCAGGGTTTTGCTTTTGTGGGGAGGGGGTAGGAAAGGGAGGGAGGGAAAATATGGAACTCAAACTGTTATAAAATGAAAGTTGAAAACTTGTCTTTACAGTTAATTAGAAAATATTATTAAAAATAAAATATCTTCCTACTTTTGTGATGACCACACTAGCACCTAGGATACCTTAGAATCAGCCGAAGTCAGGATAAGCAAAAGTCCTTAGTCTTTATTCTTGATCTTTAGGGGTAGAAGTGAAGGGGATGGAAGTAGGATCTCCTCAACTGTCTTCTTCTTCGTCTACCGCCAAAAGTGATTCTGGCTAGTATTACTCCATCCCTTAGTCCCTCCTACAATCCTCTGTATACACCAATCATAGAGCCAGCACAGGATAGTGGGAAGGGCCATTATCCATGCATATACCCATAGAGTATTGTCCAATTGGTATTTAGCCTCAAATGCTTGGCTGTCCTGACCTCAGTGCATTGACTCAAGAGTTTCAGCCCTCTACATACTCTGAAACAAAATAAAGTCCTCTCTTTCATTTAATATCCATCTTTACCCCATAAGCTTATACTCAGTTTTACTGGATAGTTGATTATTGATTGTTTCTTTACCTTCTGAAATTTTATATTTCAAACCCTCTGATCCTTTAATTTAGAAACTATTAAGTTCTTTGTAATATATTTTTTTTGGGGGGGGGACGGAGCCAAGATGGCGGAGAAGACACACGCGACTTTCTAAGCTCTTCTCTTACCCTCTTTATCAATATTATATGGAGCCTCAAAAATAGTCTTGACTGCTACAATTCGTAAAGATAAGAAGTAGAACAACTCCCCGGCCGAAGAAAATCTGCAGTCTCACCAAAAAAGGTTGGTTCCGGGGCCAGGGGGTAGATCAGCACAGACGGGGAGAGAAATTAGGTTCCAAGGAGAGCCTCAAACCAAAAGTGAAAGCACAGATCTCAGCACAAGCTCACAGCCCCAACCTGCAGTACCGGGCTTTTCCTTGGGGCAGTTGTGATCCTGCACGGCAGGAGGACACAGCCCGGGTTAGCTTCCAATCTGCGCAGCGGGGAGCTCGGTTTGGGGTCATAGAGCTTTTCCAGGGCCGATTTGCATCGGGATTTTGCAATTTGCGGGAAATTTATTCATTTTTAAGAAATGATTTTCTTCACTGAACTTATTTTTCCCTCTTTTTCATTTGGTCAATTTTACTTTTGAAGTAGTTGGGTTTTTTTAGTCAATTTTTGTCAATTCTTTTCAAGGCCATTAATTCTATCTTGCTTACCCCTCATTTCTTTTCTTTTTTTCCTACTTGTGTTATTTGATTTTTATTGGATTTTTCTCTTTTTTCCCAGAAGGCTTTTTTGGACTCCAGACTAATGCATATACACTTTTGAGGTATGATATGTAGATCTTTTGACTTAATCGTCTCTTCTAAATTTCTGTTTCAATCTTCCCTGTTGTGATAATAGTGTTCTATGATCAGGGATATTTTTGACTTTTTACTCATTTTTTAAAGTTGACCTCTCCTCCAGGGACAGAGAGGGCACTGTTCCAGGCTTACTATGCTTGCTGCTTTAAGACCTGGTTATGGCTGTCTTATCTACTGTCCTGGGGTTGCCAGATCTATTCAAACCTATGTTTTCCTAAGTTTCAGGGCTAGCAATTTAATTTCTACAGAGAGTTATAGGTAGTTGACCTTTTGTGCTCCTGCTTTGCTGAGCCAGGTCTCAGTTGTTGATCTGTGTTGTGGCTAACAGCCTGTTTCTGGTAAGACAGCCTTTTTCTAAAGTCCTTCTAAGTACTCTTGGACTGAAAGATTGTTTTACTCCCTCTTTTTGTGTTTTCTGTCACTCAAGAATTCTTTTTTGTGTCTTTATTTAACATTTTTTTTCTGAGGGAAACTAGGGAAAGCTCAGTAAATTTCCTGGCTTCCTTCTGTCATCTTGGCTTTGCCGTTGTAGTATTTGTTATATACGTTTTCTTCAAATATAAATTTATTCTTTTATATTGAATCCTCTCTTATGGTCTACTGTCTACATATCAATATTCTCTCCCTCCTGCCATTTTTGTATTTCTTTCAAAAAATTACAAAAATTAAAAAAAGTCTTACCCTTTCTAACTTCTTATACACAATATTGCCTTCATGTTCTATATAATCTGTTCATAATGCCTTATTGCTATATTCTCCCTACATAATGTGCTATATATCCCATTCCTGTGCATTTGCATTAAATTTTCCCTTTTCCAGAAATGTTCTCTTTCTTCAAGTCTGCCCCTTCAAATTATTGACTTCCTTTAATATTCAATTCAAGTTCCCTCTTTTTTATATGTTCCCTTTATCCACTCAGACCCCCTCTTTATTCATATTGCCTTGTTTTATAAGAAAATCTTTAATCTACTCTGTGTACACCATATGAATATGTATTTATAAATAGTTGTTTCACCTGTTAGAATGAAATCTCTGTTAGAATTTTTTTTCTTGGCATGTGTTTGCCTAGCACAGAATAAAAACTTATATAAAATTCTTATTGACTGATTGTGCTTTTTAGAGTAAAACAATTTCTATATTTTAAGGAATTATGTTCATGATAAAGAAAAACCTTCTGAATTTCCTTTACTAAATTCATAATAACTATTCAGACATGG
This sequence comes from Sarcophilus harrisii, assembly GCF_902635505.1. Taxonomy (NCBI): domain Eukaryota; kingdom Metazoa; phylum Chordata; class Mammalia; order Dasyuromorphia; family Dasyuridae; genus Sarcophilus; species Sarcophilus harrisii. The sequence continues at coordinate 408,673,364 of NC_045426.1, forward strand.
ATTCATCAATAGAGCTGATTGTGAATGTTGGGAGAGATACCAGACTAAGTATATATCATCCCTAGTTGTACCTAGTTTCCTTTTAAAAAAGAAAGTTGGCTTCAGGCTCATGGTCATAAACATCTCTCTAAGCCAAAGTTAAATGCCATTTTTAGAGATTTATACAACAGTGAAAAGTCTGAGAAGCTGTCTAACTATCCATCTTACTGAAGAGAATTCATTCCTCAGAGAACATTAATAATGTAGGGTTCTAACCTTGAAGAAATACCTAATTTCTGCTCTTTTCAATTCATAGAAATGAAATGACAACCTAATATTACAATTTTCCGAATATTTCTTTTGTGTGTGTGGCAAGTTCCAAAGCATGAATTTCCATTAACTAAGATTTGATGAGCTCAGAATCATTATAGAAACACAGAAATGGCAAACCATATAGTTCAAGTACATTCTTAAAGAAAAGTTTGTTTCACTTGTATAGACACTCTCTAGATTGATATAGATTACCAAACCCAATATATCTTCTTTAACAGTTTCTATTACCAAAAATTCATCACTATAATCCATGTAGCAATGAACCTCTCCAGTTAAGGCCAAGTACTTCTTGGTTGCCATTCTATCTCCAGGCTGAAATTTAAAAGTTTTCAAGCTTCAGAGGACTTTTCAGAAGTTGCATTTCACTGTGGTATCCTTCAGGAGCCTAGAGTCACTTCTGTAATAATGTAATATCAGAGAACTACTTTAATAAAGGGTATTTATTAAACAGAGATTAAAAGACATTTATACAGTGATTAAATGTTTGTAAAGTAGTCTTTATATATTACACTCTTTGACTTTCACAACAATCCTGTGAGATAGATGCCTTTATTATCTCTACTTTAAAGCTATGCCCCCTGATAATGAGAAAGATTAAGTAAATTTATCAATGTCACTCAGCTGGTAAGTGTCAAGATTTGAACTTAGTTCTTTCTGATTCCAACCCAATACTCTATTCTAACTAAGCTGTCTCATGAAAAATCAGCAAAAAGAGGAAAAAAAACAAACAAATAACTCATAACTAGAGATAGAAAAAATGAGGAAGAACACTTAATTGAGGAGATATGGAGGTAAGGAAAAAAGGACTATTGTCATGAAAGTGTACAGAAAGAGAAAGAAGAGAAGTTTAAATTATAGCACACGTTTCTAAAGAAATAAGCTATGATGGGAACTTTAATCATCGGGAAATCTGAAACATATTACTTTCCGAAAAAAAAAAAAAAAAAAAAAACAGAAGTTAATTCTGAATGCTTGGTCATTATAATTTTATTCTTTTTCTCTGCATCTGGAAGACATAGAGAAACAAGGAAAGACAAGTTGCAATATAAGAAGCAGCAGAGCCTTTTGTATAAAGTCATCATTCCAATATAGACTACGTAATAGAAGAGAACAATTCCAGCTATATTTTGATGTCTAACAAGTTTTAGAAGGTTTGATTTCAAATGGTTCCGAGAAAGTTATATTATGTCAACAAGCTTTTATTCAGTAGCTACTATGTACTAAGCACTAGGGATACAAAGAAAGGGGAAGGCAAGGGAAAGGCAAGAAGCAAAAAGAAGGGAAGGATAGAGCAGGAAAGGATAGGTAATGGAAGGTGAAGGAATAGGAGGATAAAGAAGGAAGAGATAGAGAAATAAAGGATGAGGAAAGAAAAGTAAGGGAAAGGAGTGAAGAAGAGGGGAAAGAAGGTGGAGGGGGGAAGAAAGGCCTCTCTTCAAATAATTAATAGGCATCTTGAAAATTGCAACAAACAACAAGGTATATATAAATTGGTGATAGTCTCAGAGAGAAAGTTCTGAATTGAAGGAGGTCTGGGAAAATGAAACTTCAGCTAAGATGGTAGCAGAGATAAAAAAAAAAAAAAAAAGTAAATGTCCAGACATGGAAGCCAACAAGGAAGAATAACAATAATATTATTATGCACTGAAATTATCTAGGGAAAATCAGGCTTTTGAAGGCAAGGCAGGTAACTAGAAATGTTCTAATATTGTGATAGTCTCTCAAAATTCTCCAAAATAAGACCTATGATCAAGAAATAAAACAATTTCAGCTGTCCCCATAGACAGTAAATAATAAACCTTACAATTTAATAAATCAGTGACTAATAGCAAAGAAAGCTAATCCTTAATCTTTAACACATTCATATAAAGCCTTATCCTCCCAAATTGTCCCATGGCTTGCAAAATCTCAATTTGGTCCCCATTCTCCTGTGTTATAGAAAATGTAAAAAAAGTATGTGATTATTCTAGTTTTGTAGCTTTGTGATATAACAAAGGTCTAAAAGGGAACTGAGGAAGAGGGGAATATGAAGAAGAAAGAGTAAAACTACCAAAAGTTTCAGGACAAGAAAACTAATATAAAGATTTTTAGTTCAAGCAGGTAAACAAACAGGGAAGGTAGTTATGGCAGGAGGAAAGATGGTCTCCAGATTAGTTAAACATATACAAATATAGGAAAATAAATGTTGCAAAAAAAAATGAATTGACCACTGATAAGACAAAAAAGCTTGCGTATATTTTCAGAGTTTTAGAGAGAAATAAAATTGAGAATTGTAATAGCAGAATTTGTGAATATATATAATTGGAAAAATAGAAAAAAAACTTAAATATATGGTGGCAAAACTCATCAAGTAAACAAAACAGAGGGTAACTAATTAGAAACCTAAATACATGGAAGTGAAGGACAGTCTGAAAAAAAATAAGAGAAACTAAAAAGCAAACATATTGAAAGAATACATGATTTTCATATAAACAAAATATGATGATAATAAAACAGGACATTTAGAGACAACTTAAGCGTTATAATCTCCCCTAAAAACAAGACAAATCAAAACCCATGACTACCTTGCAAGAAATAATATGAGAAAACCACCTAGAATTTCTGAATTTAGACAACTATGCACCAATTAAAAGAATCTTAGAATTTCTGCATTTAGATAACAAAGTACCAATTGAAAAAATTAGAAAGTATGGGTAAAAAAGACAAGGGAGACAGTGCAAAAGGGGAAACATCTTATTACAATAGCAAGAGAAGATACAAATAATGGAGGTTCCCATGGAGGAAGAAAGATAGTCTATTAAGGAAGATTGGCTATATTTTCATGTATGTGGTTTGTTGTTCAATCTCCCTGCTTCCTATGAGAAACAGGTGCACTAGAGATATTTTGCTTTGATAATTAGCTTGTGAAATTTTTAAATCGTTCTTTTCTGTTCTTGTTTGTTTGTTTTTAGCATCCCCCACCATTATAGATTAAGTTATTTCATGTTTTCATTTGCCCTGCCTATTTTTTAACTTCAGACATTGTATTTTGTTTAGCTACTGCATACTTATGACTAGAATATCTGGACTGTGGCTGTGACTCTCTTGGATTTTGCTTCTGCTTTTTCAGGATACTAAATGTGTTATTTCAGGATCTCAATGACAATCATGCTGAGAACCTGCAAGATGTCAGTCCTTCCAAGGACTCTGGGGGAAAAGTCAGACCTCTCTTGGTGTACTTTGTGTGGTTAAAATTTCAGATGTCAGTTTAGGTCTAAGCAATACAACAAGAGGCTTGACCCTCAGTAGAATTTCAGTAGACTTTTGTGGGAATTAGCCACTGTAAGGTAGCTGGAAAGTTTGATAGGGTCAAAATGATGGAACTGCATGTTTTTCTTTCATCTGCAGTTGCTGTCCTGATTATTCCAAACTGGAAAAAAAGGCTGAATTTTACAACCATGTTCTGCTCTATTCTTGAGGTCTTAGGCATATACTACTCATTGCTTCTAAATTTGTGCATAAATAGCTTAGAAGCAGCAACCACTCATTTCCCTGGAAAGCCACTACTAGCATAGATGATCTATCCAGTTAGTTTCTATTTTAAAAGTCCCCAATAAATCTAAAATTGTACATCATTATCTTCCAAAACTGAAAACTCATAACATTATGAATTTATCTATTTTTATCAAGAGTATCAGTATTCACTCAATTACTCAAATTTCCAACTCTGAAAGAATGATATCCTCATTCTTATCCAGTGTCTAATCATTAAATCTTTTGTCTTCCAAGTTACTAACATTTCATAACTCTTATTTTTTGTCTTTTTTATAGTCACTGACCATCTTAGTTCAGGGCCTCATTGCATTTATGGAAGAAAAAAATTCCTTTTATCTCAAATACATGCCTGCCAAAATTATCTGCAAAAAAAATAGACATTTAGAAATATTGTCTGTCAGACAAATTAAGAAATGGAAAAATTTGCTTCAGCTAATTAAATGATTTTGTGATACTGGACAAGCATAACTTGCCTGGTCTTAGTTTTCTCTGGAAGAGAGACTAAATAGGACAGTATACTTTTCACAGCCTTTCCAGATCTATATCACAGGATATAGATCAAATATTTGAAATGAATAAATAATTAATTTTAAAGGCCTTCTGGCTTTAAATCATATAATTTTGTTTCATTTCTCCTACCACCTGTGCAGATTAAAAACCCACATATCAGAAAAGAATTCCTCATTCTCCTATTTTTGTTATCAGTATTCTGCATCTGATTTGAATAAATTGGGCCTTGGCAAAACCCATTAATTAGGAAAACAATGCACTTTCATATCTTCTTTCATAGTACTGTTTTGAGTTCAGTGCATTGGATTTTACTTTCAAAGCTTAGACACTTCTTATCTTCTGTGTCCCAATGACTTTGTCTAGGGTTTTAAGTGACTCCGTTTTCCTACTAGAATTTTGAAAGTATGTTTAGCTTTTCTCTCGATAGGGTAGAATTAGTATGAAAAGCAAAAATTGCTTTTTTCATTCTAAGTCAGGCTTTTCTTTAATTTTCCTTCACCTTTGCCTACCAAAAATATCACAGTGCAATTTCAAGATCAAATTTGCAAACAGATTATTTATCAAAATCAAAGTTGAAGAAGAAATACTCTCAAGGACAAAACAATTCTCTGCTTTCAATTGCAAAATTCTTCCAACGATTCTTTTCAACAAGATTTCTGTTCATAACTAATTTCCTAAAGGTTTACCCAATGATCTAATAATGATTTAAGCTTTTTTAAGTGAATGGGCGGAGAGGAAATTGAAAAATCTGTAAATCATTTTTCAAAAGTCATGAAATATCTTTTAACTGAATTTTCAAACCAAAGAATTCTGGTATCTAAGGCAAAATATTTCCTACTTTTTCTATAAATTTAATTGAGAGGAGAGATTTTTCACAACCACTAACCCCATGAAAAGTTAAAAATAGCAGAGGAAAAAATGGACAACTTATAGGGTGAAGAGATGTCATGAAGGGATTAGCTATCAGAGGCTCATGTTGCTGAGAGTTGCAAGGAATTTCCCATTTAATCTCATCCAGAATCCCTTCTACAACATGTACAATAGATCCAAGAATGAATTGATTTTAATTATATTGAAGAAACTGCATGAACTTTCAATGATTCCAAGTTTTCTCATCCAGGCCTAATTTAGATCAGTTCAGTGTTTCAAACTTGAGTTTAGATTGTAATGAGATACTCATTGATCACAAAATACAGTGGAAAATGACTTTCCATTATAAGGATTATAAATTCTAAAGTTAAGAAATGAAATATTTCACATAAAATGGTTTTATTCTTCTCCTTCCATGTTTACTATGATAACAGGAAATACTGAGTCATAAAGGCAGTGCCATAAGACAATAGAAATTCCACTAAAACCTCCCAGATCAATTGTCTTTAAGTTTGTCTTTTTCAGTTTTAGAATGCAGAGAAGCTAAAGACCTCCAAAATTTCTTAATGAAATTATCCAGACAATATAAGTATTTTTCCTCTACCATATCCTATTCCCTGATTCCAGGGCTTCTGTTTCAGACTATATTTTTATGATTTTGATATGAAAATATAAAAAATTTCAAGAATAAATGTTTCAGGGAAAATATTGCCAGAAAAAAACATACAGTCTTTCTTTCTTTCTTTCTTTCTTTCTTTCTTTCTTTCTTTCTTTCTTTCTCTCTTTCTTTCTCTCTTTCTTTCTCTCTCTTTCTCTCTCTTTCTCTTTCTCTCTTTTTCTCTTTCTCTCTCTCTTTCTCTCTCTCTCTTTCTTTCTTTCTTTCTTTCTTTCTTTCTTTCTTTCTTTCTTTCTTTCTTTCTTCTGAGGCAATTGGGGTTAAGTGACTTGCCCAGGATCACACAATTAGGAAGTGTTAAGTGTCTGAGGTCAGAGTTGAACTCAGGTCCTCCTGATGTTAGGGCTGGTGTTCTATCTGCACCACCCAACTACCCCTCATACAATCTCATCTTGATGATAAAGTGAAAATAAGAATATGAAAAGTCTTAGAATTGGAGATGATATTGAGTGGTAGCAGAATAAAATGTCAGATTATTTGACCACAAATATTTCTGTCAGTGTTAAAAGAACAAAATTTCAATTGCACTGCGTAAGATGTATTGATCTGGGCATATTGCCCTAAAGCCAGAATAGCCATTGTCTCTGGCCTCCTGTTTTAATTAATTATTTTTATTAAAGCTTTTTATTTACAAAACATATGAACTGACAATTTTTCAACATTGACCCTTGCAAAACCTTTTGTTCCAAATTTTCCCCTCCTTCCCCTCATCCCCATCCCCTAGATGGCAGGTAATTCAATACATATTAAATACATTAAAATATATGTTAGATCCAACATATGTATACACATTTATACAGTTATCTTGCTGCACAAGAAAAAATCAGATCAAGAAGGAAAAAAAAGCTAAGAAAGAAAACAAAATGCAAGCAAACAAAAAACAGAAAGCATGAAAATACTGTTGTGGGACACACACAGTTCCCACAGTCTTCTTTCTGGATGTAGATGGCTCTCATCATCACAAGATCATTGGAACTGGTCTGAGTCATATCATTGTCGGAAAGAGCCATGTAGATCACAATTGATCATTGAATAGTCTTGTTGTTGCCATGCATAATGATCTCCTGATTCTGCTCATTTCAGTTAGCATCAGTTTATGTAAGTCTCTCCAGTCTTCTCTGAAATAATCCTCCTGGTCATTTCTTACACAATAATAATATTCCATAACATTCATATATCATAACTTATTCAGGCATTCCCCAATTGATGGACATCCACTCAATTTCCAGTTTCTAGCCGTTACTGATGGCTTCCAGACATCTCAATCCAAAGACAACAAAAATGACTTGAAAATTCAGCAGGGTAGGAAAGTTCAGCAGTAGAGTACAAGGGTCTTGGGAAAGCAACACACTCAGAATAGGAAGAGGCAATGTTAGCAGTGGCTGCTTCCAGAGGCCTTAGCTCACAGGAGGTCACTTTCCTAACTTGAGGAATATTTCTTTCCATAATATATTAGGTTTTTCTTACATACATCAGAATATTTTTGAAGTGAAATGAGGAAAAAAAAGTAGCCATTAACTAGAAGCACTTTCCAGTGAAACACTGCTTACCTCTATGAGAGTCCTGAAAATTTTCTAGAAGATATTCTACAAGTAAGAATTGAGTTAAGAACTCATAAATATTAGAATAGTAACTTACTACATAAAATAAAAAATATAAAAACAATAAATGCAATCTGCAAAGAGGGGCTTACTTAAGGGACAGTTCAGAATGGGTCTCAATGCAAAAACAATTATGATAACCATGAGCTATACAAGAAATAGCTTCCCAGCACCAATGACAACTCCTCCAATGACATTCCTGATCTTCAACACAGTAGTAGGTTATCTGAGAAAGATGGGAAAAAAGTCTTTTAATAGAATTTGTCACAGAACTATAGTTCATATCAAGTTTCTCTCTACAACAAATGATCTTCATAATAATAACTGTCCAGTCTTGAACAAACATAGCATCTGTACTGTATTTATAAAAAAACATAGATTTATTTAATTTATTTTGATTAATTTATCATATTTAGAAGTAGTAGACTGATGCATATGCTATTTCAAAACTATAATATAAATTGTTGAAAATCTTGACAAGATCATTGATTTGTTAGTCAAACTAGTTTTACTTCTTTTTTTCTTTTTTGTCCAAAAATTCTACAAGCTTATTGTTTAGAGTTTGGCATTATAAAAGAAATTATTTGTGAAAAGTTCAAAAGTGGTGAAATGTTATTGAATCTTTTTAGACTTAAATAAAGTTCCAAAGAGAAGCTATTTTCAATAATGACAGCAAAAACTGCCTCTTCCCTCAGGCTGGAATGAAAGAGTCATTTTGGTGAATGAGCAGCAGACCATGACAGTTTTTCTTCAGCATTCAAAGGTAACAATGCTAAAAAGATTTTGGGAGATATATTGCAACACTTTTTGAGCATTCATAACATCATGCATTCCCACCTTTTTCTAGGCTTCCATAATTTAGAAATACCTTTTGCCCCAAATACAGTCTCTTCTAGGGTCCACCTTTCAATTTCTTGCTTCTTAAATAGGCTTGATTTTTTTTTTAATGCTAGAAACTTGAATCTTTCACCTCTATTCTCAGGAAGGTATTTTCCTTGAATCTCAGATATTCTGCTAATGACTGAAAACCATCTCCTTTCATAGAGCTTCTGAAAGTCATGGTAACACTCATAGGAGTAAAAGCTGACAAACCAGCTTTTTTCACCTAATGAATTGTAAGGTGTGAAAGTTTTCTGGAGGCAGCCTTAGTCTCAGTTGAAATAAATAATTACTCCAAAATGCAGCCAGCTGGTAAAAATGAAAACGTTTATTTCTCCTTCCAAATTAGCCCGGTTAGTTGAGGCATATCTCTCTGCCTGGCTCCAAGAGATCTTGCAGCTTTGTTCTTGGCTTCTGCCTCTGCTTTCTTCAGCCTCCAGCCAGCACCAAGGTAGAAGATACAATGGATCTCTCTTGCCTCAAAGATAGGGCTTGTAGGCTTTCTTCCAGAGTCTCTCTCTCCTAAGTCCCACAAGAAGAACTAAGCCCAAGCTTCAAAAGCTCCCTATATATGTGATCTTGCAAAGGTTAACTCCGCCTTCTGGAGGGAGAGGGATTCTGGGTTATCTCCCAGAGTGCTCTCTGGCCATAAGGGAGGTGTGAATTCGGACTAAGCCCTGCATACTCCCACACGTGTAAACTCCATTGAGTACTTAGATATTTATGAGCTCTCTAAAGGAGTGAACACAAGCATTGTTCAATCAGTTACACTTAATACCCTGTTTCAAGTTCTGGCCCAAAATAACTCTTTCTGAGATTAAATCAACTCCAGTGGCTTAACACTTTCTTAACACTTTGTAAAGATTCCAACAGTAAGGAAAGATAATGAATAAAGGAAGTCAATGGTGGAGACATAGACAAACAAATTGTGGAATTTGCAAGGTACATTTAGGGAAGCAGGGTACATGAGTTCATCAAAACCATGCTAGATTATGATGGTATGATTGTATTTAAGAAGCAGGAATCAAGTGTACCAATACTGGAAATACTTAGAAATCTTGAGAATAAAGCTTATCAGTTAATAAGCCCTAATATAGCACTCACAATGTGAGAAATATTTTGCTAAAACCTGAGGATTCAAAGAAAAACAAAAAACAAAAAACAAAAAAAAAACAAATCCCCTAATCTCAAGAAATTCAGAATATAGGGAAGGTAACTTTGAAACAACTTTATAAAAGCTAGTATATAAAGGTTAAATATAGATAATCAACAGGGAGGCACTAGTATTAATGGGAATTGGAATAAACTTTCTACAGTAGATAGGAATATAGTAGGGATTTAAAGAAATCCAAGAGGGGGAAGAATTGAATTTGAATGGGAAAAATTCAGAGTTGAAGGGTAGCTATTGAAATTGCTTAGTTTTTTGCAAAGACCAACAAGGAGACCAATGCCATGGGATCACAGAATATATGGGTACAATTAAAATATGTAAATGATGGAAAGGAAGGAATACACCAAGTTGTGAAGAGTTTAAAAAAGTAAACAGAATTTTATATTTGACTTGGATGTAATTAGGAATAATTGGAATTTCTTTCTTAAGGACCATACTTTAAACCAAAATCACTGATTATCCCTGATTGTCCACTGATGTTCTCAGGCCAAGGCCCCTTGAGTCATTGTTTGAGTCCTCATTGACTCAGATGGAATGTACATAGCAGTCATATCTGCTTTGGCCAGAAACCCTCCTAGATTTATTTATTTATTTGCTTAGATTGTTTTGGACTAAGTGAAATGGGAGATTCTTTCCCTAGATGGCTACCTAGTCTTAATCACTGAGACCAATTGAAGACCTTTGCTTAAAATGGTCAAGGTCTCCCATTTCATCAGGTCCACTCACAATTGTCTTGATCTATATCTTGCCACTGGACCCAAATGGTTCTGGAGGGGAAAATGATACCAAGTGAACTTGCACAACCCTCCCTCAATTAAATCCAATTCACTTCCATATCATGTCATAATTTCCCTGATGTCAACATCCTCTTCATGAAGGAAGGACAAACAACAACAGCATATAAGTATGCTTTGCCATTTTCCAAATGTATATTTTACTAAGGATAAATTTATTATTAATAATAGTAGTGGTAGTGGTAGTAATAGTAGTAGTAGTTTACATAGATGTGCTCTGCCTCTGCCTCTGCCTTTTCATTTTCTTGGATTCATCTCAAACACCATCTTCTGCAGAAAGCCTCCTACTTCCCATATGCAAAACATCACAAATATGCTGTCTTACATTTGCCCCATTATTTACAATTTAATTGCTTCAAAATAGCAATTGATGTATCAGAATTCTGTCAGACTTAATTTCAGCAACTGCTTTTCTTAAAATTTAAAGATGAACAATATCTTATACTACTCAAATATTAAAGCAGAAAATTAAACAATTCTTTTGTGCAGAAATAGATTTATATCCTAGTTCATAAATTTCTTCTCTTAAAGGCTACTTTCTTACATATGTAACTGATAAGTATTAAATAGAACAAGCCATTAACAAATCATGAGCACTCAACTAGAAATCTGCTCCCAGTAGGACATTAAACTATTAGCAAATATTCTTTTAATTTTTAATCAACCAATGGTTTAAATAAAGTAATGGAATGTATGTTTGCCAAACTTGCAGATTATGAAATGAAGGCTAATTAAAACAGTAGATGACCGAGGAAGGATAAAAGAAGAACCACAGAATATAAGCTCTTTCAGGAAATAATTTTAATTTTTTTAGTTCCTAACATACCTTTTTGTTTTTGTTTTTGTTTTTGTTTTGTGTACTCTTCAAGTGATTTCATTTGTGCATAATCTCATGGTTCTGAAGTTCCCTCTACAAATGCACATTGACACCTGTTTTAAAGCTTACATATTTAGAAAAATGTGTGGGCATTTTAAGTACTCAATAAATAGGGATAAAATTGAATTGTATTGGTTCTTAAGAAGCTGAAATATAGGTCAAAATAAACAAAATATCAGTTAACACAAACAAATGTATCTATAAAAGCAGAAGGTCCTATTCTTCAATTAAAAGATGTACTATATGAAGGAAATATTATAAAGTTATGGCTATGTAATAGCATCAAAAAGATCTGGAAAATTTAATGTACTATAAGTTCAATAATAGTTAACAGTATGGCATGGTATTCAAAACAAGTTATATATATATATATATATATATATTATATATATATATATATAATATATATATATATTTCATTGAAAAATATAATGTACAGAACTACTATTTATACCTAGTAAAATATAAATATTGTTTTCAACTAATGCTGAAGAACACTGGCAATATGCAATATATCTGGATGAGGGAAACTTGATAGTTAGAGGATTAGAAAATATGCTTTACAAAAACCATTCTATGTAAAACTAAAGAAAAAGAGACTATTCTTTTACCTGGACATTAAGTGAGAAATCTGGCTTTCAAATATTTGTTGGGATGCCATACAGAAGAGGAGTAATATTTGTTCTTCGAGGCATCAAAGGGTAAAGTGGGAAGATAATGCACAAAGCCAGATCATGTCACAAAGAAAATTTACTGAATTATTAGCTTTATCCATAAACTAAATGAGCTTTTTCAGAAAGAAGCATATAGTGCTTTACTAAAATCTTCATAGTCATTTGTATGGATTATTGCCTAGGACAATGTAGAGAGGATTTCTTTTCAGGTAAATATTGGATTAAATTTATTGTAAGGCTCCTACCAAAACTGAAACTTTTAAATTAAAGTATAAAACATAATCATTGTTCTCTTTCCATATAATTTCCTTTTTTGGGGGATTGAGCAAACAAAACCTCAAGACAAACCCAAATTGCAAATCCTTTCATTCCACTCAGAAGTATTGAAGTGAAATAGTTTTACTTCCTTTATTAATCATTCAGTTCTATAGAATAAGATACTAAAATCCAGAGAGGTTTGCTTGTCTGCCACAACTCACACACATGACAAGTAAAAGACCAAGACCACCCTGAAGGTCTCCAAATTCATGCTGCCTCAAATTTATTTAGCAAATTTTAAACACTTAAAACATTTTTCTCTCTCTGATCTTATTCTGTGGACATGTATCTCATTACAGATTGTAATTCAGTATTGAAGATTTTGATCCTAATAGATCATTTAAAGATGAGTTTTATTACGTAATAACTATGTAAATTCAATTGTTAGATCAGATTTTAAAAACTGACCCTCACAGTTCTCTCATCTATCAATTTATTCACTCTTCTTCTATTAATCTAGTCTGGATTCAGTACCATTCTAACATTTTCAAGCAGGTATCACCAATATGAATATTAGTAATTTTCTCTTGTGTAAAATAAAGGGATTGAACTCCCTAAGAAAAAATCCCCAGGACTAGATGGATTTACATGTGAATTCTACAAAAAATTTAAAGGACAATGAATTCCAATGCTGTATAAACTATTTGAAAAAATCCTACCAAATTCCTTTTATGACACAGGCATGGTACTGATACCTAAACCAGGTAGTATGAAAACAGAGAAAGAAAATTATAAACCAATTTCCCCAATGGACATTGATGCAAAAATCTTAAATAAAATACTAGCAAAAAGGTTACAGAAAATCATCTCCAGGCTAATACACCATGATTTATACCAGGAATGCAGGGTTGGTTCTATATTAGGAAAACTATTAGCATAATTGACTACATCAATAACCAAATTAACACAAAAATATGATCATCTCAATAGAAGCAGAAAAAGCATTTGTTAAAATTCAACATCCATTTCCATTAAAAATACTTGAAAGTATAGGAATAAATGGATTTTTCCTTAAAATAATCAGTAGCATCTATTTAAAACAATCAATAAGTATCATATGCAATGGGGATTAAATTGGAACCATTCCCAAGAAGATCAGGAGTGAAACAAGGTTACCCCCATCACTATTACTATTCAATATTGTATTAGAAATGCTAGCGTTGGCAATGAGAGTTGAGAAAGAGATTAAGGAACTAGAGTTGGTAATGAGGAAACTAAATTATCACTCTTTGCACATGATATTGAAGAGGGTTGTGGTCCCTTTAAGCAACTAGTCCTTTCAGATTGATTTACTCCTTTCTGATTCCCAATCCCTCCTAGCTGATGCATTATCAATTCAAGAAGCTAAGACCTTTGATTCACAAGTCCTGGTCAAAAGTGCCCCTTTGACTTTTTTTTTTTAATTTTAATAGCCTTTTATTTACAGGTTATATGTATGAGTAACTTTACAGCATTGGCAATTACCAAACCTCTTGTTCCAATTTTTCCCCTTCTTTCCCTCACCCCCTCCCCCAGATGGCAGGATGACCAATAGATGTTAAATATAGTAAAATATAAATTAGATACACAATAAGTATACATGATCAAACTGTTATTTTGATGTACAAAAAGAATCAGACTCTGAAATATTGTACAATTAACCTGTGAAGGAAATCAAAAATGTAGGTGAGCAAAAATATAGGATTAGGAATTCAATGTAATGGTTTTTAGTCATCTCCCAGAATTCTTTCGCTGGGCATAGCTGCTTCAGTTCATTACCACTTCATTGGAACTGATTTGGTTCATCTTATTGCTGAGGATGGCCAGGTCCATCAGAATTGGTCATCATATAGTATTGTTGTTGAAGTATATAATGATCTCCTGGCCCTGCTCGTTTCACTCAGCATCAGTTCGTGTAAGTCTCTCCAGGCCTTTCTGAAATCATCCTGTTGGTAATTTCTTACCGAACAATAATATTCCATAATATTCATATACCACAATTCACGTACCAAACAGCCATTCTCCAATTGATGGACATCTACTCAGTTTCCAGTTTCTAGCCACTACCAAGAGGGCTGCCACAAACATTCGTAAAAGCACCCCTTTGAATTCCAATGGGAGATCCGGTCTTGTCCCCCCCCCCCCCAAATCTGAGCCAACTTGAGACTCCACCCACAGGCCCTTTTAGCTAAATCTCTCATTATAAAAGAGCCAAGCTGGAGTCCTCTCTTTGAGAGATTCCAAACATGCCAGCTATGCCATGCTTGGCATCCCAAGGAGCCTCTGGCCACTGGAATACTGTTTCCAGTGCCCTCCTCTTTTTACCTAACACCTTTTACTAAGTAGACTTGAAACTTATTTCCAATCCCAATAATAAACTTCTTTTATCAATCTAGGTTTTCAGGTCTGTAAATTCCTTTACAGAGAACTGTTTGTGCCGCCACTAGACCTCATTTAACTCCCTACCCTTGCTCCAAATCCTGAGGGTTTGCAGGGGAGCTCCATTTGCCTTCCTGTACCCCAAACCTGCCACCAGACTCCATTTTCATTTGGGTGCCCCAAATCTAAACCTCATCATTTTGGTTCCTCTAGACCTCGTCAATATGATGGTATACTTAGGGAACCCCAGAGATTCTACTAAAAAGCTATTAGAAATAATCCACAAGTTTAGCAAACTTGCAGGATACAAAATAAACCCACATAAATCATCTGCATTCTTATATATCACTAACAAAATCCAATAGTTAGAGATACAAAGAGAAATTCCATTTAAAGTAACTTCAGATAGTTTAAAATATTTGGGAATCTATCTGCCATGGGAAAGTCAGGAACTATATGAGCAAAACTACAAAACACTTTCCACAGAAATAAAGTCAGATCTAACCAAGTGGAAAAATATTAAGTGCTCTTGAATAGGTTAAGTAAATATAATAAAGATGACAATGCTACCTAAACTAAGCTATTTATTTAGTGCTATGCCAATCAGACTCCCAAAAAATTATTTTAACCACCTAGAAAAAATAACTACAAAATTCATATGAAAGAACAAAATTTCAAGATTTTCAAAGGAACTAATTAAAAAAAAATCAAATGAAGGTGGCCTAGCTGAACTAGACCTAAAACTATATTATAAAGCAGGAGTCCCCAAAAGCATTTGGTATTGGCTAAGAAATAGCCTAGTTGATCAGTGGAGTAGGTTAAGTTCATAGGACAAAATCGTCAATAACTATAGCAATCTAGTGTTTGACAAATGCAAAGATCCCAACTTTTGGGATAAGAATTCACAATTTGACAAAAAGTACTGGGAAAATTGGAAATTAGTATGGCAGAAACTAGGCATTGACCCCCATGTAACACTGTACACCTAGATAAAATCAAAATGGGTTTGTGATTTAGGGATAAAGAATGAGATTATAAATAAAATAGAAGAACATACACTACTTTACCTCTCAGACTTATGGAAGAGCAAGGAATTTGTGACCAAAGAAGAACTAGAGATCATTATTTATCACAAAACAGAAAATTTTGATTAATCAAGTTAAAAAGCTTTTGTAAAAACAAAATTGATGCAGATAAGATTAGAAGGGAAGCTATAAAATGGGAAAACATTTTTTGCATTTAAAGGTTCTGATAAAGGCCTCATTTCTAATATATATAGAATTGATTCAAATGTATAATAAATCAAGTCATTGTACAATTGATAAATGGTCAAAGGTTATAAACAATTTTAAGATGATGAAATTGAAACTATTTCTATTCATACGAAAATGTGCTTCAAATAATTACTGATCAGAGAAATGCAAATTTAGATAACTCTGAGATATCACTACACACCTGTCAGATTGCTAAAATGACAGGAAAAGATAATGATGAATGTTAGAGAGGATTTGGGAAAACTGGGACACTGATACATTATTAGTGGAATCGTGAACAGATCCAATGATTCTGGAGAGCAATTTGGAACTATGCTCAAAAAGTTATCAAACTGTGCATACCTTTGATCCAGCAGTGCTACCCCTGGGCTTATATCCCAAAGAGATATTAAAGAAGGAAAAGGACCTGTATGTGCCAAAATGTTTGTGGCAGCTCTTTTCATAGTGTCTAGGAATTGCAAATTTAATGGATGCCCATCAATTGGAGAATGGCTGAGTAAATTATGGTATACCAATGTTACGGAATATTATTGTTGTATAAGAAATGACCAGAAGGGTGAATATAGAGAGGCTTGGAGAGACTTACCTAAATTGATGCTGAGCAAAATGAGCAGAACCAGGAGAACATTATATACTATATGAGGATCAATTCTGATGGAAGTGGCTGTCTTTGGCAATGAGAGGATCCAATTCAATTCCAAATGATCAGTGATGAACAGAACTAGCTACACCCAGCAAAAGAACACTGTAAATGAGTGTGGACCACAACATAGCATTTACACTCTTTTTGTGGTTGTTTGCTTGCATTTTTGTTTTCTTCCAAGGTTATTTTTACCTTTCTAAATCCAATTTTTCCTGTGAAACAAGAGAACTGTATAAACATGTACATATACATTGTATTTAAAATATGCTTTAATATATTTAACATGTATGAGACTGCCTGTCATGTAGGGGTGGGGGGTGGATGGAAGGAAAAGAAAAGTTTGATCATAAGTGTGTGCAAGGGTCAGTCTTGAAAAATTACCCATGCATATGTTCTCTCAATAAAAAAACTATAATAAAAAAAAGAATTTTCTAACCATTGAAATCACAGATCTGATTTAAAAAAATAAATAAAAAAATAAAGGGATTGGATTAGAAGGTCTCTGATATTCTCTACAATTAAAAATACTTTGAATTTTAAAGTACTTATATTTTTGCCCATTTTTTTCTAGCAAAGTATAATGAATGATGGGTTAGCACATAAGTCGTAACGTTGCTGGCCTTAGTTTCAAAGTCAGAAGATGTAAGTTCGAATTCAGTCTCAAAAACTGTTAACCCTGGTCATGTGTCTTAAACTCCCTTATCCTCAGTTTCCTCCTCTGCAAAATGAGTATAATAATATCATATACTTCATAGGATTGCTGTAAAGATCAAATTAGAATATATACTAAGTGCCTTGAAACCCTTAAAGTAATGTAGAAATGGTTTCTATTGTGAGGAGCAATATTTGACATGGAAGATAAATTTTTCTTCAAAGTGTATTGTAATTCTCCTTGAAACTTAAATTTCTCAAAGTATTTTTTACCTTTGAAACTAGTGGTCAAAACTTAGAATCCAGACCATCTAGCTTGGCCAACACTGAGGTAGGGAAATACCAGCCAATCTGAATCAATGCTCTACAATCTTTATATATATATATATATATATATATTCCCTGCTACAGCTAAGTAAACTTAGATAGATAGAGAGATAGATTTAGATATAGATATATAGATATAATTATATGGTTTATGATTGTCTCATATCATTGTATTTTTAAACCTAAAAGTCTGAATTAGGAATCAGGAAGTATTCAGAAGGGAGAAGATGATGAAAAGAATATAAATGCTAACAAGGTAAAAAGGGAATCTGATAAATTCAATTCAATTTAATGTTGCTTCAAAGGGTATTATGTGAACTGCCAAAATCCATTCATTCAAATAGCTCAGAATATGTGGTATAGCTCTTAAAACTGGTCCCAGCTGTCATGCCATAGCACCCAATGCCAGAGGTCAGTCAGGGGCTCAGTTACGGCTATTAGTTTTCTCTCAGGCTCCAAGGCAGTTGTGTAGATATTGAGATTTGCCTCTTTCTCTACCTGCTGTGGTATGAATTCTCAAACTTCAGAGTAGGAATGGATTTATCCAATTACAGATTTATGTGATTAAATTTGACTTTCAGCATCTAATCAACTTCAGGAAATCTTTCCTCCAAAACTTCATCCCAGTTGATTTTCCATATCACTACTCCCAGAATAAGAACTTAGTAAACATTCGATAGTAGCAATAAAATGTTGTCAACAGAAGTTTCAAATTAAAATGGTGCAAATTATCACTTCAAGGATTAAAAGTCTATAAACTGAGACACAGTGAGGAAAACTGATTTGTCCAGAGTTTCACAGTCACCAGGTAGCAAAGACAGACTTCAAACAAGATGTTACTGGATACAGCTATATATTATGTTTTGTTTGTTTGTTTTTGTTTATACTTTTAGAAAATGCATATATTGAATATATTTATAGATAATTTATCTTATCTATCTGGGTAATATCTCTGATGATAAATATTTTGACATTCATTTCTGTCTGTCCTTTGAACATCTTTTGTTATTTATTCTAAATGAATTGATCAGAGGAAGTCTCTGTAATTGTAAAGTATAAAGCACAGAGCCTAGCATATAATAAAAATAAGTTATTATTATCATTATGATTCTCTTTAGGTCTCTGAGGCCTTTTCCCAGAACACTTGATATTGACAATGGATCATACATGCTATCTTCCATTTAAGTAGTTTTTTATTATATGTGATTTTAAAAATATGATTTTGTTTTGGCCTCATCTCTATTAAATGCTGTACATTTTATTTTGGTATGAGACTATTATTATTTGAAATTCTCTGTGAAAGCTAGTCTTTATGGTAATTGCTGAGGACTGGGCACATTTTCTTCTGTCACAATGAATAAAAGTAACTATTATCTCTGGAAAAAATCTGGCTATGCTTTATGTTATGGAATGAGAGGGGGGGAAAACTTACTTATTTTAAAGTTAAGTAAAATAAAATACATTGAGTTTTCATCCTGACCCATTTCTTTGAGTTCCTATAACAAGAATTTCTTGCTGAGTAAATAGCCCATCTATTTTTCTAAGTGCACAAACAAACCCTATTTTATGAAGTTGAATTGAATTTAGTTCATGTTTTTCTCCATCCCTCATATCACTCTCCTGCTTTCCAATGCCCATTATTCCAAGGCTAGTAATTTGTTTTTTAGACAAATAGAAATTGTTGTTTAGTACATTTCAGTTAGTCTACTTCTTCATGACCCAATTTGGAGTTTTCTTGCCAAAGATACTGGAATGTTTGTCAATTTCCTTCTTCATTTCATTTTATAGATGGAGATGAAGAAACTGAGGCAAACAGGATTAAGTGATTTAACCAGGGTCACACAGCTAGGAAATGTTTGTCAGATTTGAACATAGATCTTCCTGACTACAGATCTAACACTCTATTCAACATATCACTTACTTGCTGAAGAGTTGAAAACTAATTCAGAGATCCTTCAAAACTTTTTTGGCCCTATCTACCACTATCGTTATAAATTCAAAACATGTGAGAAGTAATATAGAGAAATTAAAGAAATAATCCTAAAATTCATAGTGGCTCCAGGGAATTATTTAAATTGCTCAGTATGACTCAAATAAACCTGTACTATATTTATTTTATTGTACATGTTATTAGAGCAGCTCAGAGCATTCATAAAATACACTGAGGAATTAAAGTGTATAAGCTCTTAAGCATTACATATTAAATTTAATTAATCTTAATTAGATGTTATTGTTGATGACGATGTGATAGCTTGTGAAATCCTCATTTTTAATCTCTAACAAAGTTCATAGGATCACTGATTCAGTTAAGAGATCCTCAAAAGTCATCGAATTCAATCTTCTCATTTTACAAATAATGAAACCAAAATCCGGAAAGATTAAGTGATTTGCTCAAAATCAGAAATGAAGTAAGTGACACAATTAGAATTCCAATTCAAGTCCTCAATTTCCAAATCCAGTTTACTTTTCATGATGCTAAAAATGTTGATGTCCATCTTAATGCCATTTTATATAATTAGTAATGACATTAACATCTGTTAAATCATTGCGAACATTAGATCATTATATAAATGATAGCTATTTTTTTCAGTATCATATGATACGAAAACTGACTGATAGGATGAGAAGATAGCCCTGCTGTGTTCTGCCCTAGTCAGATCACATTTGGAATACTACATTTAGTTTTGGAGTCAAAAGGTTAGAAAAGTTGTTGATATACTGAAGAGTGTCTGAAAAATGGCAATTAGGATAATGAGAGAAATAAAAATCAAGACTTGCAATGATTAATTGAATGAATTGGAAATAGTTTGCCTAGAGAAGAAGCCTGGGGAGATGTGTGCTCTGTTTTTAAATATTTGAAGGGCTGTCACCTGAAAGATGAATTAGACTTGTTCTACTTGGCCCCAGAGGACAGAAAAGGAACAATAGGTAGAAATTTCAGAAAGGCAGGTTTAGACTTCAAGTAAGGAAGAAAAAGAAAATTTCAAACAATAAATGCTGTTTCAAAATGGAATGGGAAGTTTCAGAGGTTTCCTCTCAGAGTAAAGTGGGAACACAGCACATATTACCATTTTTGCATCTCCTGTAGGAGAGAAGGTTTAGTTTCAGTTAATGTCTCTAGTTCATGGAGCTTTAACATACTTCATAACCCACTTGGATTTCCAGAAAGGCTTTCTAGTGGAGTCAGAGTGATCATTTGTAAAGAACAGAGTAGAAGAGATTCCTGTTCAGATACAAGTAGGTTTTAATGACCTCACATTCTCCTTTAAAATCAGATTCTATAATGATTTACTTCACTGACATATTTTATAACTGAAAACTGAAGGGAAAATAATGCAGATTTTGATAAACAAAATGAAAATTTTAAGAGTATTTTCAGATTTATAACTTTATGACAACAATTGATAGTTTACAAAGTGCAACATGATTGAAATGATGAGAGATGAAGTTATCTGGGAATATTTGGGACCAATTGAAGGGCACTGATAACAGAAATGAAGGATAGGAAACAGAATGCTGGTGAGAATAATGGAACAATGAGAAACACTAATGAGGTTTCATTAAAAATGAAATTCATTTTTCTTCTCTTTTATACTCCAGAGTATTTTGCTGGAAGGACAGATGTATCAGCTTGTGATTGTGGTACCTAATCACACCAAATTGTTGAAAACTATTAAGTGAATGCACAGCCATCTACTTTGACTCCCTAGAGGGACTGAGCTCATTTTACCTTCAATAACATGTTATTTAATTGACTGTTTCCATAACTGTTTCAGGGTTGTTTTGAACTTGGCATGAGAAATAATGAAAAGCAAGAAACTCTGACACATTTTGAAATAAATGGAAAGAAAATGCCTCTCTTTTAGCAAAATATACTACTGGATCCAAAATGGATTAGTGTATTGAGATTCAAGGCCTTTGCCTATTACATTCTGGTATGTTATTTTTCATGGTAAAAGGTTTTGAATTAGGTTATAATACCATAAGCAGTAAGAAACTCCCCTGCCAAAGTACCTCAGAGCTGTTCAACATGGAAATATTCTCTAAACATAACATTTAGAAAATAGTTGGATTTCTGTAAATGGAACCAAATGCATCTATCTTAGAAATAGACATCCTATATTAGAAGTTGCTGTACATTGAGTCTCAGTAAATTTTCTTTTATAGCAATTTATACCAGGAGCCTTGAAACACTGAAAGTAAAGTATATTCTACAGATTAAAGAAGTGGTCAATCATTAAATCATCTCTGGCAGTTCACTGGACATGAACCATAAAAGCTAGATTTTAAATCTTTTTCTATTTACAAAAAGTTCATTTTTATGACAAATGGTACCACTGAGCACTTTTGTTCTAATTTCTTTATTGAACAGTTAGTATGTATATAGAGAAGCAGTATGCCATAGTGAAAAAGAACTTTGGATTCAATATGTATAGTGTTTTAACTTTGCATTAGCTGGATGCTATAACAAACTATGCTTCAGATTCCTCATCTTGAAAATGGGAATAATACATGCTTTACTTGCTTCATGAGTTTTTTGTGTGAGAATCAAAGTCAAAGAGAAAGAGAGAACATATATAAGGTTTTTATAAAGAATAAAACATCAAGAAATAATTAGTTATTTGAAATTTTGATGAAACTTGTAATTTATATGTTTATTCATATGATGTTTTATTAATTCTAAATGAGGCAGAATGTAGCAGGAGTTGAATAGATGGCTGGATTCAGAGTTAGTATGATCCAGATTCAAATCTCATGTCAAGTACTTGCTGACTTATGACTCTTGCAAGATGCTTAATTTTTCACTGCCTCCAAGCAACTGTATAAAAAGAAAAACTGTAGAAAAGATGACAGCTTGCACTAGGATAGAAATTTTGAAGTTTTATATGACATTGAAATCACTAGTCCATATTCCCATTCTCCTGAGCAGAATGAGTATGCATTAATGTCATCACACAATTACCTTTCATCATGACCAAATAATACACTACAAAAAAAATCTCTGAAAGTACTTTACTGTGTTAATCTTGCATATTGTTTGAATAAAATTACTTCTGGAAGCATTATGGAATTTAGGATAGAAGACATCTCACAAGATTTTTTTTAAATACAAATAACATCTTAAAAATTGAATGGAATCTTTTGCATTCTTTAGTCCAACTTGCTCATTGTGCAAATGATGAAATTGAATTGTAGAGTGGATAACTACCTTGCTTAAAGGTTATTCATTTATGTTCTTGGGTCAGAGAAAGGATTTTACTCTTTAGGAAGCTTCAATTACCCTTTATTACTCTGGACTTTTCTTGTATTGGTCACTTTGTAAAGTTGCTCTCAAGTAGTGACACATTTAAAAAGAAATACATTATGCAATATCATATGTGAAACAAGAAAATATAATCATATGCATTTGGTACATACTGGAAGGCAATGAAGTTGATGATTCCTATAGAGCCTCCAAGGTAATATCATTCTGAACCAAAACCAATGTTGAACTTGATTTGTTCTGAAGCTTAAAGCAAAAAGATCAATTTAGGTATGGACTGGTTTTTCCCCACATAATACAACAAAGAAGACTGACTACCATTTGAGAAAGTCATACTAGCAACTATTTCCTATTAACTATCAACTTTAGGGAAAGATGAAGGGGTCTAGTAATATCTTAAGGTCAATAAGTCCTGGAAGGAATTATTTTTCCTTAAACTTTCTCCCCCTTTTACTTTTTCCATTGCTGTAGAGAGTAACACATCCTCCCAGTCTCTCTCTGCCTCACATTCTAAGAGTCATCCTGGATTGCTCACTGTCCTTTATCTCTCATATCCAACCTGTTACCAAGGCCTTATGATTTCATCATTGTAACATTTCTCAAGTATTCCTCTTTCTCTTTTCTGACACTTGCACTACCTTAGTGTAGGGTCTTGGCTACTCTTGCCTATATTATTTAATGTCCTACTGGTGAGTCTGACCGCCTCAAGTTTCTCACTACTCCCACTTATTCTCCATTCAGCCAATAAGTGATTTTTCTAACACACAAGTAAGTTCATACCAAAGTACTCTATTTCCTATTGCCTCCAGAAGCAAACAAAAAAAAAAAAAAACTGTTTGGTATTGAAAGCTCTTCTTATTCTAGATTTCTACTATTTTTTGAGTCTTTAAATAGTTTTCTTCCCAACTCCTACTCTTCCATGTAATGACATTAGCCACCTGCTTTTCTATGGACAAATTATTCCATTTTTCAACTCCAAACATTTTCCATGGTTGTTCCCCATGCCTGAAAACTTCTCCAAAGTAACCATGTGCAATGTTCTGGTTGGTTTTCTGGAGCTCTCTGGACCAGCGTTCGTTTCAGCAGAGTTATCACCAGGAGAATAGCCAGCTGTTAAAGTCCAAATTCTTTTTTTTTAAATTATAGGTTTTTTTTTTATTTACAAGATATATGCATGGGTAATTTTTCAGCATTGACAATTGCAAAACCTTTTGTTCCAATTTTTCCCTCCTCTCCCTACCCCCTCCCCTAGATGGCAGGTTGACCAATACATGTTAAATATGTTAAAGTATGTATTAAATATAATACATGTATACATGCCCATACAGTTATTTTGCTGTATAAAAAGAATTGGACTTTGAAATAGTGTACAATTAGCTTGTGAAGGAAATAAAAAATGCAGGTGGACAAAAATGGAGGGATTGGGAATTCTATGTAGTGGTTCACACTCATTTCCCAGAGTTCTTTTGCTGAGTGTAGCTGATTCAATTCATTACTGCTCTATTGGAACTGATTTGGTTCATCTCATTGTTGAAGAGGGCCACGTCCATCAGAATTGATCATCATATAGTATTGTTGTTGAAGTATATATTGATCTCTTGGTCCTGCTCATTTCACTCAGCATCAGTTCATGTAAGTTTCCCCAGGCCTTTCTGAAATCATCCTGTTGGTCATTTCTTACAAAACAATAACATTCCATAATATTCATATACCACAATTTATTCAGCCATTCTCCAATTGATGGACATCTACTCAGTTTCCAGTTTCTGGCCAATACAAAGAGGGCTGCCACAAAAATTCTTGCACATACAGGTCTCTTTCTCTTTACAATCTCTTTGGGATATAAGCCCAGTAGTAATGCTGCTGCATCAAAGGGTATGCACAGTTTGATAACTTTTTGAGCATAGTTCCAAATCACTCTCCAGAATGGTTGGATGTATTCACAATTCCACCAACAATGCATCAGTGTTCCTGTTTTCGTCATCCCCTCCAATATTCCACATTATCTTTCCCTATCATTCTAGCCAATCTGACAGATGTGTAGTGGTATCTCAGAGTTGTCTTAATTTGCATTTTTCTGATTAATAATGACTTGGAGCATCTTTTCATATGGCTAGAAATAGTTTCAGTTTCTTCATCTAAAAATTGTCTGTTCATATCCTTTGAAAAAGTCCAAATTCTTTATTATCTCCTTCACAGTCTAGTTTCCTTGGCTGGTGCCCGGGCTAGCTTTCTTGAGATCCTCCAGAATGTGTCTTGGTTTCTGTGGGGGAATAAGGAGGACAACCACGATGGTCTTTTTCTTGAAGTTTGTCTCAGTCAAAGGGCTTGTGCTCCAGCCTCCAGCCCTTTGTCTTCTCCCGGTCTGTCTCCAAGCCCCCTTTGATTCTGACCCTGGTCCTTCTGAGTCTGTCTCCCGGCCATTCTAAGTATGTACCAGTCTCTCAGGAGAGCCACCAGGAGCCTGAACAAAGATGTAATATCTCTTGTCCAGTCCTTGTTCGCTGTTATATACTCAATTATAATTACATCATAGTAGGTGTGAATCTTGTAGAACTATATCAAGTACTAAGTACATGTACTGAACTAGAGAACTAGTAAGCATCATGCTAAACTAAATAACCATTTTATTTTCAATTCCACTGACTTAACACCTTGTAAGAATCCTTTTTTCAAGTACAGAGTTATGGTCCATAACAACTATGATTACTGGGTTACCTTTAATTCCTAACTAAAATCCTGCCTTTCATACAAAGCCTTCCTTAACCTCTCTTAATTGCAATATATTTTCATCTTTTAATTATTTCCTATTTACCCTGTATATGGTTTGCTTTGTGTGTATTTGTTGTACTCCCCCATTAGATTGTAAAGTCCTTGAGAGTGAAAAATGTTTTTTGTTTCATTTTGCTAATTTTTGTATCCCCAATAATTAGTATGGTGACTGATATATGGTTGAACCTTAATAAAGGTTCTTTTCCTGACAGATTTATTGAATGGTCATAGAAATGCTTCTCCTAAGCTAAAATCTTTAGTTTCATAACACTATCCTTAATGCTAAGAATATAGAGGGACTGGCATGCTATTGCAGTCAAATTGGTGGTTTCTACAGTTGTCACCACTTAATATAAAATTAGGAGAACTGAGATTTTACAAATAAAAATTTGACAAAAAGGAATATTGTACCTAGGGAAACAGGAGAAACAGACTTTAGAGTAAATGGAAACATACATGTCCTCAATTTGATGAAGATGATAGATCTAGGACATTGATATGAAACTCAGAGAAAGGACAGGATAGAAAAAGGAATTCATCCCAGTTCAGGAACAGAGATTTTCCTTTAACTAATCACTAGCTGTTTACCTTCTAGTTTTGTTGTTTCTATACTTCTGGAGGATTGAATTCTTTTAGAATTTTCTGTAATTTTGTGGAGCTGGTAGAAAGACTAAGCAACTGAATAAGACATTATAGTTGACTTAATCAAGACCTCAGTAAATCAGAGAAATGATAAGAAATAAAATCCTTTGTTATGACAAATAAGTATCATTACAAATCAACTTGTATGCAATCATGGAAGACTACTAAAATCATGACAAATTATTTTTATTTTTAAGAATCAACAAATTTTACTGTAATAAGAATTATTTTTTTTCATTTTTCTTTTAATAGCACCAAAATTAGCTGCAGGCTTGAATGAAAATTAGGGGATAGGTAGAAAAACATTCTTTTCACAAATTTCTCCCCATAAAATGATTTGATTGGATAGTATTTTGCTGATGAGCCACAGGTTAATAATGCCAGAATTTGCCCACTGCAATCTTCTGTTACACATTCCCTCTTTCAAATACATGTAATTGACTATGATCACCTGCAACATCCTAAACTATTTACACTAGAATACATTCCTATCACATAGTAATAATATTATAAAACACCACTACCACCCACACAAATAAACTTCATCAGAATAATAAAATGTCTCAGAGATTAAATATCTTTTAAACTTATTAAGATTTTTGTTCTTTTCATTCAGTATTACCTCAACTCAAATTCAATACCTTGACAACTCTCTCAAAATAGACCTCCCAAAAGGTATTTCTTCGAATCACAAGTTGAATCAGAATCCAATCAAAATCATAACTCACAAGTTCCACTAATGCTCTATAAGTAGACCAATTAGAAGAAATATTATTTCAAAGCAAGAGACATTTAATTAAATATAGCAGAAAAAAATGCTTCACACAATTCCCAAACATATTTACAACCATGTGCTGACTAATAATTTCTTTAAGATCACAACAATACCAAAAAGACTCATGTGGGGTCATGCACATGCATTGAAAATTATACATAAATGGAGACACATTCCTTTGGCCACATTCCCACTAGATACTTTTTTTTCCTCTCTTTAAAATGCATTGATGAGGAAACCAAATTATCACTCTGCCGACAACATGATGGTATATTTAGAGAACCCCAGAGATTCTACTAAAAAGTTATTAGAAATAATCCACAACTTTAGCAAAGTTGCTGGTTATAAAATAAACCCACATAAGTTATCATCAGCATTCTTATATATCACTAACAAAATCCAACAGAGTTACAAAGAGAAATTCCATTTAAAGTAATTACTGATAATATAAAATATTTAGGAATCTATCTGCCAAGGGAAAATCAGAAACTTTATGAGCAAAATTACAGACCACTTATCACACAAATTAAGTCTGATCTAACCAATTGGAAAAATATTAAATGCCCTTGGATAGGGCGAGCAAATATAATAAAGATGACAATATTACCTAAACTAATCTATTTATTTAGCGCTATACCAATCAGACTCCCAAAAAACTATTTTAATGACCTAGAAAAAATAACAACAAAATTCATGTGGAAAAACAAAAGGTCAAGAATTTCAAGGGAATTAATGAAAAAAAAATCAAATGAAGGTGGCTTAGCTGTAACAGATCTAAAACTATATTATAGAGCAGCAGTTACCAAAACCATTTGGTATTGGCTAAGGAATAGATTAGTTGATCATTGGAATAGGTTAGGTTCAAGAGATAAAACAGTCAACAAATATAGCAACCTAGTCTTTGACAAACCCAAGGACCCCAGCTTTTGGGATAAGAACTTACTGTTTGATAAAAATTGCTGGGAAAATTGGAAACTAATATGGCAGAAACTAGGCATTGATCCACACTTAATACCGTACACCAAGATAAGGTCAAAATGGGTTCATGACCTAGGCATAAAGAATGAAATTATTAATAAATTAGAGGAACACAGGATAGTTTACCTCTCAGACCTGTGGAAGGGGAAGGACTTTATGACCAAAGAAGAACTAGAGATCATTACTGATCACAAAATAGAAAATTTCAATTATACCAAACTGAAAAGTTTTTGTACAAACAAAACTAATGCAGACAAGATTAGAAGGGGAGCAATAAACTGGGAAAATATTTTTACAGTCAAAGGTTCTGATAAAGGCCTCATTTCCAAAATATATAGAGAATTAACTCTAATTTATAAAAATTCAAGCCATTCTCCAATTGAAAAATGGTCAAAGGATATGAACAGACAATTCTCAGATGAAGAAATTGAAACTATTTCTAGTCATATGAAAAGATGCTCCAAGTCATTATTAATCAGAGAAATGCAAATGAAGACAACTCTAAG
Organism: Sarcophilus harrisii; assembly: GCF_902635505.1. Taxonomy (NCBI): domain Eukaryota; kingdom Metazoa; phylum Chordata; class Mammalia; order Dasyuromorphia; family Dasyuridae; genus Sarcophilus; species Sarcophilus harrisii. The sequence continues at coordinate 408,701,769 of NC_045426.1, forward strand.
ATACCACTACACACCTGTCAGATTGGCTAAGATGACAGGAAAAATAATGATGATTGTGGGAGGGATTGGGAAAACTGGGACATTGATGCATTGTTGGTGGAGTTGTGAACGAATCCAACCATTTTGAGAGTAGTTTGGAACTATGCTAAAAGTTATCAAACTGTGCGTACCTTTGATCCAGCAGTGTTACTACTGGGCTTATATCCCAAAGAAATTATAAAGAAGGGAAAGGGACCTGTATGTACATCGAATGTTTGTGGCAGCTTAAGAAACAAACATTTCCAATGGAGAGTTGAATAAATTGTGGTAAGAATAATGGAAAACTTCTGTAATGAAATGCCACATGATTTAGAATGGCCTGAGAACTTTACAAATTGTGAGTGATATAATAAGTCATGGAGATATTACTGATACTTATGACAACTATATGATGACATTCTGATGGCCTGGCCATCTTCAGCGAACGAGATGCAGAGCGAAATAGGTGTTCAAATGGAGATCAGTAATGTTAACTGAACAATACCATGATGAAAGCTTTAGATGAGAAAAGCCATTTAACAATGAATTACCAAATCCATTTATGCCACGCATTTGATTCAGTAATGAACTGTACAATATTTCGAGCTGAGTTCTTTTTATACAGAAAAAATGTTTGGTAGATGAGTAACCATTTGATCTAACTTATATCTTTAATCTAACATCTACTGTCTCCTGCCATTGTGGGATTTCCATTTAGAAACTAATTGACAAATTTAGGCTGATCTTTTATACGCTGTAAGTTTATCCATGTCATTAACTGTAATTGGCTATTAACTAAATTTTAATGAATTAAATGCACTCGCTCTCCAGCTTCATCCTGTATGTCTGTTTAAGAGATAATGTGATACTTAGTAGTTTGCAATTCTGTAAGTTATTACAATGGACTATAAACCTGTCTAATAAAGGGCTATTATAAGAAAAAGTTAAGAATTTCTGATCATCTTCCCTTTTCAGATCACCTCTTTGTCATTTGGGGTATTCAATTAAGTGATAGCTTTTGCTTGCTGTTTTTTTCTCCTGAATGACATACAAATTGTCATGGTCTCAATGAGCTATCTCATTCTTAGACTATCTTGTGAAATTCATCCTTTCTACAACCTCTTAATCATGTTTAGAATATTTCCATTTAGAAGTTATCTTATGTTCCTGATTTAATTCTACCCTAATTTATCATTCCTTTAAATTGCAGTCTTGAGCAATAGTTTCTAACTCCTGAAATTTGTGAAGAGTTCATCCAATCCTCAGCCTTCCCTTATAGTCAATGATTTAAGAATCTGTTTAATACTGAGTTATCTAATGCTATTTCTGATTCTAATTTCCTAAAACAAAAGATTTATGGTCTAAAATCATCTTTTTAGAAACCTTCTATACAAATTAGGAAGAATAAATTCATTTTTTAACTTGTTGATTTATCTACTATTTATTTTGAATTATCATGTGCTTCACTGACTAATTCCTAATTCTTATTTTGTCCTGGTCTATTGACAACTGTTTGAGCTACTGTAAAAAAATCTTCACACACCAGGCACCAATTCCTGGATCAGCAGCTCATTCCCAAATCCCAAAAGGCATCTACAACCTTTGAGTTCATTGATTTTGGATTGTTTTAAGACTTGATTTCTTATGCTAAATGGAGACCCTGATTGTCCACATATAAAAGTATGTGGGGCAAGAAATGTGGTTTCTTAGAAACTGTCTGCCAAGTAAGAGAAGCCTTAGGCCCCAGTTTTGCTTTTTTTTTTTTTTTCATGTGACCTAGAAGAAATGAAACTATTTATGTAGTTACCTCATCTCTAGTCAGCTCATTATCACCCTACCAGCCATATAAGGGAAAAGTAACTGCAAGAGTCAATTTAAATTAAAAGCTTTGCATTAGGGGATTTGGGGGAGGCGTTATGTAGGGCTAATTTATTTAACTAAGCCCTGCTTCTGTTAATTTGGCCTCCTCCTTTGGACTTCCCGAAAGTAAGGAGTATTCACTTCTCATGAGATTCAAATAAAAACCTTTCAACCTTCACTTTGAGAGCTCTCTAAGTAGTCATTTTGGATTAGGGTCTCTGTACCCTACACACAAGATTCTAACAACATGTATATCAATACTTTTTCACTCTTTGAAATATTTACAATAATTATATGTAGAAAAAGACACTGAACAAATTAGTATTTCTTTAAATAGATAAATTAATGCAAACTGAATTGTGTATTAGTTTAATTTATATGTATATCACCATATTGCCTTTTGAAAAGAGTTCAGAAAGTGTTTTGAGATTAATCTCACCTTCAAAAAATGCAAAGTTGAATTTTGTTAAAAAGAAACATATATCCCTACATGTTTCAGTTCAATTAGAAATTCTTAACTCATAACCTGAACATATTTTTTTGAAATGTGTTTCAGACTTTTCAAAATGGTACAGTTTGTCCTATACCTTCTTTACTCATCACTGTTTACATCAGAGGTCAATATTCAGTGTGGTAATGGTGCAGAGATTTTACCTGCTAGGCACATACATAGCTAAATTTCTTCTGCTTAAATGAAAGCCAAAAATTAGCTAGAATGTTCAGAGATGGTAACTATCTAATCAATGGAAATTTGGTATTTAAACTCAGCCTCATTTTAGCAGTATAGAATCTCCTCCATACCAGCTTTACATATAACCTTGTCAAGTGAAAATAAAGACATTTAATGAACACCTACTATAAGCAAAACATTAGTTAATTAGAGGAATACAAATGCAAAAATGCCCTTGCAGAGTTCAACTTTAAGTGGAAAATAACATGTAAATACACATAAACAATATAAATTGGAGATAATCTCAATGAAAAATAATTAGCATATAGGTAGATTAAGGAAAGCTTTTTATAGAAGGTAAAATGTTAGCTGAGTCTTGAAGGAAGCCTGGGGAAAATAAGAAACAGAGAAAAGGAGGAGAAAATTCTAATTATGGTGATCAGCAAGTGAAAGTAAAGTTGGGAGATAAAGTGACTTGTGCAAAGACTATCAGGAGGCCTTTTAAAATACATTTGAGAAAATATAATTATTACCATAACCTTTTCTAAATATTCCTTTTTGACTGTAATACTGCTATTTCTTGGGTACGGGTCCTTATCACCTTTTGCCTATGCTATTGCAATAACCTGATTGCTGGATTGCCTGTCACAAAAGTTGTTCTACTACATTCCATCTTCCACTCATTTGACAAAGTCTGACCAAGGGTTTATTGATGGCTTTATTTCTCTAATATATTCACCATTAGATTTCAAGAGACCTAGAAAAGGGTGTGTTTATCAGGTCTTAACTCTATTGGCTGCCGGGATCATTGAAAATCTAAACAGGAGCTACCACACTGAAAAAAGCTTTCTGTTTCTTCAGATACTTATTCAGTGTGCAGTTCAATTCCTTCTTGCTAACTGACTGGCTGTCAACATTGCCTGACTTTGACCTGTCAGCTCACATTTTGTAAAAACTGCCTTTTTAGTTTTACTGAAAGCATAAACTCTTTAAATTTAAAATGTGTAAAATAAAATGTGTTAATAGGATCAGACTAGGAAACATCAAGACCATTAGAAGCAAAACTAAATTGGAGAGAGGTTTTATTTCCTTCACCATTTAGAATTTAATAAGTTGTCAAGGGTCACAGATATTTGTCTTATTTTCAAGGGTTTGAGTTATCAATGTTTTTGCCTTTTTTACCTGTCGAAATATTACCCAGTTATTCAAATTAATATCAAAATGGATATTGATGCTAAGAAATATTTATGACAAAAAAAGCAACCCTTATATGTAGCTGCATAAATCTCTCATCATGGAACTCTTGCATTTACAAAACATTTTAACATTTAAATTTTAGTGTTTTTTTTTTCATTTTTTCAAAGAAAAAATATAAATTAAAGGTTTATTGAAGTGAAGTAGCAGAAGAGGTAAGTAAAGTAAAAGCAGGCTTTGTAAATATACTTTGAAATTCCTGAGCTTGATGGGTCTTTTTTTTTTAATAGGCAGGTACCACTTGTAGAACAGATATTCTCTGTTACCTCAGAAGATTTAAATATACTCTTTTTTCAAAGTGGGACATAGGACAGATTATGCCTCCATTCAAATTTCTTCCTTCTCTGTGACTCTGTAGAAGTGTTTGACATTTAAACTATAATTTCAACTTTCACTCTTCTTCAAAAAAATTATATGAAGGCATTAAATAAATTAACCCATTCCCACTTTGAAAAACAAAGGCTTGGTTTCCAATAATATTTTCTAAGGGTTTTGCATACTTTAAAAAATGATCAAAAAATTGAATTTTGTTCATTGGTTCTAATTTACAGTAGTCCTGCCTGTTGTTGTTTGTTGTTGTTATTTGTTTGTTTGTTTGCTTGCCTTTTTTCTGGAGAAAAAAAAATCTCACTTGCCAGAATTTTTGAATTATTAAAGGACAGCTATCTTCTAACCAAATGTGGGATGAAGATATTGCAGGAGCTTGGGCTAAAACTCTGCTCCAGTTCAGGGTTGGCCATGAGCAACACATAGGCCAACATCTCCCAAGAGGCATAGGTCATATATACAAAACCACCTTCATCCCTGTAATCTCTTTAGTTAGCTTGCTAAATTCCTGTTATTCAACAGGCTTTAGGGCTGTGGGATGAGGAATTTGATTTTTTCCAGCAGAAAAATATATTTCTTCTTCTGGTAACATTCAACTGTTACTAGTACCTTACTTGGAAATTTTGCCTGGAGGCCAAGAACTTCCACTTTTCTGGTTGCATGCAAGTTCTAATGCACTTACTTATCTGTTTCTGTGAGAAATGACAATGCAAATTTTAAAATTCCAGAATAATTAAGGGCTATATAAGTTGTGTGTCATACCTCAGATTAAAGGCAGCAGATAATTAAAATTGTTTTGTTATGATTTGATTTAGATAGTACAAATGTATATTTAAAAAGCTTGCCTTTCCTTGCAAATCAGACTGTCTTAGTAGGACTAATTTCATATTAAGAAAATTTGTGTATTTTCCCCTTAAATTACTATGACTCCTAAATTATCTTGATTATCTAATACTATGCTATATCTGACATTTTTAGAAATACACACACATATATATCTATGTCTACATGTATGCATGTATACAACACATGGATAAATATTTTTTAAAAATTTATTGCACTACAGATTGCTTAATTTCTCTACAGGATGCCATAAGCTTTTCTGGTCTTTCTCAGCAGGGAAAATAACTTTTCAATGTTCTCTAATATGTGTCTTTCAGTGGGTATAACAGTTACTTAACTATTTTGCATATACAAATGTTTATAATTTAATGAGGGTTGTTAGTATGCCCCACAGTGGCTAATTAATAGACAAGCTCTTGGATTTGCCTTATGAGAAAAATCTTCTGAGACTAGCCAAGAGAGGAGTGGAACATTTTGGAGAAGATTGATGTTTCAAAGCTTCTTGAATTATGCTTTCATAAAAAATTGCATCTAGTGATCAAGATTGATGCTTAGGGAGGAATTTTGTGTGAAGTAGCATAATACTATTTTTTTTTTGAAATGCATTGATTTTTTCTTTCAACAAGGAATTTATAACAGGAAGTGAGGAAAGTGGAGTGTGCAAAAGGGCTGGGGAGGGGCAGTTGTATCAGGAACATTTGCTAAAAGAAGGAATGAAGAGTGAAGAAAACACTACTCTGTCAAATCTTATACTTCACCTCACTAAAAGTAATCACTGTTATTTATCTTTGTCATTTCTTTGACAAACATAATTATCAGTATATGCTATAGAGATAATATCATAGCTCAGTTCTCAGTCATCAAAGGATTCTAGATTACTCTCTACTTATGTCATGGTTTAATTAGATATGAAAAGATATAAAATAGCTATTAAATGTGTTGATCTTTACATGTGAAATTATATAGGCTAACAAAACATATTAACAGGCAGTTTTCAAAGATATAAGTAATCTCATGGGGGGAAAAAAGAAAAGGAAAATGATAAAGGAGGGAATGTGGGAAACTGGGACTAATATACTGTTGGTGAAGTTGTGAACTTGTTAAATCATTCTGTAGAGCAATTTGGAACCATGCCTAAAAGGCTATAAAATTATGCATACTGTTAGAAATAACACTCTTGACACTGAAAATCAAATATCAAGGAAAATTTATTAAATAAGTATCTTAAAGAATTGTCTTAAAATTTCTGGCCAGAAGCGGGACCCCACTCCTCTTGGTGAAGAAAGAGCACAGAGTATAGAAATGGGGATATCTTTATACTTGCTCATTAATGCAGCTCCTCCCTTCAGAGGAGAGATTGGTTCATTTTATGCAGGTTACTGTCTTTCTAACACACCCACTACATGTTTCCCCTTAATATGTATAAAACACTCCCACATCATACATTCCATGTTCAAAACTAGTGGAAAACTCCTCCTCTACGGTATGTTGTTTAATATTCAATATTAGCTTATTAAGCAGGCACAGTAGTGATCTGGGCAAGGTCCATGATTGACCCAAACTAGTTTGGGCTGGATGGGCTATAATTTTAAATATAAATTTTAAATTTAAATACTTTTATTAAAAACACAAGACTCTTTCTGCTTGGCTGAATCTACCTGTGCCTTCATAGCCCCAATTTCTTGTTTGCTCAAGGCTTCTATTAATCACTTAATTGTTCTGTGAATCCTAACTTTTTTTAACCTCTCACATTCTGAAAACTTCTTGGTCAGTGGTACCCACTATCCCACACTCCCTCAAAGTTTGCAATACTGTGGAAACCTAACTTTTCAGCATTTCTCACAATATCTTTTAACCAAGCAAAACCACTACAAGGCCTATATCCCAAAGATTTTTTTTTTTATAAAAGGAAAAATAATCTATATCTGAAACAATATTAGCATAGTGGTGACTTAGAATTAGAAACTGAGAGGAATGTCCATCATTTGGGGAATGGTTGAACAAATTGTAATATATAATTGCTATGGGATATGCTCTAAGAAATTAAAAGGAGAATGATTTCAGAAAACCTGTAAAGAGTTTTGTGAACTGAAGTGAGCAGAACTAAGAAAACAATGTACAAAAACATTGTAATAGTAATAATGTACATTGAACATCTGTGAATGAGATGACTATTCTTGGCAATATAATGATCCATGATTATCCCAATATAATGATCCATGATTATGATAAAAAATGTATGTCTTCAAAGAAAGAATTGATGAAGTCTGAATACAGATCAAAACATTCTATTTTTCACTTTCTCTAATTTTTATTTTTAGATAAAATTTTCACTTAGAAAATGAGTAACATAGGAATGTTTTACATGATTGAACATGCATAATCTTTATCAGATTTCTTATCTTCTCAGGGAGAAGGGAAGAAGAAGAGATAAGAAAGAATTTGGTATTAAAATTTTTAAAAATGAATGTTAAAAATTGTAAATTTTACATGTAATTGGGGGAAATAAAGTAGTATTAAAATTTTTATTGGCCGTTGAGTGATCATTTGCTGAATTAACAAAGCACTTCTCTGTAAAAAGAGCTTAGATATGTATTAAATCACTTAGAATAATAGAATCACAGGTGAAAAATACTTTTGAAGTCATTTAATCCAACTCCTCATTTTACAGTTAAGGAAACTAAATCTTAAATAGGTTAAAATATTTGATTAATATGCACAGATTAAAAGTGAGAAAGAATGTAGATCTATATGCTCTAAGTACAAGGTCAAAACCTTTCCATTGTACCATGTTACTTTTCCTTACCCTTACAAAATTCTCACTGTTTCTGATGAAAAATTTGATTGGAAATACAATGAATAACTTACTCATCATTTAGTTGATCTGATGATTCAGTTCTTTTAACTAAGATCTAATTATCAAGGATATTGAAATGGCTAGGTGAGATTTATACATCAAGAAATGATCATTTATAAAACTATTTTGGTAAAATGATGGAGTAGGTCAGAAAGTTTCAAGCTCTCCAGATTTCTTCCACAAACAGAACAGATTTGTGCCTGAGGATGAACATAGTTTGGTAGAAACAAAGAAGAATTTGGGCAGAACTGGGGTTCTCTGGGGATAATCTGAGGAAACCCAAAGAAAGACCCTAGGATAGGGATTAATCAGAGCCAGAGCAAAGCTCTGGGGTAACCTGAATTTGGCTAATGTCTCAACCCAAACCACAGGAGTTCTCACTTCCTGCATGATGTGGAGAAATGGGGATATGCATCCTGGAAGATTAAGAGCACCTCTGCTGATTAGGAATGCCAGCCTGTGCAGCAGAGTTGTGGCCCTGCTCAAGAGGGCACACACCCTGAGCACAAAAACAGTGGGGCAGGGAAGCCACTGGCTGCTGGCACTTTCAGGAGAGTGGAGCTCTTGGTTTGGGGTTCCAGGTGGGAGAGGGGAGCTTAAATGAAGCTAGAGGCTTCATCCTGCCACCCCATGATTAGAGATGATTAGACTAATAATTCTTATGAAAAAAAATGAAGTGGCAAATAAGAAAGAATCCTACCACAGAAAAACAGAATAGGGAAAAGTGGGGTTAATCTTCAGAGGATGACTGAAATTAAAAAAAAAATCTCTTCTGTCCCAAAGAGTAATGTTAAATGACTCCCTGCTCAGAAAGAATTTATAAAAGAAATTTTAAAATTAGCTTTTAAAATCAAGTGGGAGAGATTGAGGGAAAGTTAAAAATAAATAAATAAAAACTGCCAGAAAAAACAAGAAGATTATGAAAAAAAAAAAAAAGTTAACCAGCAAGGAAAGGAGAGACAAGGTCTTAAAGATGAAAATGATTCTTTGAAAGTGCAAATTGGACAAGGGGAAACTATAAGAGACTGAGAAATAAAACAAAATATAAAGAATGAAAAAGTAGAAAAGAATGTGAAAAATAAGAAAAACAATAGATCTGGAGATCTGGAGAACAGATAAAGAAGAGAAAATATAAGAATAATTGGACTATAGGAAAGCTGTGACCAAAAAAGAACCTTGACACAATAAAGCAAGAAATAATCAAATTGTCCTGGAGTGATGTGACCATGAGGGAAAAGTGAAAGTAGGGAAAAAAACATGTCAAAGAGATCCTTTGTGGGAAATACTGAGAAATATTATTGCTAAATTTTGAAACCCCCAGATCAAAGAGAAAATTTTGCAAGAAAAAAACAAACAAACAAACAAACAAACAAATAAGAAACAGTTTCAAAATGCTGCAGCTACAATTAGAATTGTACAAGATTTAGCAGCAGCCACAATAAAAGCCACAGGTCCTGTTGTGCCACAGTTCTCTTTTATTGTCCTAAATGAGTTTCCCTAAATTGTTCTGCTTCAGTTTCCTTATTTGGCCCTTCCTTGGTTTCCTTAATTGTTCTGCCTCAATCCCCTTACTTTCAAATCTCCCATCTGGTTCATTATGACTGATATAATTCAGGGATACTTACTCTAAGATTATAAATTGTTAATGTATAAACTCAAAAAGGGGAAGTCCAGACTTTGTATCTTTAGCCAGACACTTTTTTACTTCCCAATTTGTTAGAATTTTTGGTCTTACCCCCAAACCTGTCAGAACCAAATTAATGGTTCCTGCCTGGAGATTCCCACTCATCAGAGTTGGACTCCACCCCCTGCCTTTGTTTACCTACTGTGTATAAATATGTCATGGAGAACTCACATTCTCTGCTGGATGCTGGATTCTTGGAGAGGATAATCTCATTCAGCCTTGGGAATAAACCATGGATCCATTTGGCATTTGGTCCCAGTAAATTTCTCCCTTTCCAATAAAATATTAAAAACTCTCTAATATCTATCTTGCCTCAGTTTCTCCAGCATTATAGTCCTGGAATTATATATATATAGGCACTCAAAAGAACTAAGCCTGTGGCCAAAAATATCATTTCCAGCAAAATTATCCTTAATATGGAATGAAAAAGAATGGTCATTCAATGAACTTGCAGATTTTTGGGACTTTCAATCAAATATGGACTCAATAAAAAAATTAACATATAGGAGTCAATATCAAAAATTGATTTCAAGAAAATCAAGATTGACAAATTGTTCATGTGTTATACATGTAAATGAATACCATATATTTAAGACTGCTATCAGTAACTGGCTAACTTAGAAGAAAAAATGGGGCAGACTGGAGTATGACAATTTAAAAAAGGAATACTGTTTAGGTAAAGGTAAAAAATAATTATGTTATACATGTGAGGTCAGAGGAAGAATGATATCGAGGCATTAGAGGGAGGAAGAGAATTCTTAGTTCTAAAAACCTACTCATACAGGCAATGAGTTACATAGGAAGCACTACACACACACACACACACACACACACACACACACACACACACCATGAAGGTAGAGTTCCTTCCAAAATTTATAATGAAAGAAATAAAGGAAAAGAAAATAGGATAATGTAGGGCATAGAAGGATATGTAGATTTATGGCAGTGGGGAAAGGTGTATAAATTAATGGACAAGGAGCAAAGGATAAGGAGGGGTATACAAGTTTGTATAGAGTAATGGTAGTGAGACAGGATGTATAGATTAATGTGAAAGGGTAAAGAGGAGGAAAATTGTAAAGTACAGAAGGGTATAATTGGAGTGGGATAAGGTGCATAGAATAATGAGAATGAGATAAAGAGGGAAGGAAAGGGTGAGGGAGTAGATAAGGAAGAAACTCACGGATAGGAGGGAAGTAAAGTCATAGAAAGACAAGGTATGGAGCAGAATTAAAATAGAAGAGTTAGCAAGGGGAGGAAATAAAAGTTATACACAAACACTATAACAGGGATAAGGAATAAAATTTATAAGGAAAAAAATGTTGGATTAGTAATCATTTATCTTAAAGTTAAATTTAAGGATTCAATCAAGACAAAATTCTACATTATATTCCAGCTATATTAATATATTAATATTGTTGTATATGTGTATTTACATATGAGTAAACGTATGTATATGTGTGTGTACCTTTATATGTTTGTGTATATGTCTAAGTATATGAGGGTATGTAACCATATATTTTTATGTATGTTTGTAAATACATATATCTATATGTGTGGTGGTCTGTGGGTAGGTATGAATATATTTGTGAGTGTATATATATGTACATACGTGCATGTATTGATATGTATAAATATTTGTATGTATAAATAAATATCTATGCTTAACTGTAGCCTGCTTGGAGGAAGTGGAGGGAATGTAAGGGGGAAAAAAAGAATAAAGTAAAAAATGCTCAGTGGGCTACAAAAGAATAACCTACAAAGAAGTCAAGAAAAGATGAACAATCATGAATATAATTTCTTCTTTATTATAAATGTATTTTTGAAATGAAAATGTATTGTTATATATTTTGAATCCTCTCTGATGTTCTTCTGGACAAATGACAATACTTTGTTTGGTTTTACTATTTTCCTTTTCTGTTTTATTTTTTCTATTGTTTTTCTTATTTTGTATTTAGTTTAATAAATAATTTTTTAAAGGAGTAGTTAGGTGGTTCAGTAGATAGAGGAATTCCTCTGGGGTCAGGAGGACCAGAGCTCACATCTGGCCTCAGACATTTGGCACTTATAATAGTGTAACACTGAATAAGTTATTTTACCCCAATTTACCTACAAACAACAACAACAACAACAAACTGATCAAGTACTTGGAAATAAGCAAGAATATTAATTTGAAGCTGAACACTCTCTGGTTATATTAATTTTTCCTCTGATATATAGTAAATGGATTCATAGGATTACAGATTTAAAACTAAAATGAATCTTTAAGTCATCAAATCCAACTTCCTCATTTTAAAGTCATTTAACCCCAATTGCTTCAATAAAAACAAATAAATAAATAAAAATGAGGAAATTGAGGCACATGGGTTAAATTATTTACTCAAAAATCCGCCATGTAGTAATTGTCCAAACTGAGATTTGGACATATGATTCCAAATTTAGAACATGTTTCTACATGTAACATGAACTACAAAATTCTTTTAATCCTATATATGTAAATTTATTTACCTGCTAAAATATAAATTATTTTTGTTGTATTTGAGTATATCACATATTCAAAAAATTTGGGAGTTGAATGAGAATTCAACAGTTATTCAGTTCATTCCATACACAAAAACAAGATTAACCATAAATTGCTTAATCTACATGAAGACCTTTGGAAAAGAGAACCCATGATCTTGCAGTCACCTCATTCCAGTATTAGACAATACAAATATTTCACAAGATTTTTTTTTCCTTCCTTTTTTCCCTTTCTTTTTTATTTCATCAAATCCAAATTTATGTCTTTTTCAACTTCTGTCCATTGTTCTTTATTCCATCTTCTGAACCAAACAGAACAAGGCTAATTTCTTCTTGAAATGACAGTCTTTCAAATAAAATAGCTACTACTTCCCTTCTCCTTCATAATTTTTACCAATGTAAACATGGCCATTTTCTTTAACAGACACTCATTTGATATGCACTCAAGGTCTTTCACTATTCTGTTTGCTCTCCTCTAGACACTCTATAGTTTATCAATGTCCTTCTTAAATCATGTTACTTATAATTGAACATGAAATTCCATATTGGTAGTGACAAGGGCAAACTATGCTTTTCTAAATGCAGGACAAGATTGCTTTCCAGTCCTGTCTCATTTTTTAAACATTTACTGTCATTTCATTTTCTTCTTTTGATCATCTGATTCATTTCACCATCATATAAAGTCTTCTATACATTCATATTCCTGTTTACTAGTCTGTTATTGTGTTAAGCTACTATTCCTAACCTTCCACAGTTTTTGCTATTTAAAAAAATATATATATTTTAATCGACCATAGTCATTGACCACCATAACTTTCATTTGGGACCATAGATCAGACTGAATTATTTGACAATTTGAACAACTGCTGATGGTGACTATTTTACATTAAAAAAAAATATTTTGCAAAGACAAAAGAATTTGGAGCAGTTCAGAAATGTCATTTACATAATAACTACCCATGATTATATGGAACTTAAGATAAAACAGGCTTTTTACTTTGTGTCTAAGAGACAATGGATTCAGAATGCAAACATATAAATATATCAAACATTATATATGATTAGATATTATATATAACAGGTTTTGTAATATCTATTATTAGATAATGCATATAATGCATATTACAATGTTATGAGATATATAATGCATATTTTCCCATGTGTAATTTGACTATGGATACTTTTACAAAAATTTTGTTTTTCTTTATCTCCTGAGTAAGGGAAGAAGGTAGAAAAAAGAGGAATTTTTGTTACTTGTTAAAAAAATTAAAACAAAAATAGAACAAAAAACAACAACATTTTTTTAAGTTGGTTGACTGGTTGTGATGTGAGACCAAACACTAACAGGTGGGTAACCCAAGTTCAATTCTGTTACACATAGTTTTTTAAAAAACCTTAGGGGAGTCCTCTATAGTATTTATACTACTTTTGTAAAGAATATATTGAAAGATGTAGACTAAGTTACATGTGATGAGAAGATATGGATAGGTTGATCTCAGATCCATTTTAGTCCAGAATTATACATTTCACCTATTGGTAACTGTTAGTTGGCAAGCTTTACAAACTTTCATAAATGCAAGTCGTTATATAGCCAGCTCAGGAGACTTGGGATCAATTTCCAACACTGGTAAGTACCAAAGGTCTGATTTCAGGGAAAACACTTAATATCTTAATACCCAAGGCTATTCAAGCTATTCACTTAAATTAGACATTTCTGAGCACTTGGCAAACTTCAAAGACAAAAGAAGATTTTTTTTTAACCAGCAATTCTGTTTTCCATTGAAAGAATAATGTCATTTTTTTTGTTTTTGCAAATCACTTCAAAATATGTAACATATACACTCCCCCCCCCCACACACACACACAATGTCTGACACACAAATACACACATTAAAATAAAAAAAGTTGAAGTGTGGGAAATTTAGGTGAGTTGACCAAGGGCATCAAGCTAGTTAGTGAAAGAAATCTGATTATAATTTAGATCTTCAACAAATCAATTTATTTTTTCTGTCATGGTCAAGAATAATAGTGGTAATAATAGCATTCATAATAATGCTATTAATTAGTAATAATTGTAGTAATAATGTACTAATTGTAGTAATGATATGTCTTCATCTTTCAAAAGGCAATTTTCCTTTTCCAAACAACCAAAAGCTAATTGGAGCAAGTAAGACAGTGAATAGTGTTGGGAATGGGGTGGGAACATAGTAAGGGGAAAGACAGCTTTCTCAAGCTACTGTGCAGACTTAAAATATTTGACCAGGTAAATACTCTCCATTCTGGCATTTTTAGTCCTCCTTACCACTATACTGTCTGAATGTTCTATTTTTGAGAAGGAAACAGTGAACACTACAATAGTTTGCCAATATTTTTTGGGGAAACTGAAATGTTTTGCATGAACAATAATTTTATTATTATCCTTCTGAAAAGACTAAGATTGATACCCTTGTTTATCCACTGAACTAGTATAGTAAAGGGAATGATAGTTGGAGCTTTTATATTCAGTCCATCAGAGTATATCAGCAATGATCTAGAAAACCAACTTTGTTCTATTTCTCTTTGAATTTTTTTAACAAACTAAATCATATTGAATAAATATAACTCTTATCACTTTACAGGATTTAAAAACTATCTCACCAAAGATATAAAACAAAGCAGTTTCAATCAAATGGATAATTTATCAGATATGATCAGACTCTATATATTCTGTTTGCATTTGTGCAAATAGACACACACATACATTCTAAGTCAGTATTTCTCTCAGACTCTGATGCTAAGAATAAAATTTTCTTTAACTTGTCTCTTAATATTGAATTAGTCACATGTTGAACATAATTACCAGTTTTGATTCTTGAACATAAAAGTGTTTGAATGTCCTGACCATTCACAATCCTTTTGGGAAAATTACAATGTCATGTTGTATTCCATTTCATGAAGATTTGTGTCTTTTCAAACAATAAAATTGATGATAAAAGGAATGAGAAATCTCAAGCTGTCTTACCCTAAGGTCCAAAGAGAAGAAGTTGGAGGGCAAGTAGGATTTCACCTAGATGAGCTTGGTGTTTTGAAATCCCAACTCTGTGATATGATTACTTTTAATAAATTCAGATTATAGTGTTGATCCTTGATTTTAGTTTATAGTTATTTTTAAAAAGGAATATTTCAGAATATAAATAACAATGCTATAACAAATGTAAAGTTCAAGGAAGCAAAACAATGTTAGCCAGTTGCACTCAGAAAGGAGGTGGTTTTATTTAATCAAAAGTACTAAGCTGTCCATTATTAATGCTAAAAATGAGATAGACTCAATGGCTTTTCAGATAACCATGTTTGATAATGTGTATGCACACAACATAATAGCAACAACTCAGGACTATGAAAAATATGAAAGATGCTTAAAGAATAATCTGTAAATTCACAGGAATTGCATCTTTTCTAATACATGATAATTTGAAAAAAATCTTATTTGTAAGCAAAACTATCGCATCAAAATGTATTTTTGAAAGTCAAGTAAAACATTTTAGAGACTATAATGGAAATTTAATCAATTATATTTCTTAGGGAGTATGTACATCTCACATAGCACACTTGCATACATATATGTTTATGTATGTATATATACACTTATACTTCACAGTTTCCATTTAACTCTACTCTAAGCAATCACACACATAAATTCTATTTGGGGACTATTTTTCAGAGTTTACTTTAGATTTTCTATCAGTCAGCACTATCTTTTATATAACCTAAAAGAATTTCCATAAGTATGTGTGTGTGTGTGTGTGTGTGTGTGTGTGTGTGTGTAGATATGTATACATATCTACACACAGATGTATGTACATGCTTGTTGGAATCTTTACAAAGTGTTAAGACATTGGAGTTGATAGAGACAATAGTTATCTGGTTTGGCATGGTTCAGTGTGATTGATTTGATCTTAGAAAGAGATATTTTGGGCCAGAACTTGAAACAAGGTACTAAGTGGAACTGATAGAAACAATGCTTGTGTTCACACCTTTAGAGCTCATAAGTATCTAAGTACTCAATGGAGTTCACACGTTTGGGAGAGTCAGGGTTTAGCATGAGATAACTGAATTCACACCTCCCTTAGAGCCCAGAGAGTACTCTGGGAGATAACCCAGAATCCCTCTCCCTCCAGAAGGCGGAGTTAACCTTTGGTAGATCACATATATAGGGAGCTCTTGGAGCTTGAGTTAGTTTTCTTGTGGGACTTACTTGAGTTAGTTACTTGAGGAGTTACTAGAAACTCTGGGAGCTTGAGAGAGTTTTACCTGGAGTGGAGAGAGCTCTTGGAACCCACAAGCCCTATCTTCGAGGTAAGAGAGGTTCATTGCATCTTCTACCTTGGTGCTGGCTGGAGGCTGAAGAAAGCAGAGGCAGAAGCCAAGGACAAAGCTGCAAGAGCTCTTGGAACCAAGCAGAGAATTAGGCCTCAACTAACCGGGCTATTTTGAAAGGAGAAATAAACGTTTGAATTTTTACCAGCTGGTTGCATTTTGGAGTAATTATTAATTGTAACTGAAACTAAGCCTGCCTCCAGAAAACCTTCACACATGCTTATGTATATAGCTATACATCTACATATTAATCTCTGTGTTTATACATGTGTGATTATATCTCTATATACATATATATCTAGACACATATATCTATAACTACCATTTATTTATCTCTTCCTTAGTTCAAATATCTCCTCAGATAATCAATAGGTGTTGAATCATGAAGAGTTGGACACAACTGAAAAACAACTGAACTGTGTGGATGATGTTTTTTTGCTAAATTTCCATCCTTATTCATTTTAGGCTATCAGAGACATGTTTTTGATATAGCATTAAGATTAGTAGAAAAGTCAGAAGGGGATGTAAGTTTTTCATTTCTTCTATATATGTGCTTTAACCTATAATGTTTGGCACATGCTTATTAATTAAGTAGGATATCAATAATATGGAGTGCCAGAATTCAGTTACAACAGAATTCACTTTAGAACAATCCTCCCCCATCTATTAGAGACTATCTTTCTTCTTCCCAAATCCTATTTTGACAGCAATATGAATGCTGTCTTATGTTTAGATTCTTAAAATTGAATTTCCTGCTAACCTCTTTCTTTTGTTACCATATTAACTTGTAAGTGTATAACATTTAGAGTAATGTCTTGCAATGTCTTGGCTTTGCACAATACCTCCCTTTCTAAAAACTTACTTTCTTTCAACATCTCTTTACTATGTCTGCTCCTTCTAGTTGAATTTTTCCTTTGTGATAGTCTGCATTTAGCTGTTTAGTCTCTCATTATTTGCATATACTGCACACTTTTTCATCCTTTTTTTTATAGGTAAGGAAAATTAATTAGGAAAGTTGCTACTTGCAGGAATGTATTTGAATGATTTTTATATGTGAATGATATTTAATATCATTTGGGAGACATGTAGTTTTAAAAACATTTTTCTTATGTTTCTTTAAAATTATTATTATGTTTTGCCCATCTGAGCCTTCATTTATTCAAATTTTTCATGCTGATCAATTAGGTAACTCATAACTTCTATTTCACTCTAAACTCCCCAGGTTTCTGCCCCTATGGACTCCATTGTTCCTGACTCATTCAAGCCCACTTTGTTATATGACTGGTGAGCAGACAAAAACTCATCCAATATCAAAGAAATTCAAACCTGTTTGACATTCTGGGCTAGATCAAGGAGAGCTGTAGATAGACTGCAAAAATCTGAGATATTATTATTACTCTTAGGGGATAAAAATATCAAATAACTATATGATTTTCATAAGAAATCTTCTGGAAGGTATAGTGAACAAGATCTAAATGTCAGAAGATGCTCCAAATGGTCACTCACCATTTGGACAGTTAGGGGAAAAAATAAGCAAATGCATCTATTCCATAAGTTAACTGTGTGAAAATGGAGAAGGGGAGAAAAGAAGAATTTGTCTTTCTGTTGTTAAAGGAGAAAACAAACAAAACTTCCTCCCCTTCAGTATTTCAGAAATTGATCGGATTCCTTTGAAGAGATAGAAAAGGAGTTCATTAAACAAGAGAGAAATTTTTCTCCCTTTAGTCCTGGGAATATATAAAGTCATATGGACCTGTGAAATATAGTCAGACACATTAAGTAGAACACAAAATATTTTTGTTGTTTTCTTCTTACTGTTATTTTATTTGGTGATTTACTGTTAGCACTAGCTCCTGGTTTTGGAAAGACTTTGTAATAATTTTCAAAAGTATAGCCCCATGACAGATAGATATTTGAGTTAACCTTTTGAAATTAGAAAACAAGTGAGTGCTTGTTCTATGTAGAACATAGTATTGTACAACAGTGAATATATGAAATGCGGATAAAACATGGGTTCTTTTCTCAGAGAGTTTACAATCCATAGGGAATGACATATACATGAATAACTAAAAGACAGAGTAATACCAAATAACAACAGTGTTCCTATTACTCATATTGCTACAAGGAATTTATTTCACATTTTGAGGTTAAGAAGGTATTTTTCCATTCCTTTTTATTTCTATTTTGAGCCTTGAAATAACATATAATAAAGCAGTATGTATAATTTCTATCTCCTTTTTACAGGTGAAGAATCTATTGCTGAGAAAAAGCTAAGCCATTGGCACATGATTACTCAACCAGTAAGTGTTGAAGGGAGAATTAGAATGAGTATTTTCCTGACTCTGACTTAGGACTCTGTATATATTAAAAATATATTTAAGGTCAACACAAGACTAAGATGATTAGTAAAACTTTAGGGTTTCTAAGTTTGAATTCTAAGCAAGGGAAAGATTATAAAAAGGAAAAAATATTAGAAGCATTAGAATCAATAGAAATAAAAGTATTTAAAGGAGAAGGAAAGTATCAGACAGCTTCAAAAGATAGTTTAGTAGTCCATTTCTGATAGCACATGGAGGGAGGAGAAGTAATTGTAGGACTAGAAAGTAAGAGCAGTCTTTGATTGTGAAGCATACTGAATTCTAGACAAAGAAATTTTAACTTTTCTCAGAAGGTAATGGTGAGCCACACAGAATCCTCTGAATTAAAAAAAAATGTATTTTTCTCAATTTCATGTAATATTTTTATCATTAAAAAAAATAAATCCTCAATTCTCTCCTGCCTCTTTCTGCTCTTCCCACCTCTTTGAGAAGGAAAGCCGTTTGATATTGTTTATACATCTGCAATCATGCAAAACATTTTCATATTAATCACATTGCAAAAGAAAGCACACAAAAACAAGAACAAAAATCAAGAATAATAAAGAAAATTGCCCAAAAGTGTGTTTAAATCTGCATTCATGACTTCTTGCTCTGGAGATTTTTCATCATAAGTTCTTCATAATTGTTTTGGATCAATGTATTGCTGAGAAGAACTAAATCATTTACATCTAATCATCATATAGTATTCCTTTTACTGTGTAGAATGTTTTTCTGGTTCTACATACTATTTTGCATGATTTCATATAAATCTTCACATGCCCCCCCCCAAAAAAAAACATGTTGTTCATCATTTCATAGAACACATTCTCTCACAATAATATATCTCAACTTTTTTAGCCCTCTCCAATTAATGACTAAAATCTTAATTCCCAATTCTTTGCTGTCACAAAGAAAAGCTGTTATAAATATCTTCTTTGATGTAGTTCACTAATGATTTTGAGTAAAGCAGTAACCTGTTCAGATCTATGAACAAAGATGATTTATCTTGTGAGCAAGTCAGAGATAGATTAAGGATGGAACTATAGGGAGTAAGGGGAAGAGAAGAAACAGAAATTCATAGAAGTTTTTGCAACCTCAGCAATATCCTTAACCTTTCACTATCAATGAACCCATATATGCAATCAGTTGTCAAATCTTACTATTTTGGCCTCTATGAGATGTGTTGCATCATTCAGTAAGTGATATAATTATGAGTGCTTTCCATATATTTAAATATACTTTTCTTAATTCTGAAGAATAACCTAGTTTAAATAAAATAAGTAATTTTGATCATCAAGTGGAGTCACATTCCTAACAGAGAATATAATTGATAATATGTTCAAAAGGGAAGATGCAGATTTATTTAGTCATTGAAGCACTAGGTAGAATTTGCTTTGTATTCAAAAAATAGTTCCAATAAAAACTCACAATGCTGAAAACAATGTTGAAGTGACAAATGAGGTCAATTATTTTGTAGAGAAGCAGAGATTCTAAAAGAAATGAAATATGTAATAACCAAAACAAAATAGGAATAACTAAATATAGTAAAGGCCTACATAAAGATAAATAAAATTAAGAAATAATATAAATAAAATGCAAGGTATTTATTTATTCACTCATTGATCTCATAAATATTTGTTGAACAGAAAAGATATGCCCTTGGAAGGTCATTGTAGAGAAGAGAAAGAAGCCCAATCCCTGTCCTCATGTGTGGCATATTCTGGTTACATATTAAAAATATGTGAATATAAGACATAAAAATATTGATATTGAATATTGATAAATATGTATTTTTCTGATAGAAAAAACATTTATCTGAAACAAATTCATTCAGAATTTAACAGAATTGCTGTCTGTGTACCTTCTGTGACATGGTATAACAAATCCAAAAAGATTTGCATAGATAAGCTGGTTCAGAAGCTCAACCTAATCACATTTATTCTGCTTCTATTGTTATTTCCTCACTGGCCATCTACAAGTAGTAGTGATAGATCTCTTAGACTTCAGTGAAATAGAAACTGCCTTTAGATGACTAAACTTGAAACTTTTGAAAAAGATTAATCTTATTTATTTTTTCATTCTTGATACTAGCTGTGATCAGCTGGTTTTTCAGATTTTCCAGTATCCAGCTAACTGTAGAATGGTCATAATATACCATCATGGGAATTTTCAGCAGACTTACATGATAAAGGCAATAAGCTTAAAATATCCCCTATGTCGTGAATTTTTAAGACAAAACCCATATTATATTGGTAATCAGTTTATTAAAATGTTAAAAAAATAAGAAGTAGGACCTCACAAAAATCAATTTAATACTTTTTCTTTTTCCAAGTAAAAGGAAAGAGCTAGATTTTAAATGTTTTCCCCCATTCTTTTTATATCATGATTTAAAATTCATAAGTTTATTATGTGCCATTTTGTTTCTTGAAGAGGACTACTGTCAAAAACAAAAATAAAAGCAGGGCATTTGGAAAATTATTGCAGAACACAGAACTTTCTAACCAGAAACAGTGTTATTCTTGAAATAATCCTTATTACCACTTTCTGGGAAACTGTAAAAGCTAGCATAATTTAAGAAAAAAATAGTAGAGAGGCATATGCCTGACATAACCACATCTACCTATAGAGTATATGTGAATCTCTCTGTAGTAAGTGCTCCCCAAACAATAAGATCTTATAAGAAGCTTATTAATTATTATAAACAATCCCCCCAATCTTCCCATTACAAATTTCGATTATCCCAGGAGGTTGATGGTTTGATTCATATCTTTCCTTTGAACTCTTGATTTGTCATTGTTTTTCACGATAATGATGCCAGTTATTTTTTTCCAACTTTGTTTTGGATGCAGACTTCATCTCTTCCAGCATCCCCCATTTCTCTGTTTACCTGATTTTTCAACATTGGTGCATCCTTGACTATCCACAGTCATTGTCTTTTTTGAAGAACTTATGAATGCTTAGATAGTTTTTCTGCACTCTGATTTCTTCTCTGGAAGTGGAAGCTGAATATGAATTCCACTACTATACTTCAGACAGTCTGGTGTAGGTCGTATCTGATCATTGTTTTCATTATGCCTTTTTCGAAGTTTAATTATTGTTTTGTGTGGACTTTGAAACATTCTGATTCATGACCCCAGTGTGATATGGTTGGTATGCTGATATTAATCCTCTCCCAATTGTTTGTTCCTGTTTGAGAGATTCTTTTGTATTTCGAACATTCTAACTTCATTTAGCTTTGCTCTTGGTTCACTTATCAGTGCTGACCACTATTTTTCAAATGGTGCTATAACTGAGGAAATAATTCTCTTTTGTAATTGAATATAGGGTGGATATAATGTAATGGAAACAAATTAACTATAAAAAAGTTGCTTTGTTCCTGCTTAATGAATAGAGAAAGAAATTCCATTTTAAAAATACTTATGACCAGTTGGAGAATCCATACACCACATCCACACTGATACCCACAACACTCACAAATACATACACACACACACACACACACACACACACACACACACACACACTTTATAATACTGTAAAATTAGTAGTGCCTGTTTGTTTGCTACTATTTGGAGGATAGGGTGAGAATGATGGGGAAATAGTCCTATAACTAGGATTTCATCATTATGAGAAACTTTGACATAGAAGCTCTCTTTTCTGATGAATATTGGAGAGTCTTTGTAATGTTTCATCTTTTCAAGGTTATTATATAAAATAACAATTGTAAAATAATTAACACAGTACCCAACATATACTAATAACTTAAAATATGTTCTTTTCTTTATTCCTGAGGTTGGGAGATGCTGAGTGATTCACCCAGAATGACATAAATAATATGTTTTGAGAACAGGAAGTAAATCCCATTTTTCTGTCTTCCAAGACTAATTATTTAATGATTAATCCTCCCTGTTTCTCCTTTTTCTTTTTTTTTCCCCCTAAGGTAATTGGAGTTAAGTGACTTGACCAGGGTCATACAGCTTGGAAGTATTAAGTTTCTGAGGCTAGATTTGAACTCAGTCCTCCTAACTTCAGGACTGGTGCTCTATCTACTTTCTAGCCACCTACCTGCCCCTGTTTCTCCTTTTCTTTACATAGGACATGCTCTTGTAAGAAATAGTCTATTTCATTTGAATTGTTTTCAAAAACAGACATTGAGATATCCAGTGCAAATTTTTGAATTATCCTTACATCTCTAATCTTGGATTGTGTTCTTATGGCTCCAAATATCTACAAAAAATCTTAAATAAGAACAATTTGAATGTTTTGTTTATTCAATCATCTGAATATGTAAAAATAAATTTCAAAATATTTATTATTAGAGATGGCCCACTTGAGCTTTCTTTTTCTAAACAAATCTTTAGAATATTGCTAACGTCAGATTTCTTTCAAAACATAAAAACAACCTTGCATCTACTATATATGTAATAACCAATTACATAATTTGGGTTGATTTGCCTCAGTTAACATTTGATTTTTGTTCATTTCAATGCTGAGTGTACATTTAACAAAAAAATGCACATTCATTAAGTAATCTGTCAAATTGATTAGAAAAAAATGTGGTTTATGCCAAAATAAACAGAAAAATTGAATCAGTGATCAGGAGAATTCAAACTTCAAACATTGATTTTGCTCTAAATTATCTGGATATGAAGGGTTTTTTTTTTAACTTTATTGCAGGAATGATTTAGAAATCCATTCAATTTTGCTACTGCAGACTATTGTTCTTTAGAAAATTATAAAAATTCTAGATACTTTTTTTCTCAAGAAAATCCTAGAAATTGACAGTTTGTCCATTAACACCTTTATTCTTTCTTCTGATTTACTTATTTTCCAGTCACTAAATGGATTTGTCTAAAGATTTGTCTGAGGTTTTACTTTGTCAAGTGCTAACCTTAATGACATGATTTACACTTTTCCTTTTATATGGAGGTCATACTTAAACCATATAGGGTAAAATGAACTGTAGAAACTTGAATTCATTGATTTCAGTCAACATGAAGAAAAACATTGTATCTAACCTCATAATGTCACAACAGTTTTTAGAAAAGTCAGACTGATCACTTGATCATCTTGTATGTCTCCATTCATTTCACACAGATTTATTTTAATGTCAAGAGTATTTTGCTTTACTCATACTCTTTTGCAACCATACATTTTCCCATATATCTGATGATTTTCCTTTATAACCCTCTTTTTTTTGTAAGATCAGGTCCATTTCAGGAGAAATCATAATAATGAACTTAGAAACGTGAACAATTACGCCCAAGGAAAGTGAATGATAGAGCTTTATTTCCCTTTGTGGGTGAATTCACTGTTTCTGGGTACAAGTCAATGTACTGTAGCAATATATTTATTTTAGTAATATCTATGTGATATGGACTTTTCAAAAACCAACTCTTTAGATGAAATAAAAGCATTTGTGTTGATACTTAGAAAGTGAATGACATTTTAATTAATACTTTGTATATATAACAAAATAGGTTTATGAAAAATATGTTAAATATGAACCTTTGATACATACTTGCATCACACAATGCTGTGATTTATTGTTGTTTTTGTTGTTTTTGTACTGTGTTTAATGTGTTCTACACTATAGGCTTTTGTTTGCTGCTAATGGAAAATGTCTTAAAGATTTAGGTTGTCAGCTCAAGCATTTTTTAATTCCATGTATCAGTCAAACTTAGGAAAGACAGACATCCTAGGTAGATTTGTTTTAAATAAAGAAATCCAGCGATTTATACTTTCAAGAAAGGCATTTGCTATTAGAGTCTGATAAACATGGGGTGATTTAGGAGTGTGCTGAAAATTTGAGAGCTGGTTTCATTAAAAGAATACATTTATGCCAAGAGAAATATCAAATTTGAAATAAAGGACTAGAGGAGGCAGAGTTAAGATGGTGTAGAGAAGGCAGGGCTTTAGCTGAGCTGTTACCTAAATTCTTTCAAATACTTTACAATAATGCCCTAAAAAAATTTTGGACTAGCAGAATGCACAAAAGAATATGGTGAGATGATTTTCAGTTAAAAAAAACTTGCAAAGTCAGCATGAAAGATATGTCACATCTAGATGAGAATGCAGTGTAGTGCAGTATAGACTGTGCCAGCACAGACGTGGATCAGGCAGGCTTTGGTGGAAACTGAATCAGCAGTGGTACTGGCTAATTATGGAGTTATCAGGCCTCATATGGTAAGATAGTCAAATAACTGGCCAGAAGGCAATTATAGGGGTCTCATTGCTGGTCCTGGGAGCATTGCCCTGGGACACCAGAGCTTTGAGCCACAATGAAGCCAGGGACACTCATCACAATTCCAGGACATAAAATAGTGCTTGTGATTGCTCACAGATAGAAACACAAACCAGAGAGTAATGAACTCACTTCTCCTTAGATCATTTCAATTTGAAAGCACTGAAACTTGTAGCTTGCTAGAAGTAATTCTGAAAACAACTACACAACATCCCTAAAGTTTGGCCAATGATCCCTTTACCCTAGGGGCAGAGCTCCTCTTTAGCAAAGAGGTAAAATTCAAGAAGCAGGCTGGATAATTGAGCAAACAATGGAAAACCATTCTAACCATAGAAAGTTACTGTGGTAACAAAGAAGATCAAAACATTCAGAAGAAAGTCAATACTCCTGCACCCAAAACCTCCAAGAAAAATGTAAACTGGTCTCAGGTCATGGAGAAACTCAAAAATGATTTTGAAAATCAAATAAGAGAAGTAGAGAAAAGATCAGGGAGATAATTGAGAGTGATGTAAAAAAATCATGAAAAAAGTCAACAGTTTGGAGATGTAGAACCAAGATGGTGGGACAAAGGGAAGGACTCACTTGAGTTCTCCCTGAAATTCCTAAAAATACCTTTACATAATGACTTTAAACAAATTCTAGAGCAGTGGAACACATAAAAAGACAGAGTGAAATAATTTTCCAGCTAAGAACAACTTAGAAAATCATCACAAAGGGGTGTCTCACCAGGGTAAGAGTGGAGCATAGTCCAGCACGGGCAACTTCAGGACAAGCTGGATCCTAGAAAACTAAGACAAGACCTCAGAGCAACTGCAGAGTTTTCAACTCACAGACAATAATGGAGTTTAACAACTGGTCAGGAGGAAATTACAGGTAGCTTTTTGGTAGCACAGAAACAGGGCATAAACAAACAAACAAAAAATCTTAACATGGAAACAAGGAAAATAAAGTCAAAAACATATCCAAAATCTCAAAGAAAAATCAAAAAAATTGGTCTCAGGCCATGGAAAAGGTCAAAAAAGATTTTAAGAATCAAGTAAGAGAGAGAAAGGAAAAACTGGGAAGAGAAATGAGAATGATGTAAGAAAATATGAATTAAAAAAACAAAAAAATTTCAATGAGTTCATAAAAGAGGAAGAGAAAATACTAAAGAAAATAACATCTGAAGATAGTGTAGTCCAGATGATAAAATGAGCCTTTCTGAAACCAGCTTGCTTATTGTTTCTTATAGAAGAATAATATTCCATACATTCATATACCATAACTTATTCAGCCTTTCCTCAATTGATAGACTTCTACTCACTTTCCAATTGTTTGCCACCACAAAAAGAGTTTCTTCAAACACTTTTGCACATGAGGGTCCTATTCTATTTTTTTTAAATGATTTTTTTGGCATATAGACCTAGTGCAGACACTTCTGGATCAAAGGGTATACCTTCAGTCATGCTTCCAAATTGCTTTCCAGAATAGCTGGATCCGTACACAACTCTAGCAACAATGTATTAGTGCCCCAGTTTTCTCACATTCCCTCTAACATTTGTAATTATCAAACATAGGGTATTTAAAGGTTAAAATTTACATTCTTACATGGGATGATGATTTGTATAACTCTTCAGAATTTCACCTTGTCAGAGAAGTTACAAAGTGTATACTTAGAGAATGTAGTTAAATTTGAGCTTGCTGTGTTGATTAAAAAAAAAAAAAAAGAAATTAGGGGTGGAAAAGAGATTGTATTGACAAAAGAGGAAAAATAAAATTGAGTTAATTTACTTCCCATGAGGATGCCCAAAAGATATATTACAGTTGAGGAGATAAAGGAAGAGGCATAAGCATTGTTTGAAATCTTATCATATCTTAATCTTATCTTAATCTTGTCATATTTGTCTCAGAGAGAGAATATCATGTATATTAGTTTGATATAGAAATTTGTCTCAGCCTATAGAAAAATAGGAGGGGAAATGAAAAAGGAAGACTAATAGAATGGAAGAAGTACAAGAGGAAAGGTATGAGAAAGGGGAACTAAAAGAAAGAGGGCAGATTCAGGGAGGTAGTAGTCAGAAACAAATCACTGGTGAGAAGGCAAAGGGTAAAAGGAGAGAGAAAAACATAACAGGAAAATTAAGATGGTGGATATTACAGAGTTGGTAATTTCAACTGGGATTATGATTGGTATGAACTTTCCCATAAAATGGAAGAAGATAGTGGAATAGATTAAAATTTATAATCCTTCTATGTTTGAAGCAGAGAGATAGATACAGAGTAAAGGTAAAAGAGTAAAGTCTATTATGCTTTATCTGAAATAAAACAAACAGGGCTATGGAGAGACTTACACGAACTGATGCTGAGTGAAATGAGCAGGACCAGGAGATCATTATATACTTCAACAACAATACTAGATGATGACCAGTTCTGATGGATCAGGCCATCCTCAGCAACGAGATCAACCAAATCATTTCTAATGGAGCAGTAATGAACTGAACTAGCTATACCCAGAAAAAGAACTCTGGGAGATGACTAAAACCATTACATTGAATTCTAATCCCTATATTTATGCACACATGCATTTTTGATTTCCTTCACAAGCTAATTGTACAATAATTCAGAGTCTGATTCTTTTTGTACAGCAAAATAATGTTTTGGTCATGTATACTTATTGTATATCTAAGTTATATTTTAATATATTTAACATCTACTGGTCATCCTGCCATTTAGGGGAGGGGGTGGGGGGGTTAAGAGGTGAAAAATTGGAACAAGAGGTTTGACAATTGTTAATGCTGTAAAGTTACCCATGTATATATCCTGTAAATAAAAGGCTATTAAATTAAAAAAAAAAAAAAAAAAAAAAAAAAAGAGAATAGGGATTCTATGGGTAGGAAGTAGCCTGTGTAAGAGAAAAATGATATGTTATAGAATGCTGAAATTAGGGAAATATATTGTACCATAAAAATTCAAGAAGGGGAGAAATATGAAATAAATTTGAAATGGTAGACATGGGAAAAAAAAAAAAAAAAAAACAGGGCTAGCAATCCTGATCTCATATCAAACAAAAGCAAAAATAGCTCTACTTAAAGGAAATAAAAAAGGAAACTACATTTTGCTAAAGGGTATCATAAATAATGAATATCAATACTAAATATATATGCACCAAATGGCATAGTGTCCAAATTCCTAGAGGAGAAATAAAGTGAGTTGCAAGAAGATAAGAAAACTATTCTATTGGGAGAATCTCAATTTCCCTCAGTAAGAACCAGATAAATCTAACTAAAACATAAACAAGAAATAAATTAAGGAAATCAATAGAGTTTTAGAAAATTTAGGTATGATAGAACTTTGGAGAAAATTAAATGGGGATAGAAAGCAACATACCTTTTTCTCAGTGGTATGTGGCACCTACACAAAAACTGACATATATTAGAGTATAAATATCTCACAATCAAATGCAGAAATGGAGAAATAGTAAATGAATCTTTTTTAGAACATGATACAATAAACATTACATGTAGGGAAGATTCTGTGAAGATGACAAAGTAGGTTGGCAAAGTTCAAACTCTCCAAATGTCCCCCACAAATAGAAAAAAAATTGCATCTCATGATGAACCTAGAGTGGTGAAAAATCAAGAAGACTTAGGGCAGATCAGGGATTCTTCAGGTACAATATGAGAAAATCTTAAGAAAGACCCTGGGTTGTGGATTAGCTCATGTGAAATACATGTAAATTAGATTAGAAAAAGTAAAGGGAAAAAAATTATCAGCATCAAAAATGAAAAGGGTGAATTTACTACCAATGGACAAGAAATTAAAGTAATACTTAGGAACTATTTTGTCTGCTATATGCTAACATACCTGACAACCTAATTGAAATGTATGAATATTTACAAAATATGTAAATTGTCAAGTTTAACAGAAGAGAAAATATATTTCTTAAATAATCCCATTCTAGAAAGCAAAATTTAAAAAGCCATGAATGTACTCCCTAAGAAAAATTCCCAGGGCCATATAGATTTACTAATGAATTCTACCAAACATTTTTTTAATCCAATATATTCATACATATTTATACAATTATCTTGCTTTACAAGAAAAAATCAAATCAAACAGGAAAAAAATGAGAAAGAAAATAAAATGCAAGCAAATAACAACAAAAACAGTGAAAATGCTATGTAGTAAATCACACTCAGTTCCCACAGTGCTCTCTCTGGGCTCTCTTCATCACAAAATAAAAGGAATTGTTTACCAATTATTTAAAGAAATATTAATTTCAGATACCATTTAGAAAATAGGTAAAGAAAGAGTACTACCAAATTTGTTCTATGACTTAAAAACATGGTACTAATTAACAAACCATGATAGGCCAAAATAGACAAAGGAAATTATAAAACAATTTCCCTAATGAATATTTATGAAAAAAATTTAAATAAAATATTACTAATGAGATTTCAATAAATTATCGGAATAATATACTATGACCAAGGGAGATTTATACCAAGAATATAGTGCTGGTTCAATGTCAGGAAAACTATTCCATAACTGAAGTTGTGAATAACAAACCTAAAGAAATCATATAGGAGATGGAGGCAAGATAGCAGAGAGGACACATGCTTCATTCTGAGCTCCCTTCTTCCCTCACTTATTGATTACCAAATTTAGGCTCTGAAATAGTACTTGACCAGTAGAATCTACAAATATTGGGAGTACAACAAGTCTGGAGATAATCTGGAATATCACCAGAAAAAGTCTGTGTTGATTGGGCAGGAGGAGAACAATGCAGGCAGTTAGGCAGAACACAGAGGCTAGCCCATTGGCAGGACAGCTACTGTCCATCTGTCCCAGTTTTGTAAAGAAAGCTGATAACCTCCTTCTCTGGAAGGCAGACCCCAAGGGCCTTAAAAAAAAATGAGTAAAAAAGCAAGGTGAACTCTAATTATAGATAGTTTCTATACAGAAGAGCAGATTTCCAATCCTGAGGAAACTAATAGCAGAGAATCTCTAGACAAAACCCCAAAGTGGGATATAGCCTGATCCCCATCACACAAGGCTCTCCTGGAAAAAAATATAAAAAATCTTAAAAGAGAGCGAGAAGAAAAATGGAGAAAGGAATGAAAAGCTATTCAAGAGAGTATGGAAAAGGCTTATAACTCATTAAAAGAAAGATTTGAAAAAAAAACTCCCTGAAATGTGAATTGGAAAATGTAAAGAACTCCCATGCAAACAGAATTTGTGAATTGGAAAAAAAAAACTCCCACGAAAGTAGGATTTGTGAATTGGAAAAAGAAAATAACTTAGTTAAAAAAAATAGTGAAATGGAAAAAAAATTCCATAGAGCAAAGCAACTCATTTAAAAATTCAGTTGGACATATACAAAACGGAGTAAAACAAAAGTTAATGAAGAAAGTAACTCATTAAAAGTCAGAACTGAACAAATGGAAATGAATGATCCATTAAGACCTCAAGAAGCAGTAAAGCAAAACCAAAAAAGAAAAGAAAAAGAAAAAAAAATAGAAAAAAATGTTAAATATCTACTAGGAAAAACAACAGACCCGGAAAGATCTAGGAGAGATAATCTGAGGATTATTGGACTTCCTGAAAATTTTGATGAAAGAAAAGAGCCTAGACCCTATATTACAGGAAATCATCAAAGAGAACTGGATAGATGTAATAGAATCAGAAGATAAAATAGGCATTGAAAGAATCCATCAAACACTTTCTGAAAGAGATCCTAAAATAAAAACTGCAAGATATAGTGTGGCTAAATTTCAGAACTATCAGACTAAGGAAAAAATATTAAAAGCAGCCAGAAAAAATATTCAAATACTGAGAAGCCACAATAATGATCACTCAGGATCTAGCACCTTGCACATTCAAGAATTGAAGGGCCTGGAATCAGATATTCTGAAAGGCAAAAGAATTCGGAATGCAGCCAAGAAAAATGACCCATATAAGCTGAACATTTTCTTCCTGGGAAGAAGATGGACAGTCAATGAAACAGGTGAATTCTTTTTATTCCTAATGAAAAAAAACAGAGCTAAACAAAAAATTTGACCTCCAAATATAGGACACAAGAGAAGGTATAAAATAAAAAGAACTCTTGAGAACTCTATTTCTGTTATGGGCATAAATAAAGAGTGCATGTATAATTTAATTTTACTGTTATAATACCAAAAAAAGGAAATAGAATTGGAAAGGGGATTGTGTCAGAAAAAGGAAAAGGGGAAATAAAAAGAGGGAAATTACATCTTATGAAGAGGCAAAGGAAATCTATCATATCTGAGAGAATTAAGGGAGGCAGAGGAACATTGTGTGAATCTTACTCTGATCAGATTTGACTCAAAGACAAAATATTAGGCATTTTTGGTTTACAAAGAAACTTTTTTCACCTCATTAAAAAGTGGGAAAGGAAAAGGGAAAAGGAAAAGAATAGGTTAAGTAGAAGGGAATACAGAAAAAATAAGGGAAATGTATAAGAAAGGGGAAGGGACGCAAAGGGGTTGTGGGGGATTCTAAAGAGGGAGAGCAACATGAGGCAAGTGGTTCCTATAAGGTTAATATTGGGGAGGAGGGTAAAGAGGGATAAGAAAAAGAAAAACATAATCTGGGGGTAATAAAATGGCAGGAAATACAGAATTAGTAGTTTTAACTGTAATGTACCATAAAGCAGAGGCAGATGGCAGACTGGATCAAAACCCAGAATCCTACAATATGTTGTTTACAGGAAACACATTTAAAGTAGGGTAATATATGCAGAGTAAAGGTAAAAAACCGGAGCAGAATCAATTATGCTTCAGGTGAAGTAAAAAAAAAAAAAAAAAAAAAAAAAAAAAGAAAAGAAAACAGGGATAGCTATCCTTATCTCAGATCAAGTAAAAGCAAAAATTGATCTAAATAAAAGAAATAAGGAAGAAAACTATATTTTGCTAAAGGATAGCATAGACAATGAAGCAATATCAATACTAAACAGATATTCACCAAGCGGTATAGCACCTAACTTCCTAAAGGAGAAGTTAAAAGAGTTGCAAGAAGAAATAGACAGCAAAACTACAATAGTGGGAGATGTCAAACTTGCACTCTCAGAATTAGATAAAACAAACCTCAAAACAAATAAGAAAGAAGGTAAAGAGGTAAATAGAACACTAGAAAAATTAGGTGTGATACATCTTTGGAGAAAACTGAATGGTGACAGAAAGGAGTACACTTTCTTCTCAACAATTCATAAAACCTATACCAAAAATCACCATATATTAGGGCATAAATACCTCAGAATTAAATACAGAAAGTCAGAAATAGTAAAAGCATTCTTTTCAGATCATGATGCAATAAAAAAACTTCATTCAATAAAAAGCTAGGGGTAAAGAGACCAAAAAATAATTGGAAACTAAATAATCTTATCCTAAGGAATGAATGGATGAAACAGCAAATCATAGACACAATTAATAATTTCACCCAAAAGAATTGACAACAACAATATACCAAAATTTTTGGGATGCAGCCAAAGTGGTAATAAGGAGAAATTTTATATTTCTAGAAACTTACTTGAACAAAATAGAGAAAAAGAAGATCAATTAATTGTTCTTGCAACTTAAAAGCTAGAAAAAGACCAAATTAAAAACCCCCAATCAAATACTAAATTTAAAATTCTAAAATTAAAAGGAGAAATTAATAAATTTAAAGTAAAAAAAACTATTGAATTAATAAATAAAACTAAGAATTGATTTTTATAAAAACATCAACAAAATAGATAAATCTTTGGTATATTTGATAAGAAAAAGGAAAGAGAAAAATCAAATTGTTAGTCTTAAAAATGAAAAGGAAGAACTTTCCACCAATGAAGAGAAAATTAAAACAATAATTAGGAGTTACTCTGCTCAACTTTATGCTAATAAATTTGATAACCTAAGTGAAATGGCTGACTACCTTCAAAAATACAGGCTGCCCAGATTAACAGAGGTGGAAGTAAATTGCTTAAATAGTCCCATTTCAGAAAAAGAAATAGAACAATCTATTAATGAACTCCCTAAGAAAAAATTCACAGAACCAGATGGATTTACATGTGGATTCTACCAAACATTTAAATAACAATTAACTCCAATGTTGTATAAAGTATTTGAAAAAAATAGGGAATGAAGGAGTCCTACGAAATTCCTTTGATGACACAGACATGGTACTGATACCTAAACCAAGTTGGTTGAAAACAGAAAGAAAATCATAGACCAATCTCCCTAATGAATATTGATGCAAAAATATTAAATATAATATTACCAAAAAGATTTCAGAAAATCATCCCCAGCATAATACAGTATGACCAAGTAGGATTTACACCAGGAATGCAGGACTGGTTCAATATTAGGAAAACTATTAGCATAATTGACTATATCAATAACCAAATTAACAAAAAATATATGATCATCTCAATAGATGCAGAAAACGTATTTGATAAAATCCAATCCATTCCTACTAAAATAGGAATGTATGTTTACTTAAAATAGTCAGTAGCATCTATTTAAAACCATCAGTAAGCATCATATGCAATGGGGTAAAGTGGAACCATTCCCAATAAGATCAGGTGTGAAATAAGGTTGCCCACTATCAACATTACTATTCAATATTGTATTAGAAATGCTAGCGTTGGCAATAAGAGTTGAGAAAGAGATTGAAGAAATTAGAGTAGGTAATGAGGAAACAAAATTATCACTCTTTGCAGATGATATGATGGTATACTTAAAGAAACCCAAAGATTCTACTCAAAAGTGATTAGAAATAATTCACAACTTTCTCAAAGTTGCAGGATATAAAATATACCCACATAAATCATCAGCATTCTTATGTATCACTAACAAAATCCTAACATTAGAGATACAAAGGGAAATTCCTTTTAAAATAACTGCCAATAATATGAAATATTTGGGAATCTATCTGCCAAGGGAAAGTCAGGAATTATATGAGCAAAACTACAAAACACTTTCCACACAAATAAAGTCAGATCTAAACAACTGGAAAAATATTAAATGCTCTTGGATAGGTCGAGCAAATACAACAAAGATGACAATACTACCTAAACTAATCTATTTATTTAGTGCTATACCAATCAGACTACAAAAAAACTATTTTAATGACCTAGAAAAATAACAACAAAATTTATCTGGAAGAACAAAAGGTCAAGACTTTCAAGGGAATTAATGGAAAAAAAAAGTCAAATGAAGGTGGCCTAGCTGTACCAGATATAAAACTATATTATAAAGCATCAGTCACCAAAACCATTTGTTATTGGCTAAGAAACGGACTAGTTGAGCAGTGCAATAAGTTAGATTCACAGGAGAAAACAGTCAATAATTGCAATAATCTAGTGTTTGGCAAACCCAAATACCCCAGCTTCTGGGATAAGAATTCATTGTTTGACAAAAACTGCTGGGAAAATTGGAAATTAGTATGGCAGAAACTAGGGAGTAGAATAGAGGAAGTACACATGACACAATAATCAATACCTATGGTAATCTAGTATTTGATAAACTCAAAATTCCAGAGGCTGTAATAAGAACTCACTATTTCACAAAAATTGCAGGGAAATATCCTACCATTCTGGAGAGCAATCTGGAATTATGCCCAAAAAAGTTATCAAACTGTGCATACCCTTTGACCCAGCAGTGCTACTGCTTATATCCCAAAGAGATACTAAAGAAGGGAAAGAAGAGCACTTGTATGTGCCAAAATGTTTGTGGTGACCCTGGTTGTAGTGGCTAGAAACTGGAAAATGAATGGATGCCCATCAATTGGAGAATGGTTGGATAAATTGTGGTATATGAATGTTATGGAATATTATTGTTCTGTAAGAAATGACCAGCAGGATGAATACAAAGAGGCTTGGAGAGACTTACATGAACTGATGCTAAGTGAAATGAGCAGAACCAGGAGATCATTATATACTTCAACAACAATATTATATAAGGATGTATTCTGATGGAAGTGGATTTCTTTGACAAAGAGAAGATCTAACTCAGTTTCAATTGATCAATGATGAACAGAAGCAGCTACACCCAAAGAAAGAACACTGGGAAATGAATACAAACTGTTTTCATTTTTTTGTTTTTCTTCCTGGGTGATTTTTACCTTCTGAATCCAATTCTTCCTGTTCAACAAGAGAACTGTTCAGTTCTGTCATATATATATATAGTATCTGGGATATGTGTGACATATTTAACATGTATAGAACTGCTTGCCATCTGGGGGAGTGGGTGGCATGAGGGAGGGGAAAAGTTGGAACAGAAGTGAGTGCAAGGGATAATGTTGTAAAGAATTTTTTTTTCAAAATAAAAAAAAATGAAAAAAATAAAATTAAAAAACAAAAACAAAAACAAACAAAAAGAATGGTTGAATCATTTCACAACTTCATCAACAATTTATTAGAGTCCCAGTTTTTTGAAGGAATCATCTTTGCACAGCACATATCATTGACTGAATTCTATTTTATATCCAAACTATGAAGCATGTTTCTTTTCTGATAACTTACAGTAGTATTTGTAATAAATAAACGGGACATAAATGTGTCTTTCAGCTCCTCCCCAGGCTTCAAAGTAGGAGCTCTTATGGATACTAGGAAAAAGTATGGGAAGAATGGTAAGGAAAGGATATAATCATATTGGGGATTTATATCTAAATCATATCCATCCTTTTCTGGTCTATGACCTTTCCAATATTGAGTAATTAAAATTGCTTTTCCTTTTGCTACTTGTAGCCCTTCTTTAATTTTCTAGTGATCATCAATCAAAGGCAGCATGGATTTAAAAATTATAATTTGTGAACAAGGTATTTTTGATCAGCTATGTCCTAATTCCTAATGGGCACTTCAGAGGTTCCTGGCATTTTCAGTGAAAAATGTGTTGCTTAGGAAAGAACTATAACAAGCAGGTCTGTCTTGAGAAAATCAGGAGTCACATTTCCTGAATATAGAGAAATGGTTCCTAGTCTTCACCTTTTTATAAATTGTGAAGTGCTTTGGAATTCTAGCAAACCTATAGTCTACTCAAAATAAGATTTTAAAATAATTTCACATATGTATAACTATTTGTGTCTAATGGTAGTTATTTCTAGGGTAAAGAGAAGAAAAAAGAAACAAATAGATGTTAACTGTTTCATATTAGGAATAAAAAGTTTTATATAATAGATTTGCAGTTTCATGTACCATCATCTTTTTGATTTTTCTATGTTATGAAAATGGTTTTATAATTGATGCATTAAAAATAAAATAAAAATACATGGATAAAATAAAATGCATATGATTACATAGAAAATCAATTATTTTTAAATGTAGTTAAACAAGCACAAAATAAAACAAGTCCATATATTCTTAGTTAAGAACCCTTGTTCTCAGAGTATGCTACACCAATTTGCATTTATTCTACTTCAGAACCTCTTCACAGAATGAGTAGCCTAATTCCAGGGGTACCACCCTCACCCCCAGTGGCTGTTTTCTACCCATCACAGAAGAAAGTCCTTTAATAAGGTAGAAATCTTTCTTTGTCCTAGCATCATTATTTTTTCCATTTGCAATCACCCTCCATGTGAACCCCTGCCTCCTTTTTTCTTTTGCATAAAATTGCAAATTGCAACTGGAATATACCTATGCATTAGACAATGCTCTGAGAGGTAGCCATTCTGTATGTGATTGAGGAAAGTGAAATAATATGATTTCAAGAGAAAAGTTGTTGATGTTTAGAGTTTAGAACATCTATGTTGTCACCTCTGAAAATTAAAATACATATGTCTCTCATCTTTAGCTTTAGAGCACTGGACCCTTTGGACTTTTGGTATATATATATATATATATATATATATATATATATTTTTTTTTTTTTTCTGGAAAGCTTAATGAAACTAAATGGCAGACTCAAATCACTTCAACCTATATTGGATGCTATTACCAAGGTAATCTTTCTAAGGTATTTCTTTGTTCCATTTTCTTGGTTTAAAACCTTCAAAGAGTCCCATTTGCCTATCAAATAATGTCATTTTACTCTTTCTTGGCCCCCTGCTTTTGAGGATGCTGAACTTAAGGCTTGTGATGGTTTAGTCTCATCTCCCTAGACATTTTTTCCCTGTAAGATCTAGGCTAGATATGATTTCATTTATGAAAACTTGGCTGATCTTTATATTATTCTTTCTTTTTTGTTAATTAAAGCTTTTTTATTAAAAAAAAAAAAAAACATTTCCATGGGCAATTGACTCTTGCAAAGCCTCTGTTCCAAATTATCCCCTCTTTTCCCCTGTCCTCTCCCCTAGATGGCAGGTAGCCCAGTACATGTTAAATATGTTAAATTATATGTTGAATTCAATATATGTATAAATATTTATACGTCTTACTGCAAAAGAAAAATTAGATCAAGAAGGAAAAAAAAAACTGGGAAAGAAAACAAAAAAGCAAGCAGAAAAATGAGAATGCTATGTTGTGATCCACACTCAGCTCCCACGTTCCTCTCTTTGGGTGTAGATGGCTCTCTTGATCACTGAACAATTGGAATTAGTTCTCTTATTTAGTATCTGATGGATTTCAGGTAAGTATTCATTTGACCTCTCTGAACTTCAGACTCTTCATCTGTAAAAGTGTTTGTTGTAGTAGATAGCATATAAGGTTCGTTATAGTTTGAGAATCTTTAGTCTATTCCAAGAATGAAAGAGCCCTAAACTTTCCAAGGTACCTTTATTACACTCTTGTATATAAGGAAATTAAAGGAAATATAAGAAAAGATCTTTGATGATTTTTAAAATGCAAAACATAATCACTAAAAACATCCCTTTAGAATTTCTAAGAATTATAAGACTTTCAAAATTTCACAATTTCTTAAGGCTTCCTCACATGAAAAACAAAATATGGCTTTTACAATAAAAAGAAAAGGACTGAGTTGTCCTCTCAGGGAATCCATTAATTGAATCTGATTTGACAGTTCAGAAAAGTGTAACCGTAGGCTACTTGGTGCACCACATTTTGAAATTTCACTCTCAACTCTTAAGTCATTCATAATCAATAGTTTTACTTCTATAGAAAATGATTAAAATTTTTATCATTTTCAAAACCATAAGAAAGAAAGAAAGAAAGAAAGAAAGAAAGAAAGAAAGAAAGAAAGAAAGAAAGAAAGAAAATGAGGAAAGGAGAAAGGGAGGACTGGAGGATTGGAGGATGGGAAGAAAGAACGGAGGGAGGAAGGAAAGGAAGGAAGAAAGAAGGGAGGAAGGAAGAGAGAAAGAAAGGAAGAAATGTAAGGGGTAAAAAGGATACTTACTTGACTTTACCTTTTGATTTTTTTGAAATATGTCCTAAATTAAATATATCTACCATCTTTCAGGATGATTCTGTTTTGTTTGTTTTTTGCTTCCCTTTATAAAAAATTAGGTCTAAGTCTAGAATAGTAAAGTAATGTAAATAATGAATCCTGTGAAATAGTTACTTTATTATAATTTGTACTACACATTTTCATTGGTCTGAGACAAATTATTAATTTTTCCATAATGATAATGTCAAATGATATACCTTTGAATACACATCAAGAGATCATCAAGGAAAACTGCCCTAATATTCTAGAACTAGAAAGAGAAATGATCATTGAAAGAATCCATCATTCATCTTGGAAAGAGATTCTTCAAAGGAAACTCCAAGGAACATTATTGCAAAACTCCAGAATTGCAATTTCAAGGAAAAAAAAATGCAAACTTCCAGAAAAAAAGAAAAAGAAAAAGAAAAACAAACAAACAAAAAATGAATTCAAATATTAAGGAACAACAGTCAGGATTAGACAGGATCTATCGTTTCTACAATAAGGCTTAATGAGCATGGAATATCAAATTCAAGAAAGTAAAGGACTTGGAGTTAAAACTTAGAATTAACCCAGCAATACTGCTCAACATCTCATAGAGGAGGAGAAGGATATTTAATAAAGTAAAGACTTTCAAAGAGGTACAAAAGACCTATTATACTAGCGGGGACAAAGGGAAGGGAATGAGCATCTTGTCAGTTTTGGCTCAAAGATAAAATAGCATAATCACTAAGAAGGGTATAGACATTTATCTTATTCTAGAAAGAAGTAGAAATAAAAAGAAGAAAGAAAAGGAAAGAGCTAAATAGAAGGAAGGACAGAACAAGTACCAGAGAGA
The DNA here is from genome assembly GCF_902635505.1 of Sarcophilus harrisii. NCBI lineage: Eukaryota > Metazoa > Chordata > Mammalia > Dasyuromorphia > Dasyuridae > Sarcophilus > Sarcophilus harrisii. Next base: position 408,740,892 of record NC_045426.1, read on the forward strand.
GGTAGGAGAAGAGAAGAGGGGTGACAGAAGGGAGGGCAAATTGAAGGGAAGATGGATTAGAAACAAAACTCTACTAAGGAGGGACACAGTGGAAAAAGTGAGCAAAAGTATATACAAGAGAGAAAACAGGATGGATGGAATTATAGATCTGGTAATCATAACTGTGAATGTGAATGGGATGAATGCTTCTATAAACAAAACCATATAACACAGTGGATTTAAAAACAGAACAATATGTTGTTTACAAAAAACACATTTGAAACAGAGATTCATACAGAGAAAGAGTAAAATACTGGACCAGAATTTGTTACACTTCAGCCAAATGGGGAAAAAAAGCAAGGATAGCAACTCTGATCTTAGATAAAGCAAATGTAAAATATCTCTTATTAAAAGAGATGAGGTAGAAAGCTAATCTTTCTAAATGTCAACATAGACAATGTAATATTATCCTCAAATAACTCATGATTCAACATGAAAATAACTATATACCAAACAAGATATATGTAGAACAAATAGTAAATTATTAACAGAAGAAAGGCACTAGAAGTAAGCATGATTGATACATGTATCCAGTCAAAGTTCAAATTTTAATTGAGACTTATACAAAACAGGGAGGTCAACAGGTGAAATAAAAAGAGGAAAAATAATCATGGTATCATAGAAAATGTCCAGAGCCAAGAAACAGAGTGTCTAGTTTATATAACAACTTGCCAAAAGAGTGTCTTCCAAATAAGTGTCAGATGTTTGAATATCTATAATATTAGGAGAAAAAGAGAATATTAAATTAGAATTTTATTCACAAGTTTACTTGCTTTTAGTGGCCTTGGACCAAAATCTTCTACTATTTGGGTTTAAATTACTTCTTTAAATTTAGCAATCTGGTTTAGATGAAATTTTACTTCTCTTAACTCATCAAAAGAAGTAATCTAGAAGTTTGTAAATGTAAAGAGTAACTAGACCTTTGAATCTGAGAGAGGAAAGACTTGTATATGTGTCTAATGGGTCTTCTTCCAATTTTCAGTTTTCTAGAGAAAGTACAGATGTTTTCACCTTGAAATTCAAAGATGGACATCTTTAGTCAATCTATTCTTTTTGGAAGGTTGTCAAAATATTTTGCATGTAGGTACTAAAGGAATTCATTCAGGTCCTGATTCTGCAGTATTTATTCAAGCAAATTTTCTACCAAAGATCCCATTGCCCCAGAGGTCAATAGAAGCTTTGCATGAATAAGTAATGATGAATCAGACCGTAAATATATAATCAGAAAATTCCCTCACTTTGCACATTCAGTATAGATTAACTACTTTTTTGAGCTAATATCTTGTGAGATTCTTCCTTAAAGACTCCAAATATATGATAAGTAAATCCTCTGAATTTAACATACTATCTCCATTCTTTCAACTGATTAATTCTGGTTAAGCTACTAAGAAGCACATCAGACTTTATGAATTTATTTTAGTAATTTAGTTAAGTAAGAGTTAAACTGGGTCAATATTGAATTCTGTGTACTTATCTTAATTATGTATCACAATAAATCAAGATTTTTATTGGTTGGCTGATAGTATTTTCACTTTCAGTAGAAAGTGGGATGGAAGTAGATAAAAATTCAGGAGAAACCAAAATGAACTTGAGTTGTAACAATTATTTAAAGGCAAAAAGAGTTGAACATTTTTTTTATTCCTCAGAGGTGAATTTTAAATTCAATTTCCCTTATAATTCATATTTAAAATATTAGTATCTGCAAAGGATTTTTACATCTTGGAAATTGAAATTTTTTATATGGTGTCAATTAGATTTACTTCAGCATTAAGAACGGGTGTAAGGAAAAGGTGAAGCAAATGGAATTGTCAGATCATTTTTATAAAGCACCCAAAGGCTAGAAAGAACTTCTTCAATGCAGATTGACAAGATTCATAATTTATAGTTCTTGGGAGTTCACTGTGAGTCTCCTAGACCATATATATAATTCATAGGCAAATCTTAAAGCCAGTTAGTCTGACCATAAGAAGAATTCTCAACTATTTTTCATGCTGCTTCTCAGATATCATCAGACCTCTTTAACAAAGACAAAAGTTAAGAGATATTTACTGTAAGAGCTGATGTCCTCAAAGATCTATTTTAGAGACCATTTTGAAAATGCAGATTTATTCAAGAACTGAAATGTAAAATATTTCCACCCTTATTTCACTCCACAATTATAAATGCAAAAAAGGATTGACATTCTCTAATCATAGTTAAAATATTTTTACTTGTTATGCTTTTTATTAAAATTAAAAAAATATATTTCCTTTTATAAAAATACATATAAAACAACAGAAACAAAATATATTTGTTTTACTACTTTTGAATTTTTTCATGGAAATCTGTATCAATTCAATTAATACATTTATGTTGATGGTAAGCTGTGTAATGTGGTTTTCTCTCCTGAAAGAAGAAATAAAGATTTGCTTTCATGTTGAAATGAGATCCTAAGGCAGACCCAAGGTAGCAGAGAAGAAAATTCATAGACTCATTCTCTTCCCCACATCTTCACTCCAGTTTTTAAATAGTGACTATAAAAATGTCTAGAGTAGTAGTACTTATAAAACAAGTGTAATAACTTCTAGCTCAATGTAACTTCACCAGGCTTAGATCCAATCCAGTATAGACAATGAAAGCATAGACTGGTCACCAGAAAACCAGGAGTAGGCCTCAGGGTGGCTGAATCAATGGCAGTAGTAAAGATTTCCAGATTTCCTAAAATCAAGCTATTCATTTTTTTCTAAATCAAACAATAATATTGCATTAATTTCATATGTTATAACATATTAGCCATTCCCCAATCCATGGACATCTTATTTTCAATTTTTGCCATTAGAACAAAAGAGCTGCTACAAACATTTTTGCACATGTCAATCCTTTCCCTTCTTTTCTGATATATTTATGATACAAACCCAGTAATGGCAGCACAGGATCAAAGGGTATAGCAATATTAAAGCCCTTTCAATATAATTGCAAATAGTTATCCAAAAGGATTGCATTATTTCACAGCTCTATCAACAATGCATTAGAATTCCAATTTTCACATTTTTCCAACATTTATTGTTATCTTTTCCTGTCATTTTAGCCAATCTGAGAGGTGTGAAGTGGTTTTTCAGAGTTCTTTTAATTTGGATATCTCTAAATACTAGTGATTTAGAGATTTGACATAAGACTATAGTTTGCTTTAATTTCTTTATCTAAAAATTGTCTGTTCCTCTACTTTGACGATTTATCAATGGGGGAATGATATGTATTCTTAATAACTTTGACCCCATTTTTAATGTATTTTAGAAATGAGAAATTTAGAAAATCTAGAAATCTTAAAGATAATTTAGAAATTAAAAATTTCTAAAAAAAATAGAAATTTTTAGAAAAGAAAAAATAGACTTTTTTCAGAAACAGTAGTTGTAAATCTTATTACCTCTAGCTTTCTGCTTCTCTTTAATGTTGCCTTTTTTAAAAATTTAATGTAATTGAAATTATCCATTTTGCATTTCATAATACTCTCTAGTTCATTTTTAGTCATAAATTTCTCCTCCAAAAGATCTGATCAATAAAGTATCATGTGTTCAACTAATTTGCTTACAGTATCACTTTTTATTCCTAAATCATTTTGATCTTATTTTAGAATGAGGTATGTGATGTAGCTCCATGCCAGGTTTCTGACATATCATTTTCCAGTTTCCTCAGCAATTTTGATCAAATAGTGAGTTCTTATTACACAAGCTGGATTTTGGGGGATTATGAAATCCTACATTACTATAGCTATTGATTATTGTCATGTATATCTTACCTATTTCACTGATATACCACTCTATTTCTTAGTCACTTCCAAATGGTTTTGATGATTCCTGTTTTGTAAAATAGTTTTAGTCTTGGTACTGCCAAGATAACATTCTTTGATTTTTTTTCCCATTAATTTCCTTGGTATTCTTGACCTTTTGTTCTTCCAGATGAATCATACTATTATTTTTGCTAGTTTTATAAAATTTATTTTTTTGGCAATTTGATTGGTATCGCACTGAATGAATAGACCAATTTAGGCAGAATTGTCATTTTTATTATATTAGCTCAACCTATCCATAAGCAAATGGTAATTTTTCAAATGTTTAGAGCTTACTTTATTTGTGTTAGAAGTGTTTTATAATTGTGTTCATATAGTTCCTAGATTTATCTTGTCAGGCAGACATTCAACTATTTTATTTGGTGTACAGTGATTTTAAATGGAATTTCTATTTCTATCTCTTGTTGTTGGGCTTTGTCAGTAATATATAGAAATCCTGATGATAAGTGTGGGTTTATTTTATATCCTGCAACTTTGGTAAAGCTATTAATTATTTCAGGTAGGTTTTTGGATGATTTTCAAGGCTTCCCTAAGTATATTATAATATTATCTGCAAAGAGTGATAGCTTTATCTCCTCATTGCCTATTTTAATTCTTTATATTTCTTTAAATTTTCTTATTTTTAAAGCTAACATTTCTAGTAGAAGATTGAGTAAGAGTGGTGATAACAGGCATCCTTCTTTCACCCCTGATCTTATTTGAATAGCATCAAGTTTCTCTCCATTACAAATAATGCTTTCTGTTGGTTTGAGATAAATACTGCTTATTATTTTAAAAAAAAATCCCTATATCTCTATGTTCTCTAATTTTTTTTTAATAAGAATACATACTGTATTTTGTTAAAAGCTTTTTCTGCATCTATTGAGAGTATCATATGACTTCTGTTGGTATTGTTATTGATATAGTCAATTATAGGAATAGTTTTCCTGATATTGAATCAGCCCTGCATTCCTGGTATACATATCACTTGGTCACAGTATATTATCCTACTTATAAGTTAATGCACTCTCTTTGCTAATATTTTATTTAAATTTTTGAACAAATATTGATTAAAGAGATTGGTCTGTAATTTTTTTTTTCTCTTTTGGCTGTTCCTGGTTTGGATATCAGTAATAAGTTTGTGTAACAGAAAGAATTTGGCAGGACTCCTTCTTTACTTATTTTTTCAAATAATTTATATAGTATTGAAATTAATTTTTCTTTAAATGTTTGGTAGAACTCACTTGTGAATCCATCTGGCCCTGGAGATCTATTCATAGAGAGTTCATTAATGACTTGTTCAATTTCTTTTTCTAAAATGGGAGTTATTAAATAATTTATTTCCTCTTCCATTAATCTTGATAATTTATTTTCTTGTAAGTATTCATCCATTTCAATTAGATCATCATATTTCCTGACATTCATTTGAGCACAATAACTCCTAATTATCCTTTAATTACTTTTTCATTGGTAGTAAGTCCACCCTTTTCATTTTTCATGTTGGTAATTTTTTTCTTTCTGTTTTGTAATCAAATTAAGTAAAATTTTATTAATTTTGTTTTCCCCCATAAACCCATATCTTACTTTTATTTATTAGTTCAAAAGTCTTTTTTGTTTCAATTTAATTAATCTTTTCTTTGTGTTTCAGTATTTATAATTTAGTATTTGATTAAGGGCATTTCATAATTTTTAGTTGCATTCCTAATTCATTGATCTTATACTTTTTTATTCAGTTGGTTATTTAAAGATATAAAATTTCCCTCAAGAATTGCTTTGTGCCCCATAGATTTTGATATGTTGTCTCATTATTGTTATTCTCTTGGATGAAATTACAGATTGTTTCTGTGATTTGTTGTTTGACCCACTCATTTTTCAGAATTAAGTTATTTATTTTCCAGCGATTTTTATTTTACCTGGTTTTTATTGAATATAATTTTTATTGCATTGTGATCTGAAATGGAAACATTTACTATTTCTAACTTGTTGTATTTGATTATGAGGTTTGTCTTCCCCAATAAATGGCCAATTATTGAGTAAGTGCCTGCTGAGAAAAAGGTGTATTCTTTTCCTTCCCAGTTTAATTTTCTCCAGAGGGCTATCATATTTAAGTTTTCCAGCATCCTTTCTTATTTATTTTGTGTTTAGATTAGTGTGATTCTGAGAGGGGAGGGAAAGACTGAGATCCTCCACTAGAAAAGTTCTGTTGTCTATTTCATTCTGTAATTGGACTAAAATTTTCTCTAAGAATTTGCCTGCTTGACCACTTAGTACATATACATTTGTTATCATGAATACTTCATTATATATGGTACCCTTATCTCTTTTAATTATATCTAGTTTTACTTTTGCTTTATTTGAGATTATAATTGATATTTCTGCTTTTTAAAAAATTCTCTTGAAGCATAATAAATTCTGCACTAGCCTTTTATCTTTAATCTGCACGTGTTTCTCTATGTCAATTATATTTCTTATATAGAACATATTATAGGATTCTGATTTTTTTTAATTCACTCTGCTACCAGTTTTGTATTTCCTTCCATCCTATTTTTCCCCTCTACATACTTTTGTTCTCCCTTTCCACCCATTACCTCTTTAATAGTGCATTGTTTTTTTTAACCCACATCTTCTACTACCTTATCTTCTATCACCCTTCCCCCTTCTCTTGCTTTTTCCCTACTTTTTCCTTTTATACTTTTATTTCCTCTTTCTCTTCCTTCTTCTTTATAAAGTTAAATAAATTTATATACACAACTGAATGATTAAGCTATTTCCTCTTTGAACCAAAACAGACAACACTCATCCCCCTCCTTTTCTCCCTCAATTATTATGGTTCTTTTGTGGTTTTTCATGTGATTTAATTTGGTCTATTATACCTCCTCTTTGTTTTTCTTCCAGAGCAGTTCTTGTCTACTACTTAATGTCTTTTTCTTTGATGTTATTACACCAGAGTCCATTCTTTACCACACCCTCCATCCATGTGATGACTCCCTTTATCTGACCCAGTAACATTTACAATTCTTAAGAGTTACAGATAACATTTTTTCTTCAAGGGATATAAACAGTTTAACCTTTAAATAATACATCTTTTCCTCCTGTTGACTTTTTTAATGCTTCTCTTGATTCCTGTATTTTCAGAATGCATTTTCTATTTGTTTCTTTTTTTTTTTTTCAGTAGGAATGATGGAAAGTCATTTACTTCATTGAAGACTCATCATCTCACCTGAAAGATGAGTTCACTCTCCTTGGTTATAACACTAGGTCCTTTCCTTTCCAAATATAGTATTCCAGTTCCTCCAATTCTTTACTGTAAAAGCTGACAGATCCTGTGTAACCCTGACTACTGCTTTGATATTTGAATTGTTTTTGTCTAACAGTGTGCAGTATTTTTCCTTGAGACTAGTTCTAGAGTTTTGCTCCTTGGAGTTTTTCTTGTATTATCTCTTTCCAAAGATGAGCAATGAATTCTTTCAATGTTTTCCCTTTGTTTCTAGAATTTTGCAACAGTTTTTGTTTTTTCTAAATGATCTCTTGAAGAATGCCATCCAGAGCCCTTCCCCACATTTTTTTTTTTTTTTTTTGGTCATGGCGTCCAAGTAGAACAATAACTTTTAAATTGTCTCTTCTGAATCTATTTTGATGGTTGGGTGTTTTCCCAATGAGGCATTTTATATTTTATTCCATTTTTTTTTATGCTTTTTAGTCTGTTTGCCTGATTTTTGATGCCTCAGAAAGTCATTAGCTTCCTTTTGCCCCATTCTATTATTTATCATGTGAATTTCTTCAATTAGCTTTGGTTTCTCTTTTTCCAATCAACTAAGTCTACTTTTGGAGGTGTTTTCTGTAGTGATTTTTTTTTTTTTTTTTTTGCATTTGGTCTATTGTATTTTTAAAACAATTTACTTCTTTTTCCAATCTGTTCACTCTCTTCCATACCTCTCATGTCTTTTTTTTTTTTTTGTCTACTTCTTTTATTTGCCTTTTAAAGTATTTTATTTTATTTTTATTATAACTTTTTATTTACAAGATATATGCATGGGTAATTTCACAGCATTGACAATTGCAAAAACTTTTGTTCCAATTTTTCCCCTCCTTCCCCCCACCACCTCCCCCAGATAGCAGATAGACCAATGCATATTAAATATGTTAAAGTATATGTTAAATACAATATATGTACATATATTTCCATGCAGTTATTTTGCTGCACAAGAAGAATCTGATTTTGAAATAATGTACAATTAATCTGTCAAGGAAATCAAAAATGCAAACCGACAAAAACAGAGAGATTGGAAATGCTATGTAGTGGTTCACACTCATTTCCCAGAGTTATTTTCACTGGGTGTAGTGGGTTCTATTCATTAGTAAACAAATGGAACTGATTTGGTTCATCTCATTGTTGAAGAGAGCCAAGGTCATCAGAATTGATTTTCATATAGTATTGTTGTTGAAGTATATAATGATTTCCTGGTCCTGCTCTTTTCACTCAGCATCAGTTCATATAAGTCTCTCCAGGCTTTTCTGAAATCATCCTGTTGGTAATTTTTTCTTACAGAACAATAATTGGAGCCATTCTCCAATTGATGGACATCCACTCAGTTTTCAGTTTATATAACACTGGATCAAGTATAGGGATTGGGAATTCAGTGTTCAATTCACTGTTCTTAGTCATCTCCCAGAGGTCTTTTGCTGGGTGTAGCTGGTTCAGGTCATTATTGCTCCATTGGAATTGATTTGGTTCATCTCATTGCTGTAAATGGCCAGGTTCATCAGAATTGATAATCATATAGTATTGTTATTGAAGTATATAATGATCTCCTGGTCCTGCTCGTTTCACTCAGCATCAGTTCATGGAAGTCTCTCCAGGCCTTTCTGAAATCATCCTGTTGGTCATTTCTTACAGAACAATAATATTCCATAATATTCATATACCACAATTTATTCAGCCATTCTCGAACTGATGGGCATCCACTCAGTTTCCAGTTTCTAGCCACTACAAAGAGGGCTGCCACAAACATTCGTGCACAAACAGGTCCCTTTCCCTTCTTTATGATCTCTTTGGGATATAAGCTCAGTAGTAACACTGCTGGATCAAAGGGTATGCACAGTTGAATAACTTTTTGAACATAGTTCCAAATTGCTCTCCAGAATGGCTGGATTTATTCACAATTCAATAATGTACCAGTGTCCCAGTTTTCCCACATCCCCTTCAACATTCACCATTACCTTTTCCTGTCATCCTAGGCAATATGATAGGTGTATAGTGATATCTCAAAGTTGTCTTGATTTGTATTTCTCTGATTAATAATGACTTGAAGCATCTTTTCATATGGCTAAAAATAGTTTCATTTTCTTCATCTGAAAATTGTCTGTCCATATCCTTTGACCATTTATAAATTGAAGAATGTCTTGATTTCTTATAACTTAGAGTCAATTCTCTATGTTTTAGAAATTAGGCCTTTGTCAGAAGCTTTGTTTTGCCAGTTCTGTGTTTTCCCTTTTAATCTTGTCTGCATTAGTTTTGTTCGTACATAGGCTTTTAAATTTGATATAATCAAAATTTTCTATTTTGTTATCAATAATGATCTCTAGTTCTTCTTTGGTCACCAATTCCTTCCTCCTCATACAGGTCTGAGAGGTAAACTATCCTATATTCTTCTAATTTATTTATAATCACATCCTTTATGCCTAGATCATGAACCCATTTTGACCTTATCTTGTTGTATGGTGTTAAGTGTGGGTCCATGCCTAGTTTCTACCATACTAATTTCCAATATTCCCAGCAGTTTTTGTCAAACAGTGAATTCTTATCACAAAAGCTGGGGTCTTTCAGTTTGATGAACACTAAGGTTATTGAAGTTATTGACTATTTTGTCCTTTGAACCTAATCTATTCCACTGAGCAACTAGTCCATTTCTTAGCCAATACCAAACGGTTTTGGTAACAAGTGCTTTATAATATAATTTTAGATCTGGTACAACTAGGCCACCTTCATTTGATTTTTTTTTATTAGTTCCCTTGAAAGTCTTGACCTTTTGTTCTTCCAAATGAATTCTGTTGTTATTTTTTTCTAGGTCATTAAAATAGTTTTTTGGGGGGAGTCTGATTGGTATAGCAATAAATAGATTAGGTGGTATTGTCATATTTACTATATTTGCTTGATCTATTCAAGAACATTTAATATTTTTCCAATTGCTTAGATCTGATTTTATTTGTGTGGAAAGTGTTTTGTAGTTTTGCTCATATACACTGACTTTCCCTTGGCAGATAGATTCCCAAATATTTTATATTATTAGCGGTTACTTTAAGTGGAATTTATTTCTCTTTGTAACCCTAACTGTTGGATTTGTTGGATTTTGTTAGTGATATATAACAATGCTGATGACTTATGTGGTTTATTTTATATCTTGCAACTTTGCTAAAGGTTGTGGATTATTTTTACTAGCTTTTTAGGAGTATTTCTGGGGTTCTCTAAGTATATCATCATATACTCTGCAAAGAGTGATAATTTGGTTTCTTCATTACCTACTCTAATTTCTTTAAGCTCTTTCTCAATTCTTATTGCTGAAGCTATCATTTTTAATAAATCATTAAATAGTAATGGTGAGAGTGGGCAACTTTATTTCATTTCTGATCTTATTGGGAATGGTTCCAGTTTATCCCCATTACATATGATGCTTACTTGTGAAGACCAGGTTAGCACCCTAGATACTTTAGAATCAGTCAGGATAATCAAAAGTCTTTAATTTTTATTATTTGTTGAAGCAAGAGGAGAGAGAGTGGACACAGGAATCTCCTCTTTCTTCTACCACCTGGCATCACCTTGCTTTTCCTACTCCACCCTCTAAATCATACTCCCAATTTCTCTATCTACCGGCACTTACTGATGGTTTTAAATAGATGCTATTGTAAGGAAACATCCCTTTATTCCTATATTTTCAAGTGTTTTTAATAAGAATGGATGTTGGATTTTATCAAATGCTTTTTCTGCCTCTATTGAGATGATCATATGGTTTTTGTTAATATGATTATTGATATAGTCAATTATGCTAATAGTTTTCCTAACATTGAACCAGTCCTGAATTCCAGGTATAAATCCTACTTGGTCATGGTATGTTATCCTGGGGATGATTTTCAGTAATCTTTTTGTTAATATTTTATTTAAGATTTTAGCATCAATATTCATTAGGGAGATTGGTCTATAATTTTCTTCCTCTGTTTTCAACCAACCTGGTTTAGGTAACAATACCATATCTATATCATTAAAAGGAATTTGTTAGGAGTCCTTCATTCCCTATTTTTTTTCAATTAGTTTATATAACACTGGAATTAATTGTTCTTTAAATGTTTGGTAGAATTCACATGTAAATCTATCTGGTTCTGGGGATTTTTTCTTAGGGATTTGATAGATATCTTTTTCTATCTTTTTTTCCTAAAATTGGACTACTTAAGAAATTTACTTCCTCCTCTGCTAATGTGGGCAGCCTGTATTTTTGAAGGTAGTCATCCATTTCTCTTAAGTTATCAAATTTATTGGCATAAAGTTGAGTAAAGTAACTCCTAATGATGCTCTAATTTCCTTTTCATTACTGGAAAGTTCTCCCTTCTCATTTTTAAGACAAACAATTTGATTTTCTTCTTTCCTTTTTCTAATCAGATTCACCAAAGGTTTATCTATTTTATTGTTTTGTTCATAAAACCAACTTTTAGTTTTATTTATTAATTAAAATTAATTAATCAGATTTATTATTAAGTAGCCATATTTATTAATAGTCATATTTATTAATATAATTTATTGATGAATAATTATAATATTAATTATTATGATTATAATTTATTAATTAATTATAGAATATATATATATATATATATATATTTGATTGGGTTCAGAAATTAATTTATCTTCCTATATAGAAAAGTGGGAATGGAGTGGGACAAAAGAAGGAGGATGGAAGGGAGGGCAGTTCATGGGAAGTAAGTCAGAAGCAAAATATTTTTGAGAATATATAAGGAGAAAAGGAGAGAGAGTAGAATAAACTGGGAATAAATATGATTAAGGGAAATACATAGCATGATTACTGTGAAAAAATTATATTGAGTTTCTCTGATAAAGATTTTATTTCTCTGCAAATTAAGACAATTTTCAGACATCACTGCAATATGTCAAATTGGCTAAGATGACATATTATTAAATAGTCATTATATTTATTAATTGATTAATATTTATTAATATAATTTATTGATGAATAATTATTATAATTAATTAATTGATTATAAATTAATTAGATTTATATATATTTGATTGGGTTCAGAAATTAATTTATCTTCCTATATAGAAAAGTGGGAATGGAGTGGGACAACAGAAGGAGGATGAAGGGAGGGCAGTTCATGGGAGGTAAGTCAGAAGCAAAATATTTTTGAGAATATATAAGGAGAAAAGGAGAGAGAGTAGAATAAACTGAGAATAAATATGATTAAGGGAAATACATAGCATGATTACTGTGAAAAAATATATTGAGTTTCTCTGATAAAGATTTTATTTCTCTGCAAAATAAGACAATTTTCATATATCACTGCAATATGTTAAATTGGCTAAGATGACATAAAAAGTTAATAATAAATGTGGAAGGGGTTATGGAAAATTGGACACTAATACATAATTCGAAATATTGTGAACTGATGCAGCTATTCTGGACAGCAATTTGGAATTTTGCCCAAGGAGTATATACCTTTTGATTGAATATTTTCTCTATTGGATCTATATGACAAAGAGATAATGAAAGAGAAAATGATCCACATTTGCAAAAAAAAAAATTATAGAAGCTCTTTTTGTACTAGCAAGGCACTAGAAATTGAGTGGATGATCATCAGTTGGGGAATACCTGAATAAGTTATGTGTATATGAATGTTATGGAATATTATTGTTCTTTAAGAAATGATGATCAGGGTGATTTCAGAAAAGGCTGAAAAAAACTTATATGAATTGATGCAAAATGAAGTGAGTAGAACAAGGAGAATATTGTACAAAGCAATGACAAGATTATATGATGATCAGCTTTGATGGTCTTGGCTTTTTTTTAACAATAAGGTGGATTCCAGTAGACTTGTGATGGAAAGAGTCATCCACATCAGAGAGAGAACTATGAAGACTGAATGTGGACAAAAGTGCAATTTTTTTTTTTTTTACCTTTTGTTGTTGTTGTTTGTTGCTTGTTTTTTTTTTTCTTTCTCTTTTCTTTCCTTTTGATCTGACTTTTTTCTTATACAGCATGATGAATATGTAAATAAATTTAGAAGTGAATATGTTCAAACTATATAAATTTTCTTGCTGTGTAGGGAAGGGGATGTAAGGGAGAGAGAGAAATTTGAAGCACAAGGTTCTGCAGAGGTCAGTGTTGAAAGTTATCTCTGCAGAGGTCAGTGTTGAAAGTTATCTTTGCATGAATTTGAAAAAATGGCAATCTATTAAAAAGAGTTTTATTTCTCAAACATATAGAAAACCCAGTCATTTTTTTTTAAATAAATGAGAACCATGCCTCAATTAATAAATGTTCAAAGGATATGAACAAATGTTTTCAGACAAATTAATGCAAACTATTTATATTCATAAAAATGCAAGACAGAAAAGTAAAAAAAAAAAACAAAAAACTTCGAGCCTGTACCTCACATTTGCCATATTGATTAATATTACAGAAAAAGAAAGTGACAAATCTTGGAATGGATGAGAGAGTTTTAAAATTCTAATGTGTTATTGTTGAAGTTATATACTAATTCTATTCTGGAGAGCAATTTGGCACTATGATTAAGGGGTTAAAAAGCAATGCATAACCTTTGACCAAGTACTAGCATTATTTGATCTGAATCCTAAAGAGATAAAAAACATATATATATATATATATATATATATATATATATATATATATACCTCCTTTTGTGGTGGCAAAGAAATGGAAATTGAGGGAATGTCCATCAATTGAGTAACAGATGAACAAATTCTTATATATGATTCTGAAAAATCATGGTGTGCTGTAAGAAATGTTGAGTATGATGCTCACAGAAAAAACCTGGAAAGACATACATGAACTGATATTGACTTAAGTGAACAAAACTAGGAGACTATCATACAGACTAAAAGTATTTTTTAATGATGATTTATTATGAATAACAGCTATTCTCAGCAATAAAACGATACCAGAAAAATCAGTAGGAAGTATGATGAAAGATGCTGTCCATTTCCAGAGAAATAAATGCTAAAGCAAAAGCTATATATATATATATATATATATATATATATATATATATATATATAATTTTTCTTGGGTGTTTTCAATCTGTTTTTTTATTTTGTTTTGTTTTTACAGAATGTCTTACATGGAAATGTGTTTTGCATATTTACACATGTATAAGCTATATCAAATTGCTTGTTTCTCAATGTATGGTAGATGGAGAAGGGATAGAAGGATTTCAGAATTCAAAATTTGCCAAAAAATGTTAAAATTTTCTTTACATGTAATTTGGAAAATTAAAATATTAAATAATATTAAAAGGAAAGGAAAAGGAAAGTCATACCTACACTGGGCATATAGTCTAAAAAATGAAGGATAACTAAATTGGACCTTTTTTCAATACGAAGATTCTGGAAAGAAATCATCAATGAGAGACTTGAGTTAGAGGGTCAAAAGTAGAAGGAAGCCAAAACTGGTGACAAAATATGTAAGTATAAGGATGGTTAGCTTCGACTCTCCAAAAAAGTAGAGATTCTGGGAGAACTCCACCAATGAAAAAAAAATATTAATTTTTGTTATAGCTGTATATCATAATTTATTTAGTCCTCTTTCAAATGGTAGAAGTAAAGTTGTTTTGAATTGCATCTTTTGTTTAACAAAAAGTATATATATATGTATTTGTATATATATGTATTCATATATATATATATGTATGTATGTATGCATGTATATATGTGTTACCAAACTGACCAATAAAGGAAATAAAATAGCTTTAACTGAAATTTCCAGAAAAAAAAAATAAAACAAAACATGGTTTGTGGTTGGCCTTTTTAATAGTGTATGGGTGGTAACATATGTTGGAGCCCAAAGAAGGCCAAAAAGGAAACATGAAAAATAGGGCAAGCCATCTCTCTATATAGTTGTTCTTGTAATAACATATACAAAAAAATTACTGAGTTGAAAATGTTTTCTTTATGAGAGCACAGCCACGAAGCCCAATCAGTGGAGAATTATTCTGATTCTCAAGACTAAAGTAACTTCAACATTTCTCCATTTGTACCTTTAAAAGGTCATTGAAGGGGGAGTAGATGGTCTCATCATCCATATATCTTTATTAACAGATTGATTTATATAATATGGCACCATACAATTTTATGGAGTTATTGAGATTGATTTTCTGATTTTCAAAGGTGGTCAGTTTTACACCTATTTCCAATATTTTATAAGCTTCCAAACTAAAATTAGTCATATGTCAACTCTAACAGAAATGATGTAATTAAACTCTCAGGTTTATATTGCAATTTGTAGGCATTATAAGAGTTTCCCAAGAGTAATATTTTACACCATTTTTTCATAAATGTATTCAGCTGCATGACGACAAAAAAGATTAAAAAGGCAGGAAGATTGTAATTCATTGTAAAGTATTCTGTTTAAATGTCAGGAAGAAGTCCCTGAGCGGGTCTTCTGTCATCAGCTCTGGCAAAAACACACATAAAACAGCTTTCATATGTTTTATTAGGACTTTAGTGCCTCAATTCACAAATTAAACATACACATTTACATTTCCCATAATATCTCACTATTCGTCTTTGTAGCCATTCAAATTTGCACCCCTTTGCTTTTTCATAGAGTTTTGTTTAGACCATTCTGCATGAATAAATAGAATGGTAGAGATAGGAAGACAATCAGCATTTGAGAAATGCAATGGAATTAGAGCTGACTTCCACCATATTCTTTTCTACTATTTCCACAGTGAATAAGGCAGAAGTCTTTCGGTGTCAGGGCCAATTCTAGTCCTGTTCAGAGACCCTAACAGTAGCATATTTTTAAGCATACAAACTAATATGGATATTTTAAGAAGTGAAACTGCATACTTAAATTAAATAGAATAATGTACTTATTCTCTAGCAACTAGGAATGTAAGTTTCATAGCAAATTCATCTGGGAAACACCTATTAATAAAATAACTTGTCTGATACAAAAATAGAAAAAAAAAAAGAAAAGAAAATCATTATTTTTCTATAAGAGTGTATCCTTCAAAGAGAGAGCTACTATATTTTTTAAATTTGGAGTGAGGTATGTGAAAATTTCTCTTGTGGAATAAAAGTTAGACTTGTACTATTTGGTCTCAGAAGGAACAAGAAGTTAGAGTTGCTGAGACAAATTTGTGCTTGAATTAAAGAAAAT
Source organism: Sarcophilus harrisii (assembly GCF_902635505.1). NCBI lineage: Eukaryota > Metazoa > Chordata > Mammalia > Dasyuromorphia > Dasyuridae > Sarcophilus > Sarcophilus harrisii. The sequence continues at coordinate 408,757,143 of NC_045426.1, forward strand.
GATTTATAAATCTGTTCTCCAATATAAAATGATCTGATTTAGGAGGTAATGAGCTCCTAGTATTAAATTGTATTCTCCCTACAGTAAATACAAATGAAGTTTGGGGTTACTAGGAAATACATGAAATGGGGGTTATACAAAACCCTCAGCTTCTTGATGAGTTTCAAATCAATTATATTCCATTTTGAAAAAAAAAAGAATGGCTCTCAAAAAATATTAAAATAATCTCATTTTACAAATGCAAACATATTTTAATCCCCAAAACAATCACAACAGTTGTTCAATAAAAAATTCATAGTGTTTTAGGAATAATATCATGAATTAATTTGAACCTTGAAAAGGTGAAACTCCTTCTATCATTGAATTTGCTACTTTGTTTGAAATTTATATTTTAGTTGCCTAGGACATAGAGAAATCATTTCACATTCACAGCTTTATACAGCCAGAATGTAACAGAAACAGGCCTTGATAACAAATACCAAAATATACAAATGAACAATAAAAATTTCAATAGCAGAATAACAGAACATATTTAGAACCTTCATTTAGTTCTTTCTTAATTAAGAATGCCATTTCTCTAGTTTATTATTTTACCTAGAATATAAATAATCAAAAAGCATTTATTAAAACTATAGTATTTAACAGATAATATATGTCCTTCCAATAATCCATTACAATACAAAATGGCCCTGGTTTCTTAAATATTATATTAGAGGAGGATGCCTTTTGACAGGTTCTGTCAGAACAAAGAAAAAAAAAACACTACTTAATAGCTAACATTCACAAAATGGCTCAAGGTTATCAAGCTTAATGTCAAACAGTTCATTCCATCCACACAATAATGCAAACTATCTCATTACACTCTCTTCCTATATTGGTTGGATCAGTTCAGAATTCCACCATCATTGAATTAGTGTCTCAGTTTTTCCATATTCTCTTCAATATTTATCATTTTTCTTTTTTTTTTGGGGGGGCACATATTGACCAATATTTTCCTCCAAATAGTCTTCTTTGTTTCCAAATACTTTGTAAAGTATTTTGTGACTTTGTAATAAAGTAAAGTGTAAAAACAGTATTCACAATTTATTTTTGTAAGGTTTTGAATTCTATTGTTTTCCATCCTTCCATTAACTTGCCTATCACCATGACAGGAAGGAATCTGATGTTATATTGGTACAATTATTTTAAATATATTTCCACATTATTCATATCATATAAGAAAAAAAATCAGAAAATGAGGGGAAAACCATGAGAAAGAAAAAATAAACAGGGGGGCAGAGCCAAGATGGCGGAGAAGACACACGCGACTTTCTAAGCTCTTCTCTTACCCTCTTTATCAATATTATATCGAGCCTCAAAAATAGTCTTGACTGCTACAATTCGTAAAGATAAGAAGTAGAACAACTCACCCGCCCAAGAAAATCTGCAGTCTCGCCAAAAAAGGTTGGTTCCGGGGCCAGGGGGGAGATCGGCGAAGACGGGGAGAGAAATTAGGTTCCGAGGAGAGTCTCAAACCCAGGCTGAAGGCACAGATCTCAGCACAAGCGCGCAGCCCCAACCCGCAGTACGGGACTTTTCCTTGGGGCAGCTGTGATCCTGCACGGCAGGAGGACGCAGCCCGGGTTAGCCTCCAATCTGTGCAGTGGGGAGCTCAGCTTGGGGCCATAGAGCTTTTCCAGGGCCGATTTGCATCAGGCAGAGCCGCTGGGCAGAGTTTGCGGCGGTCTGCGGTCTGCAATCTGCGGTCTGTGGTCTGCAGTCAGCTGCTAATACTCACAGTCCCACAAGAGGCTCCGGCCTGGGGCAGTGATACTTTCACCCCTTAGTCTCTAGCCGAGGGCAATCGCTAACCCACTCAGCCCTACTAAGCAGTTTGATAGCTCGGCCAGTGCTGAATCCACTTCCTGTTGGGGGAAGGGAAAACTCTCACTCAGAGCACTCCCATACCTTGGAGCCAGAAATTGGTTTACATCTTTCTCTGCTGTGCAGAGGAAGCTGGTAACCCCCTTGCCTAGGAGACCTACCCTAAAGGCTTTAAAACATGAATAAAAAGATGAAAAGAATTATCGACAGCTTCTATGCAGAAAAAGAGCAGGTCAGCAAACCTGAAGAGCCCTCAAACAGCAAAAATGCATCAGACTGTCTTCCTTTACATAATGCTGTCATAGAAGAGACCATTAATAGTCTCAAAAGAGAGTTAGAAGATAAATGGGGAAAGGAAAGAGAAGCCTTACAAGAGAGCACCAACTTCCTGAAATACGAATTGGAAAAAATAAAGAATTCACTAGAAAGTAGGATTTGTGAATTGGAAAAGACAAAAAACTCGCAAGAAAGTAGGATCCGTAAATTGGAAAAGACAAAGAACATGAAAGAAAGTAGGATCTGTGAATTGGAAAAAGAAAATAATTCACTAAAAAAAAAATTAGTGAAATGGAAAAAAATTCCACAGACCAAAACAATACATTCAAAAACTCAATTGGACATATACAGAAAGAAGTAAAAAAAAGCTAATGAAGAAAATAATTCTTTAAAAATTAGAACTGAACAAATAGAAACTAATGATTCATTGAGACAGCAAGAATCAGTCAAGCAAAAAACAAAAAATGACAAACTGAAAAAACCATGAATTATCTACTTGCAAAAACGACAGACTTGAAAATAGATCTAGGGAGGAGATAATCTGAGGATTATTGGACTTTCTGAAAACTATGATGAAAAAAAGAGCCTAGATACTATTTTACAAGAAATCATCAAAGAGAACTGCCCAGATGTAATAGAATCAGAAGGCAATGAAAGAATTCATCCAACACCTTCTGAAAGAAACCTAAAATAAAAACCCCAAGGAATATATTATGGCAATTTGAGAACTATCAGATTAAGGAAAAAATTTTACAACAGCCAAAAAACCATTTAAATACTTGGTGCCTAATAAGGATCACCAAGATCTGGCTGCCTCTACATTAAAGGAAAGAAGGGCCTGGAATATGATATTCTGAAAGGCACAAGAACTTGAGAAGCAGCCAAGAATAAACTACCCAGCTAACTGAGCATTTTCTTCCAGGAAGAAGATGGACATTTAATGAACAAATGAATTCCATTTGTTTCTGAAGAAAAACAGAACTAAACAAAAATTTGATCTCCAAGCATAGAACTCAAGAGATGCAGAAAAGGTAAAAATAACTCTTGAGAATTGTATTCTGTTGTGGATATACAAAAGAATACATGTATAATTTGATTGTACTGATATAACATAAAAGGAAGTAGATATGGAAAAGGATGATGGCAGAATAAGGTGGGAAGGAGGGATAAAAGAGGAAACCACATCCCACAAAGAGGCTAAGGAAACTTATCATATCTGAGGGAATTTAGAGAGGGAGGAGAACATTGTGTGAATCTTACTCTCACTAGAGTTACTCAAGAAAAAATAATTGACATTTGTTTTAGAAAATTATCTCTCGCCTCATTAAAAACGGGGGAGAGGAAAAGGAAAAGAAAAAGAGTAACAAGGAAAGGAAGGGAAAGACTTAAAGGGGGAGGGAGGGATTATAAAGAGGATAAGTATCGTGATACAAGAGGGTATAAGTTTAAAAGGAGGAAAGAGTGTTGGGGAGGCAAGAATAAGTAAGCACAATCTGGGGTTATTAGGATGGCAGGAAATACAGATTTAGTAATTCTAACCGTAAATGTGAATGGGATGAACTCCCATAAAGGGAGGCAGATAGCAGACTGGATCAAAGTCAGAGACCCTACAAATAGTTAAGTTTACAAGAAACACATTTAAAGCAGGGGATACATATAGAGTAAAGGTAAAAGGCTGGAGCAAAATCTATTATGCTCAGGTGAAGTCAAAAAGCAGGGTAGCCATCCTTATCTCAGATCACAAAGTAAAATTGATCTAATTAAAGAGATAAGAGGTAACTACATCCTGCTAAAGGTAGCATAAACAACAAAAGCAATATCAATATTAAAATAATACAAGTGGTATGGCACTCAACTTCCTAAAGGAGACGTTAAAGAGGTTGCAAGAAGAAATAGACAATAAAACTGTAATGGTAGGAGACTAACCTTGCACTCTCAGAATTAGACAAATCAAACCACAAAACAAATAAGAAAGAAATTAAAGAAGATAGAATATTAGAAAAATTAGGTATTGGATCTTTGGAGAAAATTGAATGGAGATAGAAGGAATATACTTTCTTCTTCAGCAGTTCATGGAACCTATTCAAAATTGACCATATATTAGGACATAAAGATCTCAAAATTAAATGCAAGAAAGCAGAAATAGTAAATGCTTTCTTCAGATCATGATGCAATAAAAACTCATTCAACAAAAGTTAGAAATAGACCAAAAAGTAATTGAAACTAAACAATCTCATCTTAAAGAATGATTGGGTGAAGCAGTAAATTATAGATACAATTAATAATTCACTCAAGATATGACAATGATGAGACATCATACCAAATTGTGGATGCAGCAAAGCGGTAATAAGAGGGAATTTTATATCCTTAGAGGCTTACTTCAATAAAACAGAGAAAGAAAAGATTAATTGAATTGGCTTGCAACTAAAAACTAAAAAGACCAAATTAAAACCCCAATCAAATAATAAATTGGAAATTCTAAAATTAAAAGGAGAATTAAAAATATTGAAAGTAAAAAAAAACTATTGAACTAATTAATAAAACTAAGAGTTGGTTCTATGAAAAAGCCAATAAAATAGATAAACCTTTGTAAATCTGATTAGAAAAAAGGAGGGAGGAAATGAAATTAGTAATCTTAAAAATGAAAGGAGAACTTTCCACCAATGAGAAATTAGAGAAATAATAAGAGTTATTTTGCTCAACTTTATGCCAATAAATTTGATAACCTAAGTGAAATGGATGACTTACTCCAAAAATACAGACTTCCCAGACTAACAGAGGAGGAAGTAAATTGCTTGAATAGTCCCATTTCAGAAAAAGAAATAGAACAGGCAAATAAACAACTCCCTAAGAAAAAATCCCCAGGACCAGATGGATTTACATGTGAATTTAACCAAACATTTAAAGAACAATTGGCCCCAATGCTATATAAATTATTTGATAAAATAGGGGATGAAGGAGTCCTACCAAATTCCTTCTATGACACAGACATGGTACTGATACCTAAACCAGGTAGGCTGAAAACAGAGAAAGAAAATTATAGACCAATCTCCCTAATGAATATTGATGCTAAAATCTAAATAAGATATTAGCAAAAGACTACAGAAAATCATATCCAAGATATACTATCATCAAGTAGGATTTATACCAGGAATGCAGGGCTGGTTCAATATTAGGAAAACTATCAATATAATTGGCCATGTTAATAACCAAATTAACAAAAACCATACGATCATCTCAATAGATGCAGAAAAAGCATTTGATAAAATCCAACATCCATTCCTATAAAACACTTGAGTATAGGAATAAATGGACTTCTTTAAAATAATCACAGCATCTATTTAAAACCATCAGTAAGCATCATATGTAATGGAGACAAACGCAACCATTCCAATAAGATCTGAGGAAACAAAGTTGCCCATATCACCATGTACTATTTAATATTGTATTAGAAACGCTAGCTATAGCAATAAGAGCTGAGAAAAGATTAAAGGAATAGAATAGCAATGAGGAAGCCAAATTATCCTCTTGCCGATGACATGATGGTATACTTAGAGAACCCCAGAAATTCTGCTAAAAGTTATTAGAAATAATCCACAACTTTAACAAAGTTGTGGTTATAAAATAAACCCACATAAGTCATCAAAGCATTCTTATATATCACTAACAAAACGACAATCAGAGTTACAAAAGAAAGTCCATTTAAAGCTAACTACTGATAATATAAAATATTTAGAATCTATCTGCCAAGGGAAAATCAGAAACTTTATGAGCAAAATTACAGACCACTTTTCACACAAATTAAGTCTGATCTAACCAATTGGAAAAATATTAAATGCTCTTGGATAGGGCGAGCAAATATAATAAAGATGACAATATTACCTAAACTAATCTATTTATTTAGCGCTATACCAATCAGACTCCCAAAAAACTATTTAATGACCTAGAAAAAATAACAACAAAGTTCATATGGAAAAACAAAAGGTCAAGAATTTCAAGGGAATTAATGAAAAAAAAATCAAATGATGGTGGTTAGCTGTCCTGATCTAAAAATTATATTATAGAGCAGCAGTTACCAAAACTATTTGCATTGCTAAGGAATATATTAGTTGATCAAGATGGAATAGATTAGGTTCAAGGGATACAACAGTCAAAAAATATAGCAACCTAGTCTTTGACAAACCCAAAGATCAGCTTTTGGGATAAGAACTTACTGTTTGATAAAATTGCTGAGAAAATTGAAACTAATATGGCAGAAACTAGGCATTGATCCATACTTAACCGTACACAAGATAAGGTCAAAATGGGTTCAAGACCTAGGCATAAAGAATAAATTATTAATAAATTAGAGGAACATAAGATAGTTTACCTCTCAGACCTGTGGAAGGGAAGCTCTTTATGACCAAAAGAACTAGAGATCATTACTGATCACAAAATAGAAAATTTCGATTATACCTAAACTGAAAAGTTTTGTACAAACAAAACTAATGCAGACAAGATTAGAGGAAGCATAAACTGGGAAAATATTTTTACAGACAAAGGTTCTGATAAAGGCCTCATTTCAAAATATATGAGAATTAACTTTAATTTATAAAAATCAAGCCATTCTCCAATTGAAAATGGTCAAAGGATATGAACGAACAATTCTCAGATGAAGAAATTGAAACTATTTCTAGTCATATGAAAAGATGCTCCAAGTCATTATTAATCAGAGAAATGCAAATTAAGACAACTCTAAGATACCACTACACACCTGTCAGATTGGCTAAGATGACAGGAAAAATAATGATGATTGTTGGAGGGGATGCGGGAAAACTGGGACATTGATGCATTGTTGGTGGAGTTGTGAACGAATCCAACCATTTGAGAGTAGTTTGAACTATGCTCAAAAAGTTATCAAACTGTACATACCCTTTGATCCAGCAGTGTTACTACTGGATTATATCACAAAAGAGATTATAAAGAAGGAAAGGGACCTGTATGTGCACGAATGTTTGTGGCAGCCCTTTTTGTAGTGGCTAAAAACTGGAAACTGAATGGATGTCCATCAGTTGGAGAATGGTTGAATAAATTGTGGTATATGAAAATTATGGAATATTACTGTTCTGTAAGAAATGACCAACAGGATAATTTCAGAAAGGCCTGGAGAGACTTACATGAACTGATGCTGAGTGAAATGAGCAGGACCATGAGATCATTATATACTTCAACAACAATACTATATGATGACCAGTTCTGATGGATCAGGCCCTTCTCAGCAAAGAGATCAACCAAATCATTTCTAATGGAGCAGTAATGAACTGAACTAGCTATGCCCAGAAAAAGAAATCTGGGAGATGACTAAAAACCATTACATTGAATTCCCAATCCCTATATTTATGCACACCTGCTGTTTTGATTTCCTTCACAAGCTAATTGTACAATATTTCAGAGTCTGATTCTTTTTCTACAGCAAAATAACGTTTTGGTCAGTATACTTATTTGTATCTAATTTATATTTTAATATATTTAACATCTACTGGTCATCCTGCCATCTAGGGAGGGTGGGGGGTAGAGGTGAAAAATTGGAACAAGAGGTTTGGCAATTGTTAATGCTGTAAAGTTACCCATGTATATATCCTGTAAATAAAAGGCTATTAAATAAAAAAAATAAATAAATAAACAAAAGGTGAAGCTATTATACTTCAATTCACATTCATTTTGTGTAATTCTCTCTTTGAATGTGATTACCATTTTCTGTCCCAAGGGACCTGTATGTGCACGAATGTTTGTGGCAGCCCTTTTTGTAGTGGCTAAAAATTGGAAACTGAATGGATGTCCATCAGTTGGAGAATGGCTGAATAAATTGTGGTATATGAATATTATGGAATATTACTTTGTAAGAAATGACCAACAGGATAATTTCAGAAAGGCCATGGAGAGACTTACACGAACTGATGCTGAGTGAAATGAGCAGGACCAGGAGATCATTATATACTTCAACAACAATACTATATGATGACCAGTTCTGATGGACCAGGCCATCCTCAGCAACGAGATCAACCAAATCATTTCTAATGGAGCAGTAATGAACTGAACTAGCTATGCCCAGAAAAAGAACTCTGGGAGATGACTACAAACCATTACATTGAATTCCCAATCCCTATATTTATGCACACCTGCATTTTTGATTTCCTTCACAAGCTAATTGTACAATATTTCAGAGTCTGATTCTTTTTGTACAGCAAAATAACGTTTTGGTCATGTATACTTATTGTGTATCTAATTTATATTTTAATATATTTAACATCTACTGGTCATCCTGCCATCTAGGGGAGGGTGTGGGGGGGTAAGAGGTGAAAAATTGGAACAAGAGGTTTGGCAATTGTTAATGCTGTAAAGTTACCCATGTATATATCCTGTAAATAAAAGGCTATTAAATAAAAAAAAGAAAGGGCTACTACAATATATTCTTAGCTTCAAAATAGATTCTACAATTGGCAGTGTGTGGAACTAAAGGAAAAAAAGTTCGAACTGAAAGTAACTGGAAACTGTGAGGGTGGCCATCATTAGGTTACAAAGTCATGACATTTGAATATGATGGAATCTAACTAAATAAATGAGAAAAATGATGCTTATTGATAAATTTGTGAAGATATGTATCAATTGATGTAGTTGAGTTGAGCAGAACCAACAAAATAATTTGTAAACTATAATACTATGAAAAAAGACAAGAGTTGGTAGCCCTCTTTGTAGTGGCTAGAAACTGGAAGCTGAGTGGATGCCCATCAGTTGGAGAATGGCTGAATAAATTGTGGTGTATGAATATTATGGAATATTCTTGTTCTGTAAGAAATGATGACTAAAAACCATTACATTGAATTCCAAATCCCTATATTTATGCTCACCTGCATTTTTTATTTCCTTCACAAGCTAATTGTACAATATTTCAGAGTCTGATTCTTTTTGTACAGCAAAATAACAGTTTGGTCATGTAAAAAAAAAAAAAAAAAAAAAAACATTTTCTGTCCCAAGTCTATGGGGATTGTCTTGAATCACTGCATTGCTGAGAAGAGCCAAGTCCATCACAGTTGATCATTACATAATCTTGTTACTGTATACAATGCTCTCCTGATTCTGCCCATTTCATTCAGTATCAGTTCATGTAGGTATTTCCAGGATTTTCTGAAACTTTCCTGCTCATCATTTCATGTAGAACAATAATATTCCATTACCTTCTTATAGCATAACATAGTCAGTCATATCCCACATGATGGGCATCTTCTTTGGACAGCAATTTGACATTATGCCCAAAATACTATAAATATCATACCCCTTGATCCAATAGTTTCTATACTAAGTGTGTATCTCAAAGAGATCATAAAAAAGGAGAAAAGACCCCCATGAGCAAAATTGTTTTTAGCAACTCTTTCTGGAGTGGAAAGAATCTAGAAATTGGGTGAATGTCCACCAACTTTAAAGTTTCTAGGGCTAAAGGATTATTTTGTCATTCAAAAATTGGTTCTGCTGTTGCAGGACTTTTTGGGAATGCTATTTTATGGCTATTTGGAAATGAATATCAGAGAATTTTTGAAATTCACTAGTTACTTCTCCATCTTAGCTTTTGGAAGTCTCACTCAATCAAGATATTTTAGAGCTAGGAGGATGTTTGGGAAATGAGTATAAATTCCTTAGTTCAACCCTGCAATTCCTTTAGTTTTTTAATTCCAAAAACAACCTAAAATAATGATAGTTTTCCCACAGTCACAAAGAAATCTAGTGGGAAGATAAAAATAAAACAGACAAAACAAAGCAAAAAAAAAGCAAAAAACTCCAGAGGCCAGCTTCTCAACACTATTCTCTTTCCATGTCAGTATCCTATTCTCTTCTTTTAAATGAACTATTTATCTACACTATATAGTAGCATTCATCTAAGTATTATGTTAAGATGTATAAACAGACACATATATGTGCATCTGTGTACACATTTTAATTTATAGGTGTTTTAGATTGTCTTCAAATCTTTTTTTTTTAACTTTATTTATTGTTTTTTATTTACAGGTTATATGCATGGGTAACTTTACAGCATTAACAATTGCCAAACTTCTTGTTCCAATTTTTCACCTCTTACCCCCCACCCCCTCCCCCAGATGGCAGGATGACCAGTAGATGTTAAATATATTAAAATATAAATTAGATACACCATAAGTATACATGACCAAAACATTATTTTGCTGTACAAAAAGAATCAGACTCTGAAATATTGTACAATTAGCTTGTGAAGGAAATCAAAAATGCGTGTGGGCATAAATATAGGGATTGGGAATTCAATGTAATGGTTTTTAGTCATCTCCCAGAGTTCTTTCTCTGGGCGTAGCTGGTTCAGTTCATTCCTGCTCCACTGGAAATGATTTGGTTGATCTCATTGCTGAGGATAGCCAGGTCCATCAGAACTGGTCATCATATAGCATTGTTGTTGAAGTATATAATGATCTCCTGGTCCTGCTCATTTCACTCAGCATCAGTTCGTGTAAGTCTCTTCAGGCCTTTCTGAAATCATCCTGTTGGTCATTTCTTCCAGAACAAGAATATTCCATAATATTCATATACCACAATTTATTCAGCCATTCTCCAACTGATGATGGACATCCATTCAGTTTCTAGTTTCTAGCCACTACAAAAAGGGCTGCCATAAACATTCGTGCACATACAGGTCCCTTTCCCTTCTTTATAATCTCTTTGGGATATAAGCCCAGTAGTAACACTGCTGATCAAAGGGTATGCACAGTTTGATAACTTTTTGAGCATAGTTCCAAACTACTCTCCAGAATTGATGGATTCGTTCACAACTCCATCAACCATTGTTGATGTCCCAGTTTTCCCACATCCCCTCCAACAATCATCATTATTTTTTCCTGTCATCTTAGCCATTCTGACAGGTGTGTAGTGGTATCTTAAGAGTTGTCTTAATTTGCATTTCTCTGATTAATAATGACTTGGAACATCTTTTCATATGACTAGAAAAAGTTTCAATTTCTTCATCTGAGAACTATCTGTTCATATCCTTTGACCATTTTTCAATTGGAGAATGGCTTGATTTTTTTATAAATTAGAGTTAATTCTCTATATATTTTGGAAATGAGGCCTTTATCAGAACCTTTGACTGTAAAAATATTTTCCCAGTTTATTGCTTCCCTTCTAATCTTGTCTGCATTAGTTTTGTTTGTACGAAACCTTTTCAGTTTGGTATAATCGAAATTTTCTATTTTGTGATCAGTAATAATCTCTAGTTCTTCTTTGGTCATAAAGTCCTTCCCCTTCCATAGGTCTGAGAGGTAAACTATCCTGTGTTCCTCTAATTTATCAATAATTTCATTCTTTATGCCTATGTCATGAATCCATTTTAGATTGTCTTCAAATCTATGGTATTTTTCAAGTATATCTTGCTTCCTATTAAAACATCATTAATTATAAGGATTGCATTCAATTAAATTATATTCAAGCTCTTGTTTATGAATAATAATTTAATATTTTATTTTCTCCAGTTTTGTGTAAAACAGCTTTTAAAATTTGTTTATAAAACTTTTGAGTTCTACGTATTTTTGCCTTCTCTGTTCTTCTGCATTGGGAAAGCACCTATGAAGTTTTGCAAAAGTCATTTTGCACAAGAAAACATAAGTACCTCCCTAAAAAAAAAAAAAAAACTCTCAAGAAAAATAAAATTTTAAAATCATGCTTCAATCAGTATTTATATATTATCAATTCTTTCTCTGGATTTGTATAGCACTTTTCATCATAAATCTTTCATAGTCTTAGATCAGTAAATTACTGAGAATAGCAAAGTCATTCACAACTGATCATCCAACAATATTTCTATTACTTTGTAAATAGTACATTTTCAGTTCGCTTGAACACATTTGAAGACATGCCATGCTTTTCCAGAACATTCTGGTCATCTTTTTTATAGAAAAATAATATTACATGACAATCACATATTACAGTTTATTTAGCCATTCCCCTCTTGATAGGCATTCCCTCAATTTCCCATTCTTTGTTCTGAAAAGAGAGCAGCTAGAAATATTTTTTGTGCATATATATATATATATAATTTATTTTCTTCTTAAAAATATCTTTTAAGATATGTCTAATAGTGGTATTGTTAGATTAAAAGATACACATGATGTTATAGCCTTTGGGAATATTTCCAAATTGCTATGCAAAATTGTTGAATTAGTTCACAAGTTCACCAACAATGCATCAATTTCCATTTTCTCCTCATTCTCTCCAATGTTTATTCTTTCCATTTTCTGATTCTTTAAACAATTTAATAGATATAAGATAGTGCCTCAAAAAATTATTAATTTGCATTTCTCCAATCAGTAAGAGGAGTATTTTTAATTTGGTATTAATAGCTTCATTAGTTCATCTTAAAATTGTTCATATATTTTGATCATTTATAATTTGAGGAATGACTTTTTGGTTTTGGGTTTATTTTTTGTTTTTCTATAATTTGATTCCTTTATCTATATGGTGGAGAAATGAAACCTTCATCAAAGAAACTTGCTACAAAATTCTTTTCATAATTAATATTGCTAACTGTATCTCCTTCCAATTATTCTATTCTCTCTCTTCCTTGACCCTTCCCTCCTCAAAATGTTTTCTTGTGTCCACCCCTTCCTCCAATATGCCCTACATTTTTCATTCTCTCCCCTTCTCATCTTCCCTTCTCATCTCCCCTTCTCCTCCCACATTCTTGAAGGGTAAGGTAGATTTGTATGTTCAAACTGATTGTATATGTTATTTCCTTTTTGAAATAATTCTGATGAAGGTAATGTTCACTTCCTCACCCTTCCCTTCCTCTTTCTACCTCCACTGTAAAATATTTTTCTTGACTGTTTTATATCAGATAATTTATACAGTTCTACCTCTCAATTCTTTCTCCCAGTACATTAACTCTCACCCCTTAATTTTATTTTATTTTTTTAGATCTTATCCCTTGATTTTAAATTCACATCTGTACCCTCTGATTATATACAATTCTTTTAACTACCCTAATAATGAGAAAGGTCTTCTGAATTGCAATATCATGCTTCCAAATTTACCTTATTAAGTACGTTATGATTTTCCAGTCCTGATTACTCCCTTACTGAGTGGAAACATAATGATAGCAAAAATTTCTATTCAGTTCTGGTATTTTCATCATGAATACTTGAAAATTCTCTTTTTCATTGAATTTTCAATTTTACATTGACAGATTATATTGTTTTGGGGGATTAGATCATTCTTGTAATCCTAGCTCATTTTCTCTCCATAATATTGTATTTTAAGTATTCGTATTCATTAATGTAGACACTGCGAAATCTTGTGTTGCCTTCACTGTGATTCCACCACACTTGATTTTTTTTTTTCTTTCTGGATACTTGCAATATTTTCTTCTTGACCAAAGAGTACCAGAATTTAAGTTATAATATTTCTTGGGGTTTTTATGTTGGAATCTCTTTCAGGAGATTATTGGCAGATTCTTTAATTTCCTATTTTACTCTCTGGGTCTAAAAATCAGGACAATTTTTCTTGGTTATTTTTACAAGATGATATCAAGGCTCTTTTTTATCATGTCTGTCAGATATTCCAATAATTTAAAACTTATCCCTCCTGAAACTATTTTATATGTCACTTGTTTTTCCAATACATGTTTCATGTTTGTTTATTTTCCCTCTTTTGGTTTGTTTTATTGTTTCTTGATTTTTCATAAAAATCATTAGCATCTATTTGTTCAGTACTAATTGTTTAATTGTAGCTTTTTATTTACAAAACATGTGCATGGGAAATACTTCAACATTGACCTTTGAATATACCAACTTTTTCCCTCCTTCCTTCCAGCCACTCCCCTAGATGACAGGTAGTCCAATACATGTTAAATATGTTAAAGTATATGTTAAATCCAATATATGTATACATATTTATACAGTTATCTTACAGCGCAAGAAAAATTGAATCGAAAAAGAAAGAAAAAATATCTGAGAAGGAAAACAAGAATGTAAGCAAGCAATAACATAAAAAGTAGAAATGCTATGTTGTGGTTCACACTCATTTCCCATAGTTATATATCTGTTTGTAGCTGATTCTCTTCATTACTGAACAACTGGATCTGGTTTGAATCATCTCATTGTTGAAGAGAGTGACATCCATGAAAATTGATCATCATATAATTATGTTGTTGCTATGCATAATGAACTCCTGGTTCTGCTTATTTCACTTAGCATCAATTCATGTAAGTCTCTCTCTGAAAACATCCTGCTAGCCATTTCTTTACTTTTTTTTTTTTTCAAATGTGTGTTCCTTGGACAGACTCAATAATGGCACTTTGGGTCAAAGGGTATACACTGTTTTCAAGCCCTTCGGGGCACAGTTCCAGAATGTTCTCCAGAATTGTTGAATCATTTCACAACTACACCGATAATGCATTAATTTCCAGTTTTACCACATGCCCTCCAACCATTTATCATTATCTTTTCCTGTCATCTTAGCCAATCTGAGAGGTTTGTTGTGGTACCTTGGAATTGTTTTAATTTGTATTTCTCTAATCAATAGTTATTTTGAGCATTTTTTTCATATGATTGTAGATGGCTTTAAATTTGTTATGTGAATTTAAAGCCATCTAAAAATTGTCTTTTCCTACCTTCATTTTTTATAAACTTTTTATAAACTATTATTTATTATAGCTTTTTATTTAGAAGATATATGCATGGATAATTTTTAACACTGACCCTTGCAAAACCTTCTGTTCCAACTTTTCCCCTTCTTCTCCCCATCCCCTCCCCAAAATGACAGGTACAACAATACACATTAAATATGTAAAAGTATATATTAAATACAATATATGTGTACATATTCATACAATTATTTTGCTGTACAAGAAGAATCAGACTTTGAAATAATGTAAAATTAACCTGAGAAAGAAATGAAAAAAATGCAAGCAGACAAAAACAGTGGGATTGGAAATGCTATGTAGTGGTTCACACTCATTTCCCACAGTTCTTTCACAGGGTGTAGCTGGTTCTATTCATTATTGAATAAATGGAACTGATTTGATTCATCTTATTATTTTTTTTAATAGCCTTTTATTTACAGGATATATGCACGGGTAACTTTACAGCCTTAACAATTGCCAAACCTCTTGTTCCAATTTTTCACCTCTTACCCCCCCACACCCTCCCCTAGATGGCAGGATGACCAGTAGATGTTAAATATATTAAAATTTAAATTAGATACACAATAAGTATACATGACCAAAACGTTATTTTGCTGTACAAAAAGAATCAGACTCTGAAATATTGTACAATTAGCTTGTGAAGGAAATCAAAAATGCAGGTGTGCATAAATATAGGGATTGGGAATTCAATGTAATGGTTTGTAGTCATCTGCCAGAGTTCTTTTTCTGGGCATACCTGGTTCAGTTCATTCCTGCTCCATTGGAAATGATTTGGTTGATCTCGTTGCTGAGGATGGCCTGGTCCATCAGAACTGGTCATCATATAGTATTGTTGTTGAAATAGATAATGATCTCCTGGTCCTGCTCATTTCACTCAGCATCAGTTCGTTAAGTCTCTCAGGCCTTTCAAATTATCCTGTTGGTCATTTCTTACAGAACAGTAATATTCCATAATTTTCATATACCACAATTTATTCAGCCTTCTCCAACAGATGGACATCCATTCAGTTTCCAATTTTAGCCACTACAAAAGGGCTGCCAAACATTCATTACAGGTCCCTTTCCTTCTTTATAATCTCTTTGGGATAGAAGCCCAGTAGTAACACTGCTGGATCAAAGGGTATTCACAGTTTGATAACTTTTGAGCATAGTTCCAAACTCCTCCAGAATGGTTGGATTCTTCACAACTCCACCAACAATGCATCAATGCCCCAGTTTCCCAATCCTCCAACAATCATCATTATTTTTTCCTGTCATCTTAGCCAATCTGACAGGTGTGTAGTATTCTTAGAGTTGTCTTAATTTGCATTTCTCTGATTAATAAACGGACATCTTTTCATATGACTAGAAATAGTTTCAATTTCTTCATCTGAGAATGTCTGTTCATATCCGACCATTTTTCAATTGGAGAATGGCTTGATTTTTTAAATTAGAGTTAATTCTCTATATTTTGGAAATGAGGCCTTTATCAGAACCTTTGACTGTAAAATATTTTCCCAGTTTTTGCTTCCTTCTAATCTTGTCTGCATTAGTTTTGTTTGTACAAAAACTTTTCAGTTTTAATCAAATTTTCTATTTTGTGATCATAATGATCTCTAGTTCTGCTTTGGTCATAAAGACCTTCCCCTTCCACAGGTCTAGAGGTAAACTATCCTGTGTTCCTCTAATTTATTAACAATTTCATTCTTTATGCCTAGGTCATGAACCCATTTTGACCTTATCTTGGTGTCACGTTAGTATGGATCAATGCCTAGTTTCGCCATATTAGTTTCCAATTTTCCCAGCAATTTTTATCAAACAGTAAGTTCTTATCCCAAAGCTGGGAACTTTGGGTTTGTCAAAACTAGGTTGCTATATTTGTTGACTGTTTTATCCCTGAACCTAATCTATTCCACTGATCAACTAATCCATTCCTTAGCCAATCCAAATAGTTTTGGTAACTGCTGCTCTTAATATAATTTTAGATCTGGTACAGCTAAGCCACCATCATTTGATTTTTTCATTAATTCCCTTGAAATTCTTGACCTTTTGTTTTCCATATGAACTTTGTTGTTATTTTTTCTAGGTCATTAAAATAGTTTTTGGGGTCTGATTGGTATAGCCTAAATAAATAGATTAGTTTAGGTAATTTGTCATCTTTATTATATTTGCTCGCCCTATCCAGACATTTAATATTTTCAATTGGTTAGATCAGACTTAATTTGTGTGAAAAGTGGTCTGTAATTTTGCTCATATAGTTTCTGATTTTCCCTTGGCAGATAGATTCCTAAATTTTTATGTTATCAGTAGTTACTTTAATGAATTTCTCTTTGTAACTCTGACTGTTGGATTTGTTAGTGATATATAAGAATGCTGATGACTTATGTGGGTTTATTTTATAACCAGCAACTTCTAAAGTTGTGAATTATTTCTAATAACTTTTAGCAGAATCTCTGGGGTTCTCTAAGTATACCATCATGTCATCGGCAAAAGTGATAATTTGGTTTCCTCAATTCTTATTCTTATTCCCTTTAATTTCTTTCTCAGCTTTATTGCTAAAAGCTAGTATCTAATACAATATTAAATAGTAACGGTGATAGTGGGCAACCTTTTAACCTCCAGATCTTATTGGGAATGGTTGAAGTTTGTCTCCATTACATATGATGCTTACGATGGTTTTAAATAGATGCTGGATTATTTTAAGGAAAGTCCATTTATTCCTATACTCTCAAGTGTTTTAATAGGAATGGATGTTTTTTATCAAATGTTTTCCATCTATTGAGATGATCATATGGTTTTTGTCAATTTGGTTATTAACATGGCCAATTATATTGACAGTTTTCCTAATATTAAACCAGCCCTGCATTCCTGGTTAAATCCTACTTGATCATAGTGTATTATCTTGGAGATGATTTTCTGTAGTCTTTTTGCTAATATCTTATTTAAAATTTTAGCATCAATATTCATTAGGGAGATTGGTCTATAATTTTCTTTCTCTGTTTTCAGCCTACCTGGTTTAGGTATCAATACCATGTCTGTGTCATAGAAGGAATTGGGTAGGACTCCTCCATTCCCTATTTTATCAAATAATTTATATAGCATTGGGGCCAATTGTTCTTTAAATGTTTGGTTAAATTCACATGTAAATCCATCTGGTCCTGGGGATTTTTTCTTAGGGAGTTGTTTAATTGCCTGTTCTATTTCTTTTCTGAAATGGGACTATTCAAGATTTACTTCTCTCTGTTAGTCCTGGGAAGTCTATATTTTGGAAGTAGTCATACATTTCACTTAGGTTATAAATTTATTGGCATAAGTTGAGCAAAATAACTCCCTTATTTCTCTAATTTCCTCTTCATTGGTGGAAAGTTCTCCCTTTCATTTTTAAGACTACTAATTTCATTTCCTCTCCTTTTTCTAATCAGATTTACAAAGGCTTATCTATTTTATTGGCTTTTTCATAGAACCAACTCTTAGTTTTATTAATTAGTTCAATAGTTTTTTCTTTCAATATTTTTAATTTCTCCTTTTAATTTTAAATTTCCAATTTATTATTTGATTGGGGTTTTTAATTTTGTCTTTTTTTAGTTTTTTTTTAGTTGAAGCCCAATTCATTAATCTTTTCTTTCTCTATTTATTCAAGTAAGCCTCTGGATATAAAATTCTCTTATTACCCTTTGGCTGCATCCCACAAATTTTGGTATGATGTCTCATCATTGTCATTATCTTGAGGAAATTATTAATTGTATCTATATTTGCTGCTTCACCCAATCATTCTTTAAGATAGATTGTTTAGTTTCAATTACTTTTGGTTCTATTTCCCCCTAACTTTTTGTTGAATGTAGTTTTTGCATCATGATCTGAAAAAAAGCATTTACTATTTCTGCTTTCTTGCATTTAATTTGAGGTCTTTATATCCTAATATATGGTCAATTTTGAATACGTTCCATGAACTGCTGAGAAAAGTATATTCCTTTCATCTCCATTCAATTTCTCCAAAGATCCAACATACCTAATTTTTTCAATATTCTATTTACTTCTTTAATTTCTTTCTTATTTGTTTTGTGGTTTGATTTGTCTAATTCTGAGAGTACAAGGTTGAGATCTCCTACTATTACAGTTTTGTTGTCTTTTTCTTCTTGCAACTCTCTTAACTTCTCCATTAGGAAGTTGGATGCCATACTATTGGTGCATATATGTTTAATGTTGATATTGTTTCGTTGTTTATGCTACCCTTTAGCAGGATGTAGTTTCCTTCCTTATCTCTTTTAATTGATCAATTTTTACTTTTGCTTGATCTGAGATGGGATGGCTACCCCTGACCTTCCACCTGAAGCATAATAGATTTTGCTCCAGCCTTTTACCTTTACTTTATATGTATCTCCTGCTTTAAATGTGTTTCTTGTAAACAACAATTGTAGGGTTCTGACTTTTGATCCAGTCTGCTATCTGCCTCCTCTTTATGGGGAGTTCATCCCATTCACATTTACGGTTAGAATTACTAAATCTGTATTTCCCCATCCTAACCCCAGATTATGCTTTACTTATTCTTGCTCCCCAGAACCTCTTTCCCCTTTTAAACTTATGTACCCCTCTTGTATCACGATGCTTACCCTCTTTTCCCTCCCTCCCCCTTAAGTCTTTCCCCTTCCTTCCCTTATTACTCTTTTCTTTCCCTTTTCCTCTGCCCCGTTTTTAATGAGGCGGAGAATTTTCTCTAAAACAAATTCAATTATTTTTTCTTTGGCAACTATGATGAGTAAGATTCACACAATGTTCCTCCCTTCTCAAATTCCCTCAGATATAAAGTTTCCTTTGCCTCTTCGTGGGATGTGGTTTCCTCTTTTTACCCTCCCCACCTTTTTGCTATCCCTTTTCATATCTACTTCCCTTTTTTATTTATATCATCAATCAAATTATACATTATTATTTTGATATCTTCACACGAATACAATTCTCAAGAGTTATTTTACCTTTTCTGCATCTCTTGGGTTCTATGTGATCAATGTTTGTTCATGTTTTTTGAACTGATGGAA
Organism: Sarcophilus harrisii; assembly: GCF_902635505.1. Classification (NCBI taxonomy): domain Eukaryota; kingdom Metazoa; phylum Chordata; class Mammalia; order Dasyuromorphia; family Dasyuridae; genus Sarcophilus; species Sarcophilus harrisii. The sequence continues at coordinate 408,776,985 of NC_045426.1, forward strand.
ATTCATTTGTTTCATTAATTCCATCTTCTTCCTGGAAAAATGCTCAACTTAACTGGGTGTTTATTCTTGGTCATCCAAGTTCTTGTGCCTTTCGATATCTATTCAGCCTTCTTTTCCTTTAATGAGGCAGCCAGATCTTGGTGATTATTGTGGCACCTCATTATTTAAATGTTTTTTTTTTTTTTTTGCTGCTTGGAAAATTTTTCCTTAATCTGTAGTTCTGAAATGTTGCCCATATTCCTTTTTTTTATTTTAGGTTTCTTTCAGAAGGTGATGATATTCTTTAATGGCTATTTTTCCTTCTGTTCTTTACATCTGGCAGTTCTCTTTGATGATTTCTTGTAAAATGTATCTGTCTCTTTTTTTCATCATAGTTTTCAGAAGTCCAATATCCTCAGTTATTCTCCTGATCTATTTTCAAGTCTGTCGTTTTTGAAGTAGATAATTTATGTTTTCAGTTTTCATTTTGTTTTTGCTTGATTACTTCTTTCTCAATGATCATTGGTTTCTATTTTTCAGTTCTAATTTTTAAAGAATTATTTTTCTTCATTGGCTTTTTTTCTTTTCTTATATGTCAATTGAGTTTTAAATGTATTGTTTGGTCTGTGGATTTTTCCATTTCACTAATTTTTTTTTTTTAGTGAATTTTTTCTTTCCAATTCCGTCCTCTTTCTTGCAGTTCTTTGTCTTTTCAATTCCAAATCCTAATTTCTTGCAGTTCTTTATTTTCCAATTCACAATTTTGTTTCCCACTTCCTGGAATTTTTTCAGTTCTTTTCAGGAAGTTCTTGCTCTCTTTAAGGCCCTCCTTTCCTTTTTTAATCTTCCTCTCTTTTGAGACTTTTAATGGTCTCTTCTATGGAGCATCATGTAAGGAGGACAGTCTGAGAATTTGCTGTGAGGTCTCTTCAGGTTTGCCTGACCTGCTCTTTCTCATAAAGCTTCAATCTTCTTTTCATCTTTTTATTCATGTTTGCAAGCCTTTGGGTATGTCTCCTGACAGGGATTTCCAGCTTCCTCTCGGGGAGAGATGTAAACTGATTTCCAACTCCGAGGTATGGGAGTGCTCTGAGTGAGAGTCTTCCCTTCCCCCAAGAGGAAGTGGATTCAGCACTGGCGGGGCTATCTAAGTGCCCAGTTGGGCTGTGTGGGTTAGCGATTGCCCTGGGCTAGAGACTAAGGGGTGAAAGTGTCACTGCCCCAGGCCGGAGCCTCTTGTGGGACTGTGGTATTAGCAGCTGACCGCAGACTGCAGCAAACTCTGCCCAGCGTCTCTGCCTGATGCAAATCGGCCCTGGAAAAGCTCTATGGCCCCAAGCCGAGCTCCCCACTGTGCAGATTGGAGGCTAACCCGGGCTGTGTCCTCCTGCCATGCAGGATCACAACTGCCCCAAGGAAAAGCCCCGAACTGTGGGTTGGGGCTGCGAGTTTGTGCTGAGATCTGTGCTTTCACTTTCGGTTTGAGGCTCTTCTCAGAACCTAATTTCTCTCCCAGTCTGTGCTGATCTCCCCCCTGGCCCGGAACCAACCTTTTTTTGGCGAGACTGCAGATTTTCTTCGGCTGGTGAGTTGTTCTACTTCTTATCTTTACAAATTGTAGCAGTCAAGACTATTTTTGAGGCTCGATATAATATTGATAAAGAGGGTAAGAGAAGAGCTTAGAAAGTCACCTGTGTCTTCTCCACCATCTTGGCTCCGTCCCTCCGATTCATCTTATTGTTGAAGAGAGCCATGTCCATTCAAAATTGATCATTATATAGTATTGTTGTTGAAGTACATAATAATTTCCTGGTCCTGCTCATTTCACTCAGCATCAGTTCATGTAAGTCTCACCATGCCTGTCTGAAAAGCTCCTGGTGGTCATTTCTTACAGAACAATAATATTCCATAACATTCATATACCACAGTTTATTCAGCCATTCTCCAATTGATGGGCATCATCTCAATTTCCAGTTTCTAGCCACTACAAAAAGGGTTTCCACAAACATTTTGATACATAGAGGTCCCTTTCCATTCTTTAATATCTCTTTGCTATATACGCCTAGTACTAACAACACTGGACTAAAGAGTATGCCCAGTTTGATAACTTTTTGAGCATAGTTCCACATTACTCTCCAGAATGGTTGGATGTATTCACAATTCCACCAACAATATATCAGTATCCTAGTTTACCCACATCCCCTCCAACATTCACTGTTATCTTTTCCTGTCATACTAACCAATCTTAGAGATGTGTAGTGGTGTCTTAGAGTTGTGCTTGACTTGGAGCATCTTTTCATATGACTAGAAATAGTTTCAATTTCTTCATCTGAAAATTGTCTATTCATATCATTTGACCATTTATCAATTGGAGAATGGCTTGATTTCTTTTAAATTATAGTCAATTCTCTATATATTTTGGAAATTAGGCCTTTGTCGGAAGCTTTGACTGTAAACATGTTTTGCCAGTTCTGTGTTTTCCCTTTTTTTTTTTCTAATTTATTTATTTATTTATTTTTTTAATAGCCTTTTATTTACAAGATATATGCATGGGCAACTTTACAGCATTAACAATTGCCAAACCTCTTGTTCTATTTTTCACCTCCCCCCTCCCCCTCCCCAGATGGCAGGATGACCAGTAGATGTTAAGTACATTAAAATATAAATTAGATACACAATAAATATACATGACCAAAATGTTATTTTGCTGTACAAAAAGAATCAGACTCTGAAATATTGTACAATTAGCTTGTGAAGGAAATCAAAAATGCGTGTGGGCATAAATATAGGGATTGAGAATTCAATGTAATGGTTTTTAGTCATCTCCCAGAGTTCTTTCTCTGGGCATAGCTGGTTCAGTTCATTACTGCTCCATTAGAAATGATTTGGTTGATCTCGTTGCTGAGGATGGCCTGATCCATCAGAACTGGTCATCATCTAGTATTGTTGTTGAAGTATATAATGATCTCCTGGTCCTGCTCATTTCACTCAGCTTCAGTTCTTGTAAGTCTCTCCAGGCCTTTCTGAAATCATCCTGTTGGTCATTTCTTACAGAACAGTAATATTCCATAATATCCATATACCACAATTTGTTCAGCCATTCTCCAACTGATGATGGACATCCATTCAGTTTCCAGTTTCTAGCCAGTACATAAAGGGCTGCCACAAACATTCGTGCACATACAGGTCCCTTTCCCTTCTTTATAATCTCTTTGGGATATAATCCCAGTAGTATGTGTTTTCCCTTTTAATCTTATCTGCATTAGTTTTGTTCATACATAGGCTTTTCAATTTGATATAATCAAAATTTTCTATTTTGTTATCAATAATGATCTCTAGTTCTTCTTTGGTCACCAATTCCTTCCTCCTTCACAGGTCTGAGAGTTCAACTATCCTATGTTCTTCTAATTTATTTATAATCTCATTCTTTGTACCTAGATCATTAACGCATTTTGACCTTATTTTGGTATACAGTATTAAATGTGGGTCTGTGTCTAGATTCTACCATACTAATTTTCAATTTGCCCAGCATCTTTTGTCAGTGAATTCTTATCCCCAGAGCTGATGTCTTTAGGTTTGTCAAACACTAGATTGTTAAAGTTATTGACTATTTTGTCCTGTGAAACTAACCCATTCCACTGATCAACTTGTTTATTTTTAGCCAGTATCAAATGGTTATGATGACCATTGTCAGTTTTAGATCCATAGATCTAGGCCACCTTTATTTCCTTCTCTCTTCATTAATTCCTTTGAAATTCTTGACCTTTTGTTCTTCTAGATGAATTTTGTTGTTATTTTTCCTAGGTCAGTAAAATAGTTTCTTGGGAATATGATTGGTATAGCACTAAATAAATTAATTAGTTTAGGTAGTATGGTCATTTTATTATACTTGCTTGGCCTATCCAAGAGCAGTTAATATTTTTCCAATTGTTTAAATCTGACTTTATTTGTGTGGAAAGTGTTTTGTAGTTTTACTCATATAGTTCCTAACTTTCCCTTGGCAGATAGATTCCCAAATATTTTATAATATTTGACAATTATTTTAAATGCAATTTCTCTTTGAATCTCTTATTATTGGGTTTTGTTGGTGATATATAAAAATGCTGATGATTTATGTGGATTTATTTTGTATCCTGCAACTTTGCTAAAGTTGTGAATTATTTCTAATAGCTTTCTATTAGACTTTCTGGGGTTCTCTAAGTATACCATCATATCATCTGCAAATGATAATTTGGTTTGCTCATTACTTACTCTAATTTCTTTAATCACTTTTTTCATCTCTTATTGCCAAAACTAGCATTTTTAACACAATATTGAATAGTAATGGTAATAGTGGGCAAATTTGTTTCATTCCTAATCTTATTTGGAATGGTTCTAGTTTATCACCATTACATATGATACTTACTGTTGGTTTTTAATAGATGCTATTGGCCATTTGTAAGGAAATGTCCATTTATTCCTACATTCTCAAGTGTTTTTTTTAAAGGAATGTGTACTGGATATTATTCAATGCTTTTTCTGCATCTATTGAGATGCTCTTATGGTTTTTGTTAATGTGGTTATTTATATAGTCAATTATGTTAATAGTTTTCCCAATATTGAACCAGCCCTGCATTCCTGCTATAAATCCTTCTTGGTCATGCTGTATTATCATTTTCTGTAATCTCTTTGCTAATATTTTATTTAAGATTTTTGCATCAATATTCATTAGGGAGATTGGTCTATAATTTTCTTTTTCTGTTTTCTTCCTACCTAGTTTAGATATCAGTACCATGTCTGTGTCATAAAAGGAATTTGATAGAACTCCTTCATTTCCTTTTTAAAAATAGTTTGTATAGTATTGGGCTAATTGTTCTTTAAATGTTTGATAGAATTCACATGTAATCCATGTGGTCCTGTGAATTTTTTCTTACAAAGTTGATTAATAGCTTATTCTATCTCTTTTTCTAAAATGGGACTATTTAAGCAATTTACTTCCTCCTCTGTTAATCTGGGCAACTTATATTTTTGTAGGTATTCTTCCATTTCTTTTAGGTTATCAAATTTATTGGCATAAAGTTGGGAAAAGTAACTCCTAATTATTGTTGTAATTTACTTTTCATTAATGGAAAGTTCTCCCTTTTCATTTTTAAGAATAGCAATCTTTCCTTTTCCTAATGAAATTTACCAAAGTTTTATCTTTTTTGTTTAGTCTTATTTATTAATTCAATAGTTTTTGTGATTTCAATTTTATTAATCTCTCCTTTTATTCTTAGAATTTCAAGTTTAGTATTTGATTGGGGGTTTTTAATTTGGTTCCTTCTAGTTTTTTAGTTGCAAGCCCAATTCATTGATTTTATCTTTCTTATTTTATGCAAGTTAGCTTCTAGAGATATAAGATTTCCCTTTGTTACCACTTTGCTACATCCCAGAAATTTTGGTATGTTGATTCATTATTGTCATTCTTTTGGATGAAAGTATTAATTTTGTCTATGATTTGCTGTTTCACCCATTCATTATTTAGGATGGGATAATTTAGTTTCCAATTACTTTTTCGTCTATTTTCCCCTGGTTTTTTATTGAATTAATTTTTTATTTCATCATGATCTAAAAAGAATGCTTTTAGATTTCTTCCTTTCTGCATTTGATTTTGAGGTCTTTATATACTAATATATGGTCATTTTTTGTATATGTTCCATGAACTGAGAAGAAAGTGTACCCACTTTCTGTCTCCATTCAGTTTTCTCCAAAGATTTATCATATTTAACTTTTCTAGTGTTCTATTTACCTCTTTAACTTCTTTCTTTTTTATTTTATGGTTTGATTTATCTAATTCTGAGAATGTAAGGTTGAGATCTCCCACTATTATAGTTTTGCTGCTTATTTCTTCTTGTTCTCTTAACTTCTCGTTTAGGAATTTAGATGCTATGACACTTGCTGCATAGATATTTAGTATTGATATTGCTTCATTGTCTATGCTACCCTTTAGCAAGATATAGCTTCTTTCCTTATCACTTTTAATTTTGCTTAATATGAGAGCATGATGCCTACCCTTGCTTTTTTTTTTTTTTTATTCAACTGAAGCAAAAAATATTCTTCCACAGCCTTTTACGTTTGCTCTCTATGTATCACTGTGCTTTAAATGTGTTTCCTGTAAACAATGTATTGTAGGATTCTGGCTTTTAATCAAATATGCTATACACTTTATGGGAGTGTTCACCCCATTCACATTTACTGTTAAAACTATTAATTATGTACTTCCTGCCATTTTATTATCCCTAAATTATACTTTTCTCTTTCCTGTCACCCTTACCCCCACGCCCAGTATTTAATTTATGAGCACCACATGCCTCAGGTAGCCCTCCCCCTTTGGAGATCCTACCCCTGAGAATCCGTTCCCCTTTCTTATATCTTTCCTGTGCTACTTCTGTATTCCTTTGTCTTTAGCCCACTCCTTTCCTTTTTGCTTTTTTCGAACCACTTTTCAATGTGATAAGAGAAGTTTCTTTGTAAATAAAATATGTTTAATAGTTTCTTTTTGAGCAAAATCTGATGAGAGTAAGATTCACACAATGTTCATCCCCCTCCCTTCTTTCCCTCAGATACAAAAGGCTTCCTTTGCCTTTTCATGTGATGTAATTTCCTTCTATTCATCTCCACTTTCCTCTTTTTCTGGTACAATCCCCTTTCCACCTCTAATTTATTTTTATATTATAACAATAAAATCAAATTATACATTCACTCTCTATATATACCCATAACAGAATTACAGTTCTCAAGGGTTCTTTTTACCTTTTCTTGTTTTTCTTGAGTCCTACATTCAAAGGTCATTTTTTTTTGTTGTTTAACTGTTTTTTCATCAATAATTAATTAAAGTCACCTATTTTATTGAATACCCATTTTCTTCCCTAGAAGAAAATGATCAGTTTAGTTGGGTAGTATGTTCTTGGCTACATTCCAAGTTCCTTTGCCTTTCAGCATATCAGATTCCAGAACTTTCAATTCTTTAATGTGGAAGTTGCTAGATCTTGAGTAATCTTATTGTGGCTCCTCTGTATTTTATTTTTTTTCTGGCTGCTTGTAATATTTTTAGTTGATTCAATAGTTCTCAAATTTAGCCACAATATTCCCTGGAATTTTACTTTTGGGGTCTTTTTTAGGAGGTGTTCAATGAATTTTTTCAATAGCTATTTTACCTTCTGATTCTGTGACATCTGGGCTGTTGTTTTTATGATTTTTTGAAAACCAGTTTCTAGACTCTTTTTTTTCCATCATGATTTTCAGGAAGTCCAATAATCCTTACATTATGTGTCCTACATACATTTTCCAAGTTTGTTGTTTTCCCAAGTAGGCATTTAACATTTTTTTTTGGTTTTGCTTGACTGATTCTTGGTATCTCATAGAGCCATTCATTTCCATTTGTTCAGTTCTGATTTTTAATGAATTATTTTCTTCATTTTTTAAAAAAATTCTTTTTGAATTTGTCCAATTGAGTTTTTAAATAAGTTGTTTTGTTCTATGTATTTTTTTCCATTTCACAATATTTTTAAGGAGTTATTTTCTTTTTCTAATTCATAAATTTTGGTTTCTTGGCTGTTCTTTACCTCTTCCATTTAACATTTCAGGGAGTTGTTTTCTTTTTCCTCTTTATCAAATCTTTCTTTGAATGAGTTTTATGCCTTTTCAAAATTCTCTTGTAGAGTTTTCCTTTCCTTTCCCTATTCTTCCTGTAGCTCTCTTTTAAGATATTTTTAAATTTAAGTAAGAGAGTCTTGAGTGGTGGGGACCAGGTTATTTACTTTTTTGGGGTTCATCTGAAGACAATCTGTTTTAGTCTTCTCAGGGTTCGAATCTGTTTTGTTTCACTATAGAAGCTCTCTATAGTTAGAGCTTGCTTTGCCTTTTTTACTCATTTTTTTTAAGTTGGGATCTACTTTTTGGGTAAGAAAATCCCAAGCTTCCTCTACAGACTCCCAGAAGCTTCAATGGCTCTGCTGGTATCTCGCTTAGTCACTCCTGGTGCTGGGTGGATATGGCCAGGTCCTGTGAGGCTCTGGTACTTTTTGGTCTCTGCATTTGTATTGGATGTTTTATAACTTCTCTGCTGATTTACTGACTTGCAACCAGGGTAGAGTAGCCAACATTGTGGATAGAGTAATCCCTGTAGATTTTCCACCTTGTGGTTACTACACCTTACCCTTTGTCTGCTCAACCTGTGCTATCTTCCATGATCTGCCTCTCTGCCTCTGCCTTGCCACCTCCTCCAATACCTGTGCCTGATCAAAACAGATCTTTCCTGGTTATCTTCTGCTGGTAATTTACTGCAATCCCAATATTCATGGATTCTGTCAGTCTAGCACTAATTCATATGCTGAATTTTGTAATTAGTGGGAGGGTAGCAAGAGAGCTGAGAAAGAAGCATGAGTCCTCTCTGCCACCTTGGCTCAACCCTTTCCAGTACTAATTGTTAAAGAACTATTTTTCTCAGTTAGCTGTTGTGCTCCCTTTACCATTTGTCCAATTTTACTTTTTAATACATTTTTCTCCTCATTAGATTTTTTTAATGAAAGTTTTTTTTTTATTTTCAAAACATATGCAAGGATAATTTTTCAACATTGACCATTGAAAAATCTTGTGTGGTAATTTTTCCTCCTTACACACAACCCCTTCCACAGATGGCAAATAATCGAATTTATGTGAAGCATATGAAAATATATGCAAATCAAATATATGCACATATATTTATACAATTATCTTGCTGCACAAGAAAAAATCTGATCAAAAAGGAAGAAAACTGAGAAAGAAAATAAAATTAAATCAAAGAACAACAAAATAAGTGAAAATGCTATGTTGTGATCCACATTCAGTTCCCACAGACATCTCTCTGAGTTTAGATGGCTCTCATCATCACAAGATCATTGGAGGTGGCCTGAATCATCTCATTGTTGAAATGAGCCACACTGATTAGAGTTAATCATCAGATAATCTTGCTGTTGCCATGTCCAGTGATCTCCTAGATCTGCTTATTTCACTTAGAGTCTCTCCAGGATTCTCTGAAATCATCCTGATGTTTGTTTTTTATTAAAAAAAATATGTTCCATGACATTCATATACCATAACTTATTCAGTCATTCTCCAATTGATAGACATTGACTCGGCTTCCAGGTTTTTGACCGTACAAAGAAGGGTTGCTATAAACATTTTTGCATATGTGGATCCCTTCCCCCCCTTTAAGATCACTTTGGCATTTAAGTCCAGTGGAAACACTGCTGAATCAAAGGACATGCATAATTTGAAAGCAAATTGGTCTCCCGAATGTTTGGATCAGTTTACAGTTGCACCAACAATGTATTAGTGTCCCAGTTTTCCATATCCCTTCCAACATTCATCATTATTTTTTCCTGCCATCTTAGTTAACCTGAGAGATGTGTAGTGGTACCTCAAAGTTGTTTTAATTTGTATTTATCTGGTTAATAGAGATTTAGAGCACCTTTTCATATGATTAGAGATGGTTTCAAATTTTTTTTTTTTTTTTGGCTGAGGACATTGGGGTTAAAAAGAGTTGCCCAGCATCACAAAGGTAGGAAATGTTAAGTATCTGAGATCAGATTTGAACTCAGGTCCTTCTGACTTCAGGGCTGGTGCTCTATGAACAGCACCACCTAGCTACCTTGGTTTCTATTTCTTTATCTGAAAATTGTCTGTTCATACCCTTTTTACTATTTATCATTTGAAGAATGACTTGACTACTAATAAATTTGAGTCAATTTTCTATATATTTTAGAAATGAAGCCTTTATAAGAACCCTTAAATGTAAAAATGTTTTCCCAATAGATGACTTCTTTTCTAATCTAGTCTGCATTGGTTATGTTTGAATTAACATTTTTTCACTTAATATAATCAAAATTATCTATTTTGTGTTCAGTAATGATTTCCAGTTCTTCTTTGGTCGCAAGTTCCTGCCTTCTTCACAGATCAGAGAGGTGTACTTTCTTATGTTCTTGTAATTTGCTTATAATATCACTTTTATGTTTAAATCATAAACCCATTTTGACCTTATCGTGGTATATGGTGGTAGGTGAGAGTCAATGCCTAGTTTCTTACATTTCAATTTTCAATTTTCCCAGCAGTTTTCTCAAAAAGTGAGTTTTTATACCAAAAGCTTGGATCTTTGGGTTTGTCAAAAACTAGATTATTATAATTACTATTTTATCCTGTAAACCTAACCTATTTCATTAATCAACTAATTTATTTATTAACCAGTATCAAATGGTTTTGATGATGGTTGCTTCACAATATAGTTTTAGGTCTGGCACAGGTGGGCTATCTTAATTGGCATTTTTCATTATTAGCTTGAAATTATTCACTTTTGCTCTTGGAGTTGAACTTTGTTATTAATTTTTTTTTCAGATCTGTGAAATAGTTTCTTGGGACTTTGATTGATATGGTACAAAGTAAGTAAATTAATTTAGGTAGTATTGTCATTTTCATTATATATGCTGTGTCTACCCATGAACACTTCATATTTTTAAATTGGTTAGATCTGACTTTATTTATATAGAAAATATTTTGTACCTATATTCATTGAGTTCCTGACTTTGCCTTGGCAGATTAGACTCCCAAATATTTTGTATTTACTACAGTTCACTTTAAATGAAATTTCCATTTGTTTCTCTTACTGCTGGACTTTGTTGGTACTACATAAAAAATGGTGATTTATGTGGATTTATTTTGTATCCTACAACTTTGCTAAAGTTGTGAATTGTTTCTAGTAGTTTTTCAAATTGATTTTCTAGGGATCTCTAAGTATACCATCATATCATCTGCAAAGAGTGATAATTTGGTTTCCTCATTACCTAATCTAATTCCTTTAATCTCTTTTTTTCTCTTATTGCCAAAGCAAATTTCTAATAAAATGTTAAATTGTAATGGTGATAACAGTCAACCTTGTTTCACCCCTGTTCTTATTGGGAATGGTTCTAGTTTTTCTCCATTACATATGATGCTTGTTGTTTATTATAAATAGATGCTTCTAATCATTTAAAGCAAAAATCCATTTATTACTTTACTCTGTAATGTTTTTAATAGAAAAGAGTGTTGGATTTTATCAAATGCTTTTTTTTACACCTATTGAGATAATCCTATGTTTTTTATTTAATTTGGTTATTTCTGTAGTCAGTTATGCTAATAGGTTTCCTAATATTGAACCAACCTTACATTGCTGATATAAATCCTACTTGGTCATGGTGTATTATCCTGAGATTACTTTCTGTAACCTTTTTAATTATTTTTTAAAAAGATTTTTGCATCAGTATTCATTAGGGAAATTCATCTATAATTTTCTTTCTCTGTTTTCACTCTACTTGATTTAGGTAACAGCATCATCTTTGTGTCATAAAAAAAAAACTTTAATAGGATTCCTTCCTTCCCTTTCCTGGTTCTGCTCACTTCATTTAGCATAAATTCATGTAAATATCTCCAATCCTCTTTGAAATCACAGTATGATTTTCTTGGATTATTTCCTGGATTATTGTGTCAAGATTTATTTTGGGGGGGGTTCACAACTTTCAGGCAATTTAATTAGTCTTATGTTTCACATTCTGTTTTTTTTTTTCATTTTTTTATAATCTGTTTTGTTATTTTTGGTCTCTCATAGCTTCACTGGCTTTCCCTTGCCTAATTCTAATTTTCAAAGATGTATTTTCATCTTTGAGACTGTATTTCCTTTTCTAGTTGGTTAACTTTTTTTCATAATCTTGTTTTTCTTGGATTGTTTTTATTTTTTTTTAATTTTTTCCTCAATGTCTCTCATTTTATTTTTAAATTTTTTTTCAGTTTTTCTATAAATTCTCTATGGGCATTAAGCCATTTCATATTACTCTGGAGTAGAGCTTTTTTTTTTTTACTGTGTCCTCATCTGAAGATGAACCCCAATCTTCCCTGTTCCCATAAGTTTCTTTGATGAAATTCTGTCTTCTTTGTTGCTTTGTTTTTTAAAAAAATAAGTTGTAATTAATGTAAGTACCTCCAATTATGAGATAGAGGGATGGTGCATCAAGCTTCATATTATCTCCTCCTCTGACCTGGAGCTCCTTAGAATTTTATGTTTCCTTTTCCATCACTTTGATTTCTTTTTGCCATTTTTACTTCTCTTATTTATGTATCAAAATCCCTTTTGAGTTCTTCCATGAGTTAAAACAAATTCTTACTTTTCTTGGAGGCTTGTGACTCTGGAAATTTGACTCTGTTATATTGTTCTGAATATTTTGGTTTTGCTTATCACCACAATAACTTTTCAAGATCAATTTTTTTTTCTGTTGTTTACTTATTTCTCCAAACTATTGCTTAGCCTTTAACTCTTTCTTAAAGTAATACTCTGTTTTGAGGGTAAAGGGTACATTGTCCTAAGCGTCAATGGTTTTATGTTTTCAGAAATCCTTCAAGGGACCTCTCAATTTTTACTTCTTGAAAGGTGGTATAATCTAAGGAGAAATGTGTTTACTACTCTCCTTTCCTATACTTCATTATGTGAATGACCAGAAGTATTCTTTTCTGGCCTGGAACTTTGAGGAGTGTCCCAACACAAATCCACTATGTCCATAAGTTCTAGTGTGCTACAGCTAGTCCTTGATGTGGCACTGTGAGTCAGCATTATAACCCCGATTTGTGTATGAGCAAAGCAAGAGTGCTGCCTCAGTGTTAGAAAAGAGAACACTGTAATCTCCTTCAGATCAAATGCTTTACTCCTTTAGTATATGTGGATTGAGACCTCCAGAAACCTCTACCACTATAATAGTAGCAACATTGTTGCTACTGCTGTCACCAATGTTGTTGATTCAGTGACTTCCAACACGTACTTCTGGTTTCTTGGGGGTCTCCTAAGACCTTAGTGTCATAAAGCTTTCTTGGGGACCTTCTATATTGTCTTCGATTTTTGTGGACTGAGAGTTCTGAAAACTGTTACTGTTGTGACTGATTCAGAGGCCCCAAAGCCTGCTTTTGGTTTGCTGAGGCTGGGGCTGTGCTGAAATGGCCTGAGTCAGAACTGGTATACACTCTCACCCTTATGCAACTTTCTTTCTGACCTTCTAAATTCTCTTTGACTGGAGAATTATTTTGCTCTAACTTTTTGTGGGTTTTGATACTCTTAAAGTTGTTTAGTCATTATTTAATAATATTTGGAAGGTTGTGGGGAAAGTAATCCCAGCCTGTACTTTACCATCTAGTCTCTGTCTCCAAGGATACTACTTTTAATCCAGTATGTCTTCTTTCATTTCCTTTGTATTATAAATTTATGCTACTTATTCATGGGAAAATTTCGTTTCCATATGTATTTTTATGAATTTATTAGAATAAGGAGGAGAAACATGCTTTCTTTTTATAAGCAAAAAATGTGTCATTATGTGTATGTTTGTGAGTGTATGTGCATGTATGTGTGTGATGTTAGTTTGTGTTTTGGTGCAAACATAATTCTGTATGTGCACATATACAAACACAATTGTTTTCTATTATCATTGAATTCTGAAAACACTAGGAAATATTTTCCTTGAGATATCTCTTAAAACATATTTCTTGAATATCCAAAGTACTCAAACTGTTCCCATTAACTAATATACCTTTTTTTTTCATGTTCTAGTCCAAATAGTAATCCTTTAAGGTTTGCTTGAATTCTGTCTTTTCTGAAAAACCTTAAATTATTCCATCTTTCATTATCCCTTTCACCTGAATTCCTTTGACACCTATTACAGTTCTATCACAGCATTTATCACTTACTTATTAGTGCAGTTTTGTCATCTCTTAGTTGCCCATATAAATCACAAGCTTTGGGAAAGGAAGCTTTGTTATATTAAAAAAAAAAATTCTCACAGTGCTCAGAAGATTATAGTGCTCCAGACGTAACTTTAATTTCATTTTGATTAAATAAAAACATCTAACAGATGCTTTTACACTTTTAATGTGCTTCTTATAGCTGTGCATGGGCATTAACTCAGTATTCACAATTAACTCATTATGCAGGCAAGTGATATTCTTCCTCCAGAGACAAAAGAGTGTGAAAACAAATTGAGACAAGGTGAGAAAAAAGTTTGTTTTTATTCGTTTTCACCATTTTATATCAAATAAAAAAGCTTATTCTTTCCCTCTCTTTTATTCTTTCTGTCTCTCTGTCTCTGTCTCTGTCTCTGTCTCTCTCTCTCTCTCTCTCTCTCTCTCTCTCTCTCTCTGTCTCTCTCTCTCTCTCTCTCTCTCTGTGTATGTCTGTCCCTCACACACAGAGACACACACACAATCAGCAACAAAACAATATTTATGTTTAAATGAATATTTTACTAGGGGAATTGAAAATAAAAAAGTTCTGTTATGATAATTGTGAAAATTTAACTTCTCTCATTAAAATTTTTGAAAGAACTTAAAGCAACAAAATGTCAGAACTAGAAAGCACCTTAAAAATCATCCAAATGAATCCCATCATTTGACAGGTGAGAAAACAGATGAGACATATTATAGAACAGGAAGCTGTTAGCAGCCAAGATAAGAATATAGATATGTTATCTTCAATTTTATTCTTGCATTCTTTTTTGTTCAGATCTTATTTCTATCAATATATTACTTTTGAAATATCAGAAGAAATAGAATGTACAGACATCACCTAAATGCTAAAAGGGAGCCATGAAGAAATAAATAGTATTTTGCATCAGCAATGAATCTACTTCTTTATCTCCTCTGAAGGTTAGCATATACTTTTTCCTGCCCTTTGGTATATGGATGTCTTATTTTTCTTATTATTTTTAAATTTCATGTCTTCTTTTTATGTGATACTTTTGCAGCATTTTAGAAATCTCTAATTTTAATAACATTATAAAATATCACTTAATTGAATTGCTGTGTCACAAAGTATGTGATGTTTGGATGATGTGAAGGCCTACTGATTTTGTTGTTTGTTGTTTTACACAAAATTCTTGGCCTTTCAACATGGTAGAACTAAGTGAGTTAGATGATCTACAAAGAAAGAAACATACACACACACACACACACACACACACACACACACACACACAAATGGATATATATCTTTATGTCATTGGATCACTACCTCACTGCCGGAGGTATATTATTAATGATATAGCTATAGAAGATAGTTTTTTTTTTCTCATAGATTCTGTATGTCACATTTTAATATGATCTATCTTATTGTTACAAACCTAAGATTAGACTGAAATTCTGCTATTTTAATCCAAATATTCTTCCTTCATTTTCTTTTTGTGCTCTTTTAAAATAAAATTTCCTCCCAATTACAAGACAGAACCAATTTAACATTCATTTCTTTTAAATGAGTTCCAAATTTTCTCTTGTCTTTATTCATTTTATGGCTCAATAAGATAATAAGCAATTTGATATTGGTTATATATGTGCAATCATGTAAAATATATGACCATACTAGTCATGCTTTAAAAGATGAAATATACTAAAAGGTGGGGAGGGAAGAAAAAATTACTGTGAGTAATATACCTATGATTAAATAGTTTTGATTTTTTTGTCTGAAAACTGTTCATATTCTTTTATCATTTATCAATTATGGAATGGATTTTATTCATATACATTTGATTCACTTCTCTATGTATTTGAGAGATAAGGTCTTTAATTAGAGGCATTTTATGTAATTTTCCTTTTCCCTTCCTCAGCTTCTTTCCTGTTATGGTCTGGTTTGTGAAACTATGTTTAATTTGAAATAATTAAAATGATCCATTTTATATTTTATTATAATGTTCTTCTCTCTAAAATATAATGTTCTCTTGGAGCAGGTTTCTTGAGGGGCTTCTGGAGAAAACCTTCTTTTCAGTTCAGTGTAATAACCCTGAATGAGATAGGAATTAAAGTCCAAATCCTTTATTTTCTCTTTCCAAGTTTTGTCCTTCCTTGGGGCCGGTTAGCTTTCTTAGAGGCCTATCTCTCTCCTTGGTTCCAAAAGCTTTTGCCGCTAGTCCTTTGCCTCTCCAGCTTCAGCCTCCAGTCAACACAAAGGTGGAAAATGGAATGAATCTGTCTCTGCCTCCGAGAATGGGCTTGTCCTCTAGTGGGCATGTCCTTTAGTGGACTCCTCCTTGTATATGTTCTCTTAAAGGTGTGAATCTTATGGAACTCTAATAAGTATTAAGTACATTAGTGAACTAGAGAACTGTTAAGTACCATGCTAAATTAGATAACTGACTTAGCACCTTGTAAGAATTCTAACATATTATAATGCTTTCTGTCTCTTGTAGGATCATAAACTCTTCCCATCTCCACAGATCTGATACAAAAACTGTTTCTTGCTCTCCAATTTGCTTATGTTATGACCATAGTTTATGTCTAAACCACATACCCCTTTTGACTTTTTCTTGATATGTGATGATATTGGTCTACACCTAGATTCTACTATACTGTTTTCCAGTTTTCTTAGCAGTTTTTGTCAAATACTAATTATCCCCCCAAAAAATACTGTCCCCAAAAAGTCTTAAGACTTATCAAACACTTGATTATAATAGGAATTTACTTCTGTGCACTGTGTAAGTAATCTATTACACTAATTCTCCATTCCATTTCTTAGCCATCATTAGGTAGCTTTGATGATTACAACGTTGCAATAAAATTGGAACTCTGGTATGACTAGATCTTGTTCTTTTGCATTTTTCATTGTTTCCCTTAATATTCTTAAACTTTGTATTTATCCAGATGAATTTGTTGTATTTTCTTAGCTCTATAATGGATTTTTTTTGTCATAATTTGATTTGTATGACATGAATTAAATTTATATGAGATTGGTATTTCTATGTGTTGACTTGGCATATTCATGAACATTTTATATTCAAATTGTTTCATTCTGACTTTATTTGTGTATTTTACTGTGCCCATATTGTTAAAATATTTGTTTTGGCAGGTAGACTCCCAAGGAGGTAGACCCTCAAAAATTTTATATTGTATATAATTATTTTAAATGAAATTTCCATTTTTATCTCTTCCTACTGGGATTTTTTTGCTATGTATAAAATTCCTGTTTGGGGTTTATTTTATAGCTAGAAAATGTGCTAATTTGTTAATTATTTCCACTAGAATTTTAGACTCTAGGTTTAAAGAATTACAGTTGTTTTTTCTCATTGTTTATTCTAGTTCCTTTGATTTCTTTTTCTTTTAGTGCTACAACTTGCATTACTAGTATAATATTGAATAATTGATAATAATATTCATCTTTGCCTTAATTTTGTATTACTAGGAAGATATTTTAGCTTATCCTCTTTATATATAAAGTTTCCTGAAACTTTAGATAGATGTTGCATATCATTTTAAGGAATGTTCCTTTATCCCCATGTTCTCTAGAGTTTTTAATATGAATGGGTGTTGTATTTTACCAAAAACTTTTTTTTTCTGCATCTATTGAGATAAAATGATTTACATAGGGTTGTTATAGATAAGGTCAATTATGCTTGTAGTTCCCTTAATATTGAATCAGTACTGAATTCTTGGTATAACTGCTACTTGGTGATAATGTATGACAGTAGTGATATATTGTGACCTGGAATATGATATTCTGAAGGGCAAAGGAACTTGAATTGTAGCCAAAAATCAACTATACATACACAAAAATTAAGCATAATCTTTCAGGGGGAAAATATATATTCACTAAAATAAGATATTTTCATTTACTTTTGTTGAAAAGACAAGAGCTCAATAAAACAATTGGATCTTCAAATACAGAACACATTAGAAACATAGAAAGGTAAAAAGAGAAGAAAGAAAAGCATGTTAATTTAAGGTTAAAATGCTTATATTCCTATATAGGAAGACTATATGTTTTACTCTGGAGAACTGTATCTTTGTTAAGTATATACTTAAAGTATGTAGGCATAATGTGATACTGTTGTGATGATATCAAAAAGAAACACAAATGGGAAAAGGAATTGTATGAGAAGAACAGGAAAGGGGAAGTAAAACTTACATATAAAGAAGCAAAAAAAAAAAATTACCTACAATTGAAAGAAAAAAAGGGAGAAGGTGATCATTGTGTGAACCTTAATCCCATCAGATTTGAGCCAAAAAAAAAAAAAAAAAAAAAGAATATCAGACATAATTTGATAGAGAAACTTGCCTCACCTTATAGGAGAGTAGAAATGGAAAGGGGAAAGTAAAGCAGGAGAAAAATAGAAGAGACAACAGAAGTAAAAGATGAAAGGGATATAAAAAGGAAGAAGGAAATGTAAAAGACGAGGGAAGATTAAGGGAAGTGATTGTCAGAAGTAAACCACTAGAGAGGAGTGAAAGGGGGAAATAAAGAGAAATGTAAAACTCAGGGAAAATAAGATGGTTGAAAATACTGTTGGTAGTGTTAACTGTGAATGTGAATGGGATGAATTCTCTCATAAAATTGAAGTGCATTGCACAATGGATTAAAAATCAGAACCACACAATATATTGCTTACAAGAATCTTATTTTATGCAGTGATACATACAGAGTTGATGTAAAAGACCTGAGAAGGATTTATGATGCTTCAGCTGAAGTATAAAAAAAAGGGGGGGTAGGGATCCTGATCTTGGATAAGCAAAACAAAAATAGATATAATTAAAAGATATAAGAAAGGAAACAACATTTTGCTAATGTGTACTACAGATGATGAATTAATATCACAACTAACATAGATGCACCAAGTAGTATACCATGAAAATCCCTGTAGGAGAAGTTAAGTGAGCTGCAAGAAGAAATAGTCAGCAAAACTATACCAATGTGCAGATCTCAACCTTTCTTTATCAGAACTATATATATATATATAATATATATATATATATATATTTACAAAATCCAAAAACAATTCCTACTAAAACACTAGAGAACATAGGAATAAATGGACTTTTCCTAAAAAAGGTCCAGAATATCAAGTCTGGTCACCTTCCTTTGCATTATTCAACTAATTCCCTTGGTATTCTTGAATATCAAGGGAATAATATTAATTTAGTAATTTAGTAATATTACTAATAAAACATTCAGAATATCAAGTCTGGTCACCTTCATTTGCATTTTCCAACTAATTCCCTTGATATTCTTGACCTTTTGCACTTCTAGATGAACATTGTAATTATTTTTTTTCTAATTCTATAATGTAATTTAGTTTAGGTTATAATGTAATATAATGAAGTTTGCTTGCTATGGCACTGAATAAGTAGGTTAATTTAGACAGAATTGTCTTTTCATTATATTAATTAGGCTACCCATAAGCACTTAATATTTTCCCCTTGTTTACAACTAACTTTATTTGTATAGAAAGTGTTTTAAAATTGTGTTCATACCTGACTTTGCTTTAGGAGATAGACTTCCAAATATTTTGTATTTTTGACAGACTTAAAATTATATTATACAGCACCAGGCATCAAAAGCATTTGCTACTGGCTAAGAAATACAGTAGTGGATCAGTGGAATAGTTCAGTTTTGCAAGAAACAATCGTCAATGACTATAGATATGTAGTGTTTGATAAACTCATAGATTCCAGCTTCTGGAATAAGTAATCACTAATTAACACAAATTACTAGGAAAATTGGAAAATAGTATGGTACCAACTAGTCATGGCAACATAAGGTATAAATAGGTTCATGATTTAAACATAAAGAGTGATAATATAAATAAATGAGAAGAACAAAAAATAGTTTACCTCTCAGATATGTGGAGAAGGAAAGAATTTGTGGCCAAAAAACTACAGTATATTATGGAATGCAAAATGATTAATTTTAAAAGTTTTTGTAAAAACAAAATAATTGAAGACAAGATTAGAAAGGAAACAGAAAATGGAAAATACTTTTTACATCCCTTTTACAGCCCCATTTCTAAAATATATAGAGAATTGACTAAAATATACAAGAATACAAGCCATTCTCCAATTGATAAAAGGTCAACAGATAGGAACAGATAATATTCAGATGAAGAAATCAAACCTTTTTGTAATAATATGGATAAATGCTCTAAATCACTTTTGATCAAAGAAATGCAAATTAAGAAAACTATGAGGTACCCCTACATACCTCTCAGGAAATAATAAATGATTAATATTGGAAGGGATGTGAGAAAACTGGGACACATGGATTGTTGGTAAGTTGTGAACTGATCCTCCTATTCTGGAGATCAATATGGAACTAAGCTTAAAGGTCTGTCAAACTTTGCATAACCTTTAATTGAACCTTAATTCTATTGGACCAGTAACCCAAAATAACAATAAAGGACAAAGGACCCAGATGTAGAAACTTATTTCTAACAGGCCTTTCTGTAGTGGCAAGACAGAAAACTGGAAATTGATGGATACACATTGTTTGAAAAATAGCTAACTTGCTTATTGCTATACTTTTTTATCTTTAGCTAATTTTTTGTTACTTTAGTAGTTTATATACACATATGCACCCCCCACCCAATATACATACATACATACATTTAATCAATTTTCTCTCTCCTTATTGATTGATGAATTTAGTGCTCAGACCTGTTTTTATGAATAGTCTATGTGGTATTCCATATATCCTAATATTGAATGTTTGTATTACCATCTTTGATATAAAATTTTAGATTTCATAATTTCCCTTTTCACTGATCAGATTATATGTAGTCCTGTAAGCTGTGAATATAGTGGATATGTTTCATATATATATATATATATATATATATATATATATATATATATATATCTGTGCATTCATGACCAAATATGATATCAATGAATTGTTTTTAAAGAATGTACTTATTTATTTTCCTTAAATTTTCTGAATGTAATTTTTCATCAGGTTACTTTGAAAGTTCTTCTAGATTTAAGATGCCCATTTTATGGATAGAAGAATTTTACTTATTTTTCCCATTTTTCCAATATTCTACTCTCCAGTTTACATTTCTTATAATAGCAAGAAATATTTTTGCACTGCTAAAAATTTTAATAATCTACATTTTAATCCTGATATACCAATTAAGGCTGTGTGTGTATTGTTGCTGTTGTGGTTGTTGTTGTTGTGTTGTCTGAGAGACAGATACTTAAAGAGAGAAAGGCAGACAGATACAAAAATAAACAGACAGGATCAGAGAAAGACCAACAGGCAGAGACAAACATACACAGACACTGAGAAAGAGAGAGGGACAGAGAGATAGAGATGAAGAGAAATAGAAACAGACATAAAGAAAGAGATACTGAGGGCAGGAAAGAGAAAGAAAGAGAAACCAATGTGTTTTTCTCATATTATTGATACTCACTGTATTGCTCATTCCTTATTTTTCCTTTTATCATCAGAAAACTAAAAATCTTTTTTGTTACATCTTTTTTATTTTCAAAACATATACATGGATACTATTCAACACTGATTTTGCAAAACTTTTTATGTTATTTTATTTAATAGCCTTTTATTTACAGGTTATATGTAGGTAACTTTACGGCATTAACAATTGCCAAACCTCTTGTTCCAATTTTTCACCTCTTACCCCTCACCCCCTCCCCCAGATGGCAGGATGACCAGTAGATGTTAAATATATTTAAATATAAATTAGATACACAATAAGTATACATGACCAAACCATTATTTTGCTGTACAAAAAGAATCAGACTCTGAATTATTGTACAATTAGCTTGTGAAGGAAATCAAAAATGCAGGTGGGCACAAATATGGGGACTGGGAATTCTATGTAATGGTTTTTACTCATCTCCCAGAGTTCTTTCTCTGGGTGTAGCTGGTTCAGTTCATTACTGCTCCATTGGAAATTATTTGGTTGACCTCATTGCTGAGGATGGCCAGGTCCATCAGAACTGGTTATCATATAGTATTGTTGTTGAAGTATGTAATGATCTCCTGGTCCTGCTCATTTCACTCAGCATCAGTTCATGTAAGTCTCTCCAGGCCTTTCTGAAATCATCCTGTTGGTCATTTCTTACAGAACAATAATATTCCATAATATTCATATACAACAACTTATTCAGCCATTCTTCAACTGATGGGCATCCACTCAGTTTCCAGTTTCTAGACACTACAAAGAGGGCTGCCACAAACATTCGTTGCAAAACTTTTTTTCCCAAATTTTTCCCTTCCTTCTCCCAACCCCCTTCACTAGATGGTAAATAATCCAATATATGTAAAACATGCTAAAAATAAGTTAAATCCAATAAATGTATACATATTTACACAATCATCATGCTAAAATAAGAAAAAAATAAGATGAAAAAGGGAAAAAATGAGAAAGAAAAAAATGCAAGCAAACAACAAAAAAGATTGAAAATGTTATATTGGATCCACACTTGGTTCCCACAATCCTCTCTCTCAGTATAAATGGCTCTTTTCATCACAGGATTATTGGGACTGGCCTCAATCATCATTTTTGAAAATAGCCATGTCCATCACAATTGATATTTTATAATCTTGTTGATGCTATGTACAGTAATCTCCTGGTTCTGCTTATTTCACTTAGTATCACTTCATGTAAGTCTCTCCAGGTCTCTCCAAAATCATCCCTTTTACAGCCCCATTGTAAAGATTGTTTCATTATAGAAACTGATTGTTTCTTATAGAAAAATAATATTCTATAACACTCATATACTCTAACTTATTCAGCTATTCTCCTCCTGAAAGGCAACCATTTAGTTTCCAGTTTCTTTCCAGTACAAAAAGGACTGCCACAAACATTTTTGCACATGTGGAACCCTTTCTATCCTTTAAGATCTCTTTGGGATATACGCACAGTAGAAACACTGTTGGATCAAAGGGTGAACACATTTTGATTGACCTTTGGGCACAGTTCCAAATTGTTCTCTGTAAAGGTTAAATCAGTTTACAGCTCCACCAACAATGTATTAGTGTCTCAGTTTTCTCACATCCACTTCAACATTCATCATTATATTTTTATGTCATCTTAGTCGATCTGAGAATTGTGTAGTGGTACCTCAGTGTTGCCTTAATTTGCATTTCTCTGATCAAGATTGATGTAGAGCACCTTTTTATATGACTAGAAATGGTTTCATTTTCTTCATCTGAAAATTATCTATTCCTATCCTATGTTCATTTATCAATTGAAGAATGGCTTGAATTTATATATATATATATATAATAGAAAGGAGGCCTTTATCAGAACCTTTGAATATAAAAATGTTTCCCAATTTATTGTTTCCCTTCAAATCTTGTCTGCATTTGTTTTGTTTGTTAATTTAATATAATCAAAATCATTTATTTCATATTCAATAATGTATTGCACTTCTACTTTGACCAGAAATTCCTGCCTCCTCCACAGATCTTAGAGGTAAAGTATCCTTTCTCCTTTTAATTTGTTTGTAATATTACTCTTTATGTCTAGATCATGAACCCATTTCAAGCTTACATTGGTATACAATGTTAGGTATGGGTCAATGCCTATACTAATTACCCATTTCCCCATCAGTTTCTTCAATGAATGAGTTCTTATCCCAAAAGCTGGGATCTTCAAGTTTGTTAAAAAGTAGATTACTATAATCATTGCCTATTTTGTCCTGTGAACCTAACTTATTGCACTGATTGACTACTCTATTTTTTAGCTAGTACCAAATGATTTTAATGATCCCTGCATTATAATATAGTTTTAGATCTGACAGAACTAAGTCACATTCATTGGCATTTTTCTCATTAATATCATTGAATTTCTTCACATTTTGTTTTCAAGATAAACTTTTTTATTATTTTTTTCTAGATTTATAAAACAATTTCCTGGGATTTCAATTGATTATACAATGAACAAGTGGATTAATTTAAGTTATCTAGTCATTTTCATTATATTCACTCAGCCTACTCATCAGCACTTGATATTTCTCCAAATGATTGGATCTGATTTTATTTGTGTGAAAAGTGTTTTGTAATTGTATTCATATGTTCCTTACTTTGCCTAGGCAGAAAGACACCCAAATATGTTATATTGTCAACAATCGTTTCAAATGGAATTTCTCTTTATATCTCTTTTTTCTGGATTTTGTTGATAATACATAAAAATGTTGATAATTTTTGTAGATTTTTGTAGATTTATTTTGTGTCCTGCAACATTATTAAAATTGTGAATTGTTTCTAGTTGTTTTTTTTTTATTTTCTAGTGTTCTCTATGTATACCATCATATCATCTCCAAAGAGTGATAATTTGATTTCCTCATTACCTACTCTAATTACTTTAATTTCTTTCTCAACTCATTGTCAAAGCTAGCATTTCTAATAGAATATTGAATAGTAATAGTGATAGAGGTCAACCTTGTTTCACTCCTGATCTTATTGGGAATGGTTCCATTTATTCCCATTACATATGAGGCTTACTAATGGTTTTAAATAGATGCTACTGATCATTTTAAGGAAAACTCCATTTATTCATATACTTTCGAGTGTTTTTATTAGGAATGAGTGGTGGATTCTATCAAATGATTTTTCTCCATCTATTAAGATAATTATGATTTCTGTTAGTTTGGTTATTGATATAATCAATAGTTTTCCTAATATTAAACCAGTCCTGCATTACTGAAATAAATCCTACTTGGGCATAATATATCATCCTGATGATGATTTTCTGTAATCTTTTTGTTAATATTTTATTTAAAAGTTTTACATCAATATTCATTAGGGAAATTGGTCTATAATTATCTTTCTCTGTTTTCACTCTACCTGGATTAGGTATCAGCACCATATCTGTGTCATAAAAGGAATTTGTAAGGATTCTTTCTTTTCCTATTTTTCCAAATCGTTTGCCTAATATTGGAATTATTTGTTCTTTAAATGGTTTAGTAGAATTCACATGTAAATGCATCTAGTCCTGCAATTTTTTTTCTTAGAGAATTGATTAATAGAATTTACTGTTTCTTTTTCTAAATTGGAACTATTTAAGTAATTTATTTCCCCTTCAGTTAATCTGGACAATCTATATTTTTGTACTTATTTCTCCATTTCATTTAGGTTATCAAATTTATTGACATACAGTTGGGCTAAATAACTCCTAATTATATCTCTAATTTCCTTCTGACTGGATGAAAGTTGTGCCTTTTCATTTTTGAAACTAACAATTTTACTTTCTCTTTTTTTTCTCTTTCTAATCAAATTAACTAAAGGTTCAGCTGTTTTTTTTGTTTTTTTCATGAAATTATGTCTTAGTTTTATTTATTAATTCAATTATGTTAATTCAATAGTTTTCTTACTTTCAAGTCTATTAATCTCTCATTTTATTTTCAGAATTTCAAATGTGGTATTTAATTATGATTTTTTAAAATTTACTCTTTTTCTAGCTTTTTTTAAGGTATAAACCCAATTCATTGATCTTCTCTTACTTTATTTTATGTGATTAAGCATTTAGGCATACAAATTTTCTCCTAATAACACTTTGGCTGCATACCACAAATTGTGGTATGTTATCTCATTGTCATTCTCTTGGATAAAAATATCAATTGTGTCTATGATTTGTTGTTTCACCCATGAATTCTTTAGGATTAGATAATTTAATTTCCAATTAACTTTTGGTCTATTTTCCCCTAGTCTTTTATTTCATGTAACTTTTATTGAATCATGATCTGAAAAAATGTATTTACTATGTCTGCCTTCCTGTATTTGATTTCGAGGATTTTATGCCCTCATATACAGTCAGTTTTTGTAAAGGTTCCATATACTGCTGAGGAAAAAGTATATTGCTTTCTCTCTCCGTTCAATTTTTTCCAAAGGTCTATCACACCTGACTTTTCTAGGATTATATTTATCTCCTTATTTACCTCCTAAATTTCCTTCTTATTATTTTTGTGATTCAAACTATCTCATTATGAGAGCAAAGTTGAGATCTCCCCTGGTATACTGTTTAATTCTTCTTGCAGCATTCCTAACATCTCTAGTAATTTGGTTGCAATATGTTGCATATATGTTTAGTATTGCTATTATTTCATTATCTGTAGTACCTTTAAGTAGGATGTAATTTCTTTCCTTATCTCTTTTAATTAGGTCCATTTTTTTTCTTTTTCTTGATCTCTTGATCCAAGATCAGGATTGCTACCTTGTTTCAGCCTATAGGGAAGTAATATGGGAAATGGGAAAAGAAAAATGGAGGCTAATAGAAGAGGAAACAGAAGTTTTTTGTTTTGTTTTGTTTTGTTTTTTTTGTAACTCCAGCTGAAGGATAATAGATTCTGCTACGGTCTTTTACCTTTACTCTGAATGTATCACTCTGCTTTAAATGTGTTTCTTGTAAATAACAAATTGTAGCATTCTAGGTTTTATCCAGTCTGCTATCCACTTCTGTTTGGGGGAGAATTCATCCCATTCATCTTAACAGATAAAATTTCTAACTCTATATTTCCTTGCATCTTGTTTTTCCCCATTATCTTTTTCTTTTACCTTTCCCCCTTTCAGTCCTCCACAGTGTTTTGTTTCTGACCATCCCTTCCCTCAAATAACGTTCCCTTTCTGCAACCCTCCACCCCCTTCTTATACCTTTGCCCTTTTACTTCTGTTTCCTCTTCTATTAGCCTCCATTTTCCCTTTGCTTTTTCCCATATTACTTCCCTATAGGCTGAAACAAGTCACTCTGTGAAGTAAAATTTATTCTGGAAATTTAGCTATGATGTTTCATGCCATTTTCATTATGGGATCTCTTTCAGGATGTTATCAGTGAATTCTTCCAATGGCTATTTTACTCTCTGGTTGTAGGACATCCAGACAGTATTCCTTGATGATGATGATGGCTAGCATTTTTTATCATGGTTTTCAGGAAGTCCAATAATTCTTAGATTGTCTCTCCTAGATTATTTTCCAGGTCAGCTGTTTTTCCAATGAGGTTTTTACATTTTATTCTATTTTTTTCATTTTTAAAATTTTGTTTGATGCTTGAAGTCTCCACAAGTCATTCATTTTCTGTTTTTTCGATTCTTTTAGTGAATTGGTTTTTTTTAGTTAGCTTTTTTAACTCCTTTTGCATTTAGCCAATTAAACTTTTAAATTCGGTGTTTTCTTCATTGAAGTTTATTTTTCCATTTAACAGTTTCTGTTTTTCAATGAATTGTTTTTTTATATCTATTTTATAAGGAGTTATATGTTTTTTCCATTTGATCAAATCTATTTTTAAGGAATTTTCTTCAGGTAATTTTTTTTTCTTTTCCAAACCCTCTTTCAAAGATCTCATTTCTTTTCCCATTTTTCTTCTTAGTCTCTTTTGAGATTCTTTTTGTATTCTTCCAAGAGAGCCTTGTGAAATGGGGAGCAATTCATATTACTCTTTGGGGCTTCATCTGAAAATGATTTGATTTTAGTATACTCAGGGTTTGAGGTATGTTCTTCTCTTTCTCCATAAAAGCTTTCTGTGGTCAGAGTTCTTTCTGCTTTTTTGCTCATTTTTTAGAAGATTGAAATCTGCTCTTAAGGCAAAGGGGTGATTGATTCTTTAGTTTGCTGTGAGGCTGGTCATGACAATTGACTTCAGGTGCTGGGTAGGCTTGGCCAGGTTCTGCTTTTTCTGGGGTTCAAAGGCTCACAATTAGCCTTGTGCATTTGCTCAGGGTGTCTCTCAGTTAATCTGCTTAACAGTCGCCTTGTCACCAGGACCCAACAGCCTAAGAACTTTGTAGTAGATTTCCTGGTTTATGGGCACCATAATGCCCTTGCTCCCCACTCGAGGCTCCCTGAGTTGTCCTTAGTTTCAGCACCTTCACCTCCTACCCAGTTGAACTAGACCTTTTCTGAAGTTCTTCCAAACTTCTGTAAATTTATTATACTCCAAATATTTGCTTGTTCTGTGACTCCAAACCCAGTCCAGAAGCATTATCTGGTGTTGATTTGAGAGACACTAGGAAAAACTTAGATAGAAATGTGTCTACTCTCTGCCATCTTGGCTCTAGCTCTGATCATTCTTTTTTTTTTTTTTTTAACCTTCACACATTTAATCTATTTAATTGTGTATATCTATTTAATAATTTGTCCTAGAATATTTTCCAGGGTTTGAATTCAAAGTCAAGGCCCTATAGTTTGAAAACTCTTTTCTTCCCTTTGGTTCAATATAGACATCTTTACCCTTCTGCAGCTAGTCTTGTGCTACTTCCAGTCTGTCTTTACAAAGTTTCTCTGAGTGAATCAGCAATAATATATGACCATTAATTATGCTATGTTTCATTTTGTTTTAATATACAAAGATGTAGTTCTTCTGAACCCATCAAAGTTAATCTTTTTATTATCTCCTTATGCATAATATTAATAAACTTTCTTTTAGCCATCTTTGTTTTATTGATTTTAGTTCAAAGGCCATTCTTTTAAGCAGAAAAAACAAAAACAAAATAAAACATCAGCAGCTTTGTTCTTCTCACTGTTGTCAATTCTAATCATACTATCTATGATTAAAGGTAATTTTATCATTTTTTGCAATCTTCTTTTTTCTCAGCATACATTTTACTCGCTTAACTTTCCTTGGAGGAATAAGGCAATTCTGACATTCAACATAAATTAATTTCGAAGTTTAGGATACCATTCTTGCAATTCTATGCCATGACTTTTTTTCATCCTGTTACCTGATATTTCATCTATCTTTCATACATATATTTCCTTTCTCCCATTAATCTCTTTAGACTTTCTTCAGTTTTCCTCCTCAGGGTTATTTCTATTTGTTTATTCAGAATTTCCTCCCTGAGATTTCTACATTCTTACTGGGATTACTTCATCTGTAGGATCTTAGACCAGAAAAAAACTGATTTTCCTCCCAATGATCTTTTTGAAATTTACTGTACTGAAATCTAGATTGCATGCCATACTGTTCCTATCTTTCTCCTCCCTTTTTATCATAAATTTAAGATATAAAGGTCACTGTCCCCACTACTTTCATTTATATAAGAGAAACCATTTCCTTTCCATCACTGTGAATAAGTGCCAGCTTTGAATTACAATCTTCCTCAATCTGTTTGCTACTCCATATTTTAAAGTATGAAATTTTCATTTAAAAAGTCAAAAAAACAAAACAAAAAAAAAAAAAAAAACACCAGTTGCTCTATTTTTGGCAGAGCTAGTAAACTTCCATGTGTCACTAATTGAAGTCCTCAGTCACTATTCAGGTATGCCTCTATGTATTCTTCTTGTTGTCATGAACTCTTCAACAATTTCCTCTTTTTGACTAGCTGATCTATTGTACATCAAAATGACAAAAAAAAATTCTGTTTTCATTTATTGATTTCCAAACAAATGCTCTATAATGATTTACCTTACTCCAGTTCATGGGATTTCTTTCTCATATTCATATTTTTAAAAAAATTTACAAAGTTCCCTCATTTCACTCTTGTCTCAATTTGAGCTATATTCTTCCTTTTGAATTAAGAAATACTTATCTAGAGTCATTTTCTAATCAAAGAATTCTAGTAACTCTCAGTGTTACCTATGTGTTTAAAAATAATACCATGTAATAAAACCTATTTACATTTTGCATATTATCTACATTTCTACATTCATATATAGATATTGGAGATCAAGGATTTTTCTACTGATTGGATTTTATGGGGTTTGTCAATGTTGAAATGGTTCTCCAGTACTCAATTATCTTAAAGGATCCAGAGCTTAGTAAGTCTTGAAGACACACCTACACACTTACATATGCACACTATGTATATGTACACATATACATGTATGTACTTATGTATATATAAATACCAGTAATTGATGATATATTGTCATATGATATTATCATGATATATTATAAAGTTCATGAAAAATCTCTTAAACTGTATAACTTATACTGAGGATCAAAAGGCAGATTTTAAAGAAGGACTATTCTGCCCAAATATATGAAAAGTCACCTTGAGAGGAGCATGGTTCTACCTAGATAGAAAATTTGACCTGGAGTCAAGAAGACCTGAAGTCAAATCCCAACCTATGTGACCTGGGAAAATTATATAACCTCTGTTTATTTCAGTTTCTTCAGCTGTATAAAAGGGGAATAATAATAATTCCAAAGGTGAGACAATAATAACAAAAAAAAAAAAAGAAAGAAAAAAGAAAGAAGAAAGAAAGAAAGAAAGAAAGAAAGAAAAGAAAAGAAAAGAAGAACTAAAACTGCTAAGCACTGAAAAATAGTAAGCAGTATATAAATGATTACTTCCTCCATTCCACCCTGCTCACTCCATTCTCCACGTAAAGGAATCTTTTATATCCCTGTATATAAATGGAATTTTCTTTTTTTAATTAATTAATTTTGATACATATTGTTTTATGAATCATGTTTCAAGAGAAAAATCAAACAGAAAAAAAAACAGAAAGTGAATATAGCATGTGTTGATATTCACTCAATCTCCATATTTCTTTTTCTTGATGCAGATGACATTTTCTGGCCAATATTGGGATTGCCTTGAGATTGCTTAACCACTGAGAACCAAGTTTTCATAGTTGACCATTGCACGTTTTTGTTGTTGTTGTGTACAATGCTTTCTTGGTTTTGCTTGTTTCACTCAGCATCAGTTTGTGTAAATCATTTTCCAGGACTTTCTAAAATCAGTTTATTCATCATTTTTATAGAACAATAATATACCATCATCTTAATATACCACAATGCAGTCATCCATTCACCAACTGATTGACATCTTGTCATCTTTCCATTCTTTGCTACCACAAAAATAGTTGCTACAAACATTATTTTACATTTGAATTATTTTTTCTCCTTTATGATTTCCTTGGAATACAGATATAGTAGTGACACTGCTGGGTCAAAGGGTATGCACAGTTTGATAGCCCTTTGGGCATAGTTCCAGATTGCCCTTCAGAATGGTTGGATCATTTTACAACTCCATCAACAATGCGTTAATATCCCAGTTTTCCCACATACCCTCCAATATTTATCATTACATTTTCCCATCATCTTGGCCAATCTGAGAGGTGTGAGGTGGCACCTCAGAATTGTTTTAATTTGCATTTATTTAAGTAAGAGTGATTTAGAACATTGTTTCATATGACTATAAATACCTTTAATTTTATCATTTGAAAATTATCTGTTCATATCCTTTGATCACTTATCAATTGGTGGATGATTTATATTCTTATGAATTTGACATAGTTCTTTTTATATTTTAGAAAGATTTTTTTTTATTTATTTTTTTATTTTATAAAGAAAAGGCCCTTGGTGCAGCATGGTTTTGTTGACTCAGCTTTGATACATTATCATCAATCATACTAGAATTACTCCAGGTTGAGAGAAGCAAAACACAGTGATTGAAATGATCCAGGACATAGTGTCTGTGGAAGTCGAGATTAAGACGGAATGAAACAGCAACAAATTTTATTGAAAAAAGCAGGTAGGAGAAAGCACTATCAACTTTGGTTATCATAAAACTATATTAGTAAAATTGTTAGAGTAATGATTCAATTTAGAAATAGAATAAATTATACTTTCTAGGGAAATAAAAATTCTTACATTGAGAACCACATATGAAAAAAAAAAAGTTTTGCCTTCAAAATATTCTTGAGGTCACTGTTTTGACTGAAACCTGTGCAATTAAGGGTATTTATTTTCTCTCAGAGAATTTTGGAGTTATTAAAAACTTCAGAAACCATCTAGTACAATCTGCCTGTACTTAAATATAAATCTACTTTAAGGCATACCTAATATCTAATAAGTATCATCTATACATTCTTATCATTTTTTTCTAAAATATAGCATTTAGTTATACTCAATATGACTTAACTAAAGCTTATCTGTAAATGTACCTATTTTCTCTCATTTTGGATATCAAACTATTATTAATTCAAGCAAATATTGCATTTTAGCTCTTTTAATTTATATGTCATATTCTTGGGATAAGGAATCGATAGTAGATTTAAAAGAAAAGCAGCTTAGATATCAACATCTACTGTAGAGGATGAAAAATTATAACAATTATCAAGTACCTGATAAAACTTCAATAGAAATTTATAAATGCTTAAATATTTAGTGACTTTAAAGCAAAGGTAAGCATAGAGATACATAGCAATATATTCCACTGCCACGTAAGTAAAGCTATAATAAAGCATTGGTTTCCTCTTTGGTATGACTTTATAACATATTGGTGTTGTTGTTTAGCCATTCAAATATGTCTAACTTTTCATGACCCATGCTGTCTATAAGGTTTTCTTGGTAAAGATACTAGAGTCATTGTCTATTTTCTTCTCCAGTGGATTAAGGCAAAGAGAACCCAATGACTTGCCCAAGTTAAGTTAACAGAACTAAAAAATGCCTGAGGCCAGATTTGAACTCATATCTTCCTGACTCCAAGTCCAATATTTTATACATCAAGCCATCTAACTTCCCCAATAACATAGGATATAACATGAATTTATTGATTATACCTTATTTTGATACTTTTTTGAAATATAACTGTTAGGTACTGCAGGGGGAAAATGTGCTGTGCAAACATTGATCAAATCCAATATGCTTTTCTGAAGTAAGGATTTCATATTTATTAAATTATATCTCAGCTTTCTCCAACCTCATTTTAATCATCCTTCTTGTCCCCAAATGTTGCTCATTGATAAGTCCTAAATATTCACTCCATACCAATGTTACCCCCATTTTTTTTCTATCACAAAAGTGGCAGATAGATGCTCCAAGAATTTTTATCCATAAATAAAGAACTGAGACTCAGAAAGAAAAAATAAGTGACCTAAGTTTACTTTTACATTTGATCTGGGATTTAAACAGTGTCATTTGACTCCCAGTCTAGGGCTTCTTACATGATACCAACTATCTTTTTGTATTAGTCAAAATCAAGTTCAAGGTGGTAGTTTCTTTTCCTACTCTTCTTTGATGAAAAACATAATCATGAAGTAAATGAAAGATTTTTATCATAAATTCTGTTTGTGAAGATGTCTAGACATATTAAATTCTCCATCACTATCATATTTTTACAGTTTCCCCTAATATTAATTCATTTTATCCTTTTTTTGGTATATATTATATTCCCTTTCATCCCTAATACAGTTCTTATTTATTTATTCAGTAATGAATGGTTAGGTCTTGTGCAAAATCTGCTTGATAGTACCAAACACTAAGAAAGACATCTTTGGCAAAGATAATATAATTTTAAACATTTTCAGGGATTAATTTATCTCCCTTTATCTTAAACATTAAAAAGCAGAGAGGAACAATTCTAGAACCAGATCTGTGATTCTTTTCTTTATACAGATCAGCAGTGCAAGATCTTTGCTAGCCTCAACATCCTGGAAGTGGTTATATAGAAATATAGGAACTGCAGCAGTGTACAGATGGAGCTATATGACTGATTTTACACACTTCATTGTGTGCTGTCCCGTGATCAACAAAAGGATATAGCTCAAGCTGATGGGGGACTTATGAATTTAGAATCCAGTCATTTGAAGAAAAATTAGAAAAATTATCACCTGATGAAATACCTGATTAAATGTTTGTTATCATAGGGCCTTAGGGCACCATTTAAATAGTGTTCCTTGTGTCAAACAACAAGAATTTCATCTAAGCTATTTGACCATATGTAAATAGATCAAAAAAAGCATGCATTTCATATCATTCTAAACTGCTTTACAAAAGGGTAATGAACATCTCATAAAATAGGTCAGACTCTATCCAGAGCAACAAAGTTGTTCTAAGAAGCCATTTAAAAAAGAATGGCCTAATGTCTGGGACACTTCCTTTCATTTATATATACACTCAATAAGCAGTAAGAATAATGTTTTAAATTATCATTATCATATAAATGGTCAAGGATATGAACAGTTTTCAGATAAAGAAACCAAAGCTATCTACAGACATGGGAAGAAGCGATATAAATCATTTTGGATTCCAAAAATACAAATTAAAACAACTCTGAAGTACCACCTTAAACCTATCAGAATGGCTAATATAATAAAAAAAGGAAAATGATAAATGTTAGAGAGTATGTGGGAAAATTGGTTCTTTAATGGAATTATTAGCTGATCCAACTATTTTATTGAAAATTTGAAACAATACCTAAGAGACAACCAAACTTTGCACACTGGATTCAAAGTCTACATTCAAAAGACATCAAAAAAGGGGAAAAGATCTACACATACAAAAATAGTTTTTTGTGGTTGAAAAATATTGGAAATTGAAGAGATGTCTATCAATTGGGAAATGGCTGAATGAGGTGTGGGACATGAATGTTAGGAAGTACTATTGTGCAATAAGAAATCAGGAGTAGGTAGATTTCAAAAAACAAATAAAAACAAAATACAGAAATAGTTGTGTGAACTGATACAAAGTATAATGAGCAGAAACAGGAAAACATCATGAACAATATCATTAACATTTTGCAATAAATCAGCAATGAAAGATTCACTCTTCTCAGTAGCACAATGATTCAAGCAAAATACAAGGGACTCCAGATAAAGAACTGAGGCTCTAAATGTAGATCAAAGCGTACTTTTTTCACTTCACATGATTTATTTATTTTATTTTGACCTGTTTGACCTGGAAATATATTTTACATAATTAAATATATATAATATAGATCAAATTGCCTATCATTTTGAGAAAAGGAGAGCGGAGAATGGAGGAATAAAAATTGGGAACTCAAAATCTTGTAAAAATGAATTATGAATGGATGGAAACAATTCTGTTTCCTGAGAGGACACTGATATACTCTCTAGATTTCACATAATACAACAATGACAATGGTATAATAGTTCTGAAGATCTTCAGTTTGATAGACAATCTAATATTTTTTTTTTCTTCTACACTTCCCTTCAGAGCCTCCCAAACACTGTGCTATCTCTGAAAATATTTGTATGAATCAAATTATTAGTGTATACATCCTTGGAAAGTAAACTGTCAAGGTAAGTGTATTTAAATACAGTATTCAAAACTTCTCCATTTGCTGGGACTGATGATTCTACATATGGATAATGTGGTACTGTCTGGTGAAGCACCTCAGTTTTTTTTTTAATGTTAATTGTTTGGCCAAGAAGATCATATAGATAAATCTTTCCCTGCTCAGATGCTCAATTTTTAAAATCTCAGTGGTTGGGGCCAAAGCTTGTTGTTTCAGTGGAGCTAGTCTGAAAGTGTCTACATTTCCATGGGTCATATCTCAATTCTGGTATCTTTCCTTGGTTGTTCTTTGTTTATCCCAGGTTTACTGCATACAGCATATACAATAATAAAAACATTATATCCATGAGTATTCATCTTTTTTTTTTTTTTTGCATGCTTGTAGGTTATCCTTTTGGTCTCTAGTATGAAGTTTTCACTTTATTTTTCCCCCTTTTCATCCCTGCTCTCTTCCAAGTAGACACAGTTAAGCATATATATATTCATACATGTATATATTTCTACATGCATATATATAATATATACACTCTCTCACACACAGACATATACATTTACCCATATGTAAACATTCACCTAAAATAATATTAATATGATTGACACATAATATATATATGTGTGTGTATGTGTATATATATATTTGACTAAATCTTTTAAATATGACTTTTTCTTTTCTAAGATCAATGATTTCTAGTCCTACTATTTTCTTAATAAATTCTATTCCTGATCCTTGTTGTAGTGTTTGTGTGTATGTCTTATTTTAGATCTCTGTCAACTCTTGTATTTTAATTCTGCTTCTTACCTTGCTTTGCTATTACTTAATCTCCTTCCATTCATGGATTTGTCCCTTATCTTCTCCTCCCATTTCTCCCCCCTCACTTTCTTATTTTTATCCTATTCCCATTACTCTACATACCTTTTCCTATTCTGATTAGTCAAAACACCTCTCTGTACTCCACCTTATCATGTTCTCCCCCCTCCTCATTTCTTTGTAGCTTTTGGAGCATTCCATATCCTTTCTGATATATGTGTACATATGTGTGTGTGTCTGTATATATTGTTTTCATTTTTACCCATTTGCAATGTGAGTTGATTTAGTGCTTCTCCTCCCTCTAAAGTCTCTTTGTTGGTTCTTCATAATTGTATATAACATAATTACTATTTTTCCCTTTTGCTAGACAGTTTTGTTTTGTTAATATCAGATCATACTCAGCTCTGTTCCAATCTTTCCTTTGAGCCACCTAATTACTGTTAATCTTAAACATATGGTACACATTTCCATATAAAAAACATAGATGATATGTCCATGTGAAGTTCCTTGAAATTAATCTTTAATATCAGCTAATACATGTCAAATTTTCTATTAAGTTCACATTTGGTTGAGGCAAAATCCTAAATAACTGCAAGATCGGCGGAGCCAAGATGGCGGAGAAGACACACGCGACTTTCTAAGCTCTTCTCTTACCCTCTTTATCAATATTATATCGAGCCTCAAAAATAGTCTTGACTGCTACAATTCGTAAAGATAAGAAGTGAACAACTCACCCGCCAAGAAAATCTGCAGTCTCGCCAAAAAGGTTGGTTCCGGGGCCAGGGGAGAAAGGGCAGGGGGGAGGGGTTCCGAGGAATCCAAAACCGAGGTGAAGGCACAGATCTCCAGCACAAGCACGCAGCCCCAACCCCCAGTACAGGGCTTTTCCTTGGGGGCAGTTGTGATCCTGCAGGCAGGGGACCCACCCAGGTTAGCCTCCAATCTGCACAGTGTGGAGCTCGGCGGGCCCTTAAACTTTTCAGGGCCCGTTTGATCGGCGAGACACTGGGCAGGTTTGTGGCGGTCTGCAGTCGCTGCCCAAACTCACAGTCCCACAAGAGGTCCGGGCCTGGGGTGGTGACACTTTCACCCAGTCTCTAGCCAAGGGCAATCGATAATCCCTCGCCCTACTAAGCAGTTTGATAGCTCGCCAGTGCTGAATCCACCTCCTGTTGGGAGGGAAAAACTCTCACAAGAGCACTCCCAACGGAGCAAAACCAGTTTACATCTCTCCCTATTCTGAGAGGGCTGGTAACCCCTTGCCTGGAGCCACCCTAAAGGCTTTAAAACATGAATAAAAAGATGAAAAGAACAATCTACAGCTTCTATGCAGAAAAAGAAAGGTCAGCAAACCTGAAGAGACCTCAAAACAAAAATCATTGACTGTCCTCCTTTACATTCTCTCATAGAAGAGACAATTAAAAGTCTCAAAAAGGGAGTTAGAAGATAAATGGGAAAAAGGAAAGAAAGCCTTACAAAGGCAACAACTTCCTGAAATAGAAATGGAAAAGTTAAAAAATTCTCAGGAAGTGCAGGAAACAAAATTGGTGGTGGAAAAAAAGAACTGCAAGAAAGAATCTTAATTGGAAAAAAAATAATTCACTAAAAAAAATTGTGAAATGGAAAAATTCCACAGACCAAAAACAATACATTCAAAAACTCAATTGCCAATATAAAAAAAGAAGTAAAAAAGCTATTGAAAAAATAATTCTTTAAAATTAGAACTGAACAAATTGAAACTAATGATTCATTGAGACAGCAAAGAATCAGTCAAGCAAAAACAAAAAAATGACAAACTGGAAAAACCACGAATTATCTACTTGCAAAACGACAGACGGAAAATAGATCTAGGAGAATAATCTGAGGATTATTGGACTTTCTGAAAACTATGATGAAAAAAAGCCAATACTATTTTAAAGAAATCATCAAAGAGAACTCCCGATGTAATAGAATCAGAATAAAATAGGCATTGAAAGAATTCATCGAACACCTTCTGAAAAGAAACCCTAAAATAAAACCCCAAAGGAAATTGTGGCAAAATTTCAAGAACTATAAGATTAAGGAAAAAATTTACAACGCCAAAAAAACCATTTAAATACCGAGGTGCCACAATAAGGATCACCCAAGATCTGGTCCTCTAAAAAAGGAAAGAAGGGCCTGGAATAATATTCTGAAAGGGCCCAAGAACTTGGTCCCCAAAAAAAACCCACAAATTTTTTTGGGAAGAAATGGTTTAATGAAACAAATAATTCCATTTTTTCTGAAGAAAAACAGAACTAAAAAAAAATTTATCCCCATAGAACTGAGATGCGAAAAGGTAAAAAACTCTTGAGTTGTATTTCTTTGTGGATATACAAAAGAATACATGTATAATTTGATTTATGATATTAAAAAAGGGGTAGATATGGAAAAGGGATGGGCAGAATAAATGGGAAAGGGATAAAAAGAAAACCC
Source organism: Sarcophilus harrisii (assembly GCF_902635505.1). NCBI lineage: Eukaryota > Metazoa > Chordata > Mammalia > Dasyuromorphia > Dasyuridae > Sarcophilus > Sarcophilus harrisii. The sequence goes on from NC_045426.1 coordinate 408,814,986, forward strand.
ATCCCACAAAGGGGGCTAAGGAAACTTATCATATCTGAGGGGTTTAGAGGGGAGGAACATTGTGTGAATCTTCATCAATTTGAAAAATTTGACATTTGTTTTAGAAAATTCTCCCCCAAATTAAAAAAGGGGGGGGGGAGAAAAGGGGGAAGGGGAGGGGGGGGAGGTTATAAGAGGGGTGCATCGTGTTCAAGAGGGTACAAAGTTTAAAAGGGGGAAAAGGGGGTTGGGGAGACAAGAATAAGTAAAGACAATCTGGGGTTATTGGATGGCAGGAAATACAATTTATAATTTAACCGTAAATGTAAATGGGATGAACTCCCCTAAAGGGAGGCAGATAGCAGACTGGATCAAAAAGTGAACCCTACAATTGTTGTTTACAAAAAACATTTAAAGCGGGGGATGAAGAAAGAAAAGGCTGGGGAAAATTATGCTTCAGGTGAAGTCAAAAAACGGGGTAGCCATCCTTATCTCAGATCAAGCAAAAGTAAAATTGATCTAATTAAAGAGATGGAAGGTAACATCCTGCTAACGGTATAAACAAGAAGCAATATCAATATTAAACATATATGCCCAAGTGGTATGGCACTCAACTTCCTAAAGGAGAAGTTAAAGAGAGTTCAAGAAGAAATAGACAACAAAACTGTAAAGTAGGAGTCTCAACCTTACTCAGAATTCAAATCAAACCAAAAAAAATAAGAAATAAAGTAAATAGAATATTAGAAAAATTAGGTATTTGGATCCTTGGAAATTGAATGGAGATAGAAGGGGAATATACTTTCTTCTCCCGTTCATGGAACCTATTCAAAATTGACCATATATTGGATATAAAGACCTCAAAATTAAATGCAAAAGCAGAAATAGTAAATGCTTTTTTCAGATCTGATGCAATAAAAACAATTCAACAAAAAGTTGGAAATAGACCAAAAAAGTAATTGGAAATAAAAAATCTCATCTTAAAGAATGATTGGGTGAAGCAGCAAATTATAGATACAATTAATAATTTCACTCAAGATAATGACAATGATGAGACATCATAAAAATTTGTGGGATGCACAAAGGGTAATAAGAGGGAATTTTAATCCTTGGGCTTTTGAAAACAGAAAAGAAAAGATTAATGAATTGGGCTTCAACTAAAAAAACAAAAAGACCAAATTAAAACCCCAATCAAATACTAAATTGGAAATTCTAAAATTAAAGGAGAAATTAAAAATATGAAAGTAAAAACTATTGAACAATTAATAAAATAAGGTTGGTTCTATGAAAAGCCAATAAAATAGATTTTTAAAACGTTAAAAAAGGAGGGGAGGAAAATGAAATTAGTAGTCTTAAAATAAAAGGGAGAACTTTCCACCTATGAAGAAAATTAAAAATAATAAGAGTTATTTTCCAACTTTAGCCAATAAATTTGATAACCTAAGGAAATGGATGACTACCTCCCAAAATAAGATTTAATTAAAGAGGAAGAAGTAAATTGTTTGAAAGTATTTAGAAGAAATAGAACGGCAATTAAACAACTCCCTAAGAAAAATCCCCAGGACAATGGTTTACATGTGAATTTTACCAAACATTTAAAGAAAATTTCCCAATGCTATATAAATTATTTGATAAAATAGGGAATGAAGGGTCCTACCAATTCCTTCTATGAACAGACAGGTATGATACCTAAACCAGGTAGGCTGAAAAGAGAAAAAAATTAGACCAATCTCCCTTAATGAAATTATGCTAAAATCTAAATAAGATATTAGAAAAAGACTATGAAAATCATCCCAAGATAATACTATGATCAAATGGTTTATACCAGAAACGGGTTTCAATATTAGGAAAACTATCAATATAATTGTTAATCAAATTAACAAAACCATATGATCATCTCAATAGATGCGAAAAGCATTTGATAAAATCCAACATCCATTCCCTTTAAAACCCGGAGGTATAGGAATAAATGGACTTTTCCTTAAAATAATGCAGCATCTATTTAAAACCACAAAAAGCATCATATGTAATGGAGACAAACTGCAACCATTCCCAATAAGATCAGTGAAACAAGGTTGCCCACTATCACCGTTACTATTTAATATTGTATTAGAAACGCTAGCTTGAATAAGTGCTGAGAAAGAGATTAAAGGAATAAAATAGGCAATGGGAAGAAATTATCACCTTTGGATGACATGATTTTACTTAAGAAAAATTCTGCTAAAAAGTTATTAGAAATAATCCCAACAGCAAAGTTGCTGGTTATAAAATAAACCCAAAGTCATCAGATTTTATATATCACTAAAAAATCAAAGAAAGATTTATAAAGAAATTTTATTTAAAATAATACGATAATATAAAATATTTGGAATCATCTGCCAAGGGAAAATCGGGAAACTTTATGAGCAAAAATTGACCACTTTTCACAAAAATTAAGTCTGTCCTAACCAATTGGAAAAATTAAAAATGTCCTGGATAGGGTGAAATATAATAAAGATGAAATATTTAAACTAATTATTTCTTTACCTATACCAATCAGACTTAAAACTATTTTAATGACAAAAAAATAAAACAAAGTTCATATGGAAAAAAAAAAGTAAAGAATTTCAAAATTAATGAAAAAAAAAAAATCAAATATGGTGGCTTGTGTACCAGATCTAAAAATATTTTAGAAGCAGTTCCAAAACTTTTGGTATTGGCTAAGAAATAATTATTGATCAGTGGAAAGATTAGGTTAATGGATAAAACAGTCAAAAATATAGAACCTAGTCTTTGACAAACCCAAAGATCCCACCTTTGGGATAAGAACTTACTGTTTAAAAAATTCCTGGGAAAAATTGGAAATAATACAGAAACTAGGCTTGATCCATCAACGCCGAACCAAGATAAGGTCAAAATGGGTTCATGACCTAGGATAAAGAATGAAATTATTAAAAATTAGAGGAACATAGGGTATTTACCTTGGACCTGTGGAAGGGAAGGTTTTATGAAAAAGAACTAGAGATCATTATGATCACAAAATAGAAAATTTGATTATACCAAACTGAAAAGTTTTTGTACAAACAAAACTAATCGAAAGATTAAAGGGAAGAATAAACTGGGTTTTTACAGTCAAAGGTTCTGATAAAGGCCTATTTCCAAAATATATAGAAATTAACTCTAATTTATAAAAATAAGCCATTCTCTAATTGAAAATTAAAGGATATGAACAGACAATTTCAGATGAAGAAATTGAAACTATTTCTAGTCATATGAAAAGATGCTCCAAGTCATTATTAATCAGAGAAATGCAAATTAAGACAACTCTAAGATACCACTACACACCTGTTAGATTGGCTAAGATGACAGGAAAAATAAAATGATTGTTGGGGGGATTGGGAAAACTGGGACATTGATTCAGTTTGGGTTGGAACGAATCCCCATTTTGGAAGTAGTTTGGAACTATTAAAAGTTATCAAACTGTGCATACCCGATCCAGCAGTGTTACTACTGGGATTATATCCCAAAAGAGATTTAAAAGGAAAGGGACCTGTATTGCGAATTTTTGGCAGCCTTTTTGTAGTGGTAAAACTGGAAACTGAATGGATTCCATAGTTGGAGAATGGCTGAATAAATTGTGGTATATGAAAATTATGGAATATTACTGTTCTGTAAGAAATGAACAACAGGATGATTTCAGAAAGGCCGGAGAGACACAGAACTGATGCTGAGGAAATGAGCAGGACCAGGAGATCATTATATCTTCCAACAATACTAATGAGACCAGTTCTGATGGATCAGGCCATCCTGCAAGGATCAACTAAATCATTTCTAATGGAGCAGTAATGAACTGAACTAGCTATACCCAAAAAAGAACTCTGGGGGTGACTAAAACCAACATTGAATTCCCAATCATATTTTATACCATGCATTTTTTATTTCCTTCCAAGTAATTGTAAATAATTCAGAGTCTGATTCTTTTTGTACAGCAAAATAATGTTTGTCTTTTATTATTTTATCTAAGTTATATTTTAATATATTTAACATCTACTGGTCATCCTGCCATTTAAGGGGGGTGGGGGGAGGGTGAAAATTGGAACAAGGGTTTGGCAATTTTAATGCTGTAAAGTTACCCATGTATATATCCTGTAAATAAAAGGCTATTAAATAAAAAAAAAAATAAAAAAAAATAAAAAAAAATAACTGCAAGATCATTGAATGTCCATATTTTGGTTCAATATTATGAATAATTTTGCTTGATATGATAAATTTGGCAGCAGGCCTAGTTCTTTTGATTTCTGGTATATATTATTCTAGGACCTCTTGTCTTTTATTGTGGCTGCTAACAAATCCTGTACAATCCTAATTGTGTCTTGTTGGGTGTTCTTTTTCCAAAATACAGCCAGGTGATAATAGAGTTCAGATCTTTTATTGTGTCCTTCAATATAGCCTGGTTAGTCCAGAGGCCTATCTTTCCACTTGATTCTAAGAACTGCGCCCGAATGTCTCCAAATCCAATGGTTTGTCCTTCGGACTCCAGCCAGCACCAAGGTAGAAGATATGATGAATCTCTCTTGCCTCAAAGATAGGGCTTGTACGCTTTCTTGGAGTGCCCTCCGACTCCGGGTGCTCCAAGTAAAACTCCCCAAGCAAGAGCTTCCTTTATATATATGATCTCCCAAAGGTTAACTCCGCCCAAAAGGGAGGGGATTCTGGGTTATCTCCCAGAGTGCTCTCTCCCTAAGGAGGTGTGTTCGGATATCTCATACTAAGCCAAATCTCCCAAATGTGGAACTCCATTGGTCAGATACTTTGAGCTCTCAAAGGTGTGAACACAACATTTTTCCATAGTTGACTTAGTACCTTGTTTCAAGTTCTGGTCCAAAATATCTCCTTCTAAGATCAAATTAATCATATTGAACCATGCTAAATTAGATAATTATTGTCTCTATCAACTCTAATGGCTTAACACTTTGTAAAGATTCCAACAGTGTCTCCAGCATATTTGAATTGTTTTGTTATTGATATTTTTTGTTTGGTTCTTGAAAAATTTTCTCTTTGATCTGGGGGTTTTAAATTTTGGTGATGATATTCCTGTACCATTTCTACAATGGATCTTTTTGAGGTGATGATTGGTGGATTTTTTTTTTTTCTATTTGTACTTTTTCCTTATGTTCTATATCTCCAGGACAATTTTCATTCATTATTTCTTATATTTTTGCATCAAGATTCCTTTTTTTTTATTCACTGCTTTAAGGTAATACAATTATTCTTATATTTTCCCGTCTTTATTATGAGCCAGAACTCTGAAACAAGGATTCTTACAAGGTGTTACATCAATAGAATTGATGAGATAATGATTATCTAGTTTAGTATGGTGATTAATAGCTCTCTAAGTTCGGTATGACTGATTTAATCTTACAACAAATAATGGTTTCCTAGTGATATAATGATTGGTTTATACTCAGTGTAAAGCATATAAGCTAGGACTCAGACTCAGAGCCAGATTCATTCATTCCATCTTCATCAGCACTGTGGGGGACCTGGCCTCCTGCACTTCCCCCATTGAGACCAAGGCCTCTCAGAGGCAGAGACACACTCAGAAGGGCCAGACACAGACTCGGAAGGGACCCAGAGACAAATTCTTTCCATCTTCATCAGCTTCGTGGTGGCTGGCCTATCCTCCTGAATTTTCTCCACTGAAACCAAGTCCACTCTGAAGGTCACGAGAAAGCTAGCTAAGAAAGAGGTGAAGGAGACAATAAAGACTTTTGGACTTTAAAATCTGGCTACTCTTATGGTGATTAATCTACTGAAAAGAAGGTTGCTTTACTGATATAACATAAAAAGGGGAAGTACAAATGGAAAGGGGATAGTGTTAGAAAAGAGGAAAAGGGGAGATAAAAAAGGGAAACTACATCCCACAATGAGGCACAGGAAACCTATCATATCTGAGGGAACTTAGAGAGGGGGAGGAACATTGTGTGAATCTTACTCTCATCAGAGTTGGCTCAAAGAGAAAATAATTGACACATTTGTTTTACAGAGAATCTTCTCTTACCTCATTAAAAAGTGGGAGAGGAAAAGGGTAAAGGAAAAAAGAGTAATAAGGGAAGGGTACAAGAAAGGGGAAGGGATTCAAAGGAAAGAGGGAGAGATCCTAAAGAGGGGCAGCTGCATGACACAAGTGGGGCCTATAAGTTTAATACTAGAGAAGAAGGTAGGGGGGGACAAGAAAAAGAAAAGCACAATTCAGGGATATTATGATGGCAGGAAATATAGAATTAGTAATTTTAACCATAAATGTGAATGGGATGAACTCTCCCATAAAGCAGAGGAGGATAGCAGAAAGGATCAAAAATCAGAACCCTGCAATATGTAGTTTACAAGAAATACATTTAAAGCAAGGAGATACATGCAAAGTAAAGGTAAAACGTTGGAGCAGAATCTATTGTGCTTTAGATGAAGTCAAAAAAACAGGGGTAGCCATTCCTATCTCAGATCAAACAAAAGCGAAAATTGACCTAATTAAAAGAGATAAGGAAGGAAACTATATCTTATTAAAGATTAGCATAGACATTGAAGCAATATCAAAAATAAACATATATGCACCAAGTGGTATAGCATCTAACTTACTAAAGGAGAAGTTAAGAGAGTTAAAAGAAGAAATAGACCACAAAACTATAATAGTGGGAGATCTCAACCTTGCACTCTCAGAACTAGATACATCAAACTAATAAAATAGATAAACATTTGCTCAATCTGATTAGAAAGAGGAAAGAGGAAAATCAAATTGTTAGTCTTAAAAATGAAAAGGGAAAACTTTCCACCAATGAATAAGAAATTAGAGCAATAATAAGGAGTTACTTTGCCCAACTTTATGCCAATAAATTTGATAATCTAAGTGAAATGGATGACTACCTCCAAAAATATAGACTTCCCAGATTAAGAGGAGAAGAAAGTAAATTGCTTAAATAGTCCCATTTCTGAAAAAAAAATAGAACAAGCTATTAATCAACTCCCCCTCACAAAAAAAAAAAAAAAAAAAAAAAAAAAAAAACAGTACCAAATGAATTTACATGTGAATCCTACCAAGCATTTAAAGAACAATTAGCCCCAATGCTATTTCAAAAAAATTCAAAAAATAGGGAATGAAGGAGTCCTATTAAAAACACTTGAGAGTATAGAAATAAATGAACTTTTCCTTAAAATAATCAGTAGCATCTATTTAAAACCATCAGTATGCATCATATATAATGAGGATAAACTGCAACCATTCCCAATAAGATCAGGAGTGAAACAAGGTTGCCACTATCACCATTACTATTCAATATAGAAATACTACCTTTTTCAATAAGAGTTGAGAAAGAGATTAAAGAAATTAAAGAAGGAAATGAGGAAACCAAATTATCATTCTTTGCTGATGATATGATGGTATACTTCGAGAATCCCAGAGATTCTACTAAAAAGTTATTAGAAATAATCCACACCTTTAGCAAAGTTGCAGGATACAAAATAAACCTACATAAGTCACCAGCATTCATATATATAACTAACAAAGTCAAACAATTAGAGTTACAAAAAGAAATTCCATTTAAAGTAACTACTGATAGTATAAAATATTTAGGAATCTATCTGCCAAGGGAAAATCAGAAACTTTATGAGCAAAACTACAAAACACTTTCCATACAAATTAAGTCTGATCTAACCACCTGGAAAAATATTAAATCCTCTTGGATTGGGTGAGCAAATATAATAAAGATGACAATACTACCTAAACTAATCTATTTATTTAGCTCTATACCAATCAGACTCCCAAAAAACTATTTTAATGACCTAAAAAAAATAATAACAAAGTTCATATGGAAAAACAAAATGTCAAGCATTTCAAGGGGTTTAATGAAAAAAACCAAGTGAAGTTGCCCTAGCTGTACCAGATCTAAAATTATATTATAAAGCAGCAGATACCAAAACCATTTGGTATTGGCTGAGAAATAAACTAGTTGATCAATGGAATAGGTTAGGTTCAAAGGACAAAATAGCCAATAACTTTAATAATCTAGTGTTTGAACAACCCAAAGACCCATGTTTTGGGAATAAGAACACACTATTTGACAAAAATTGCTGGGAAAATTGGAAATTAGTATGGCAGAAATTAGGCATTGACCCACATTTAACACCGTACACCAAGATAAGGTCAAAATGGGTTCATGACCCAGGCATAAAGAATGAGATTATAAATAAATTTGAAGAGCATAGAATAGTTTACTTCCCAGACCTGTGAAAGAGGGAGGAATTTGTGACCAAAGAAGAACTAGAGATCGTTATTGATCACAAAATAGAAAAAATTTGATTATATTAAATTGAAAAGTTTTTGTACACACAAAAGTAATGCAGACAAATTAGAAGGGAAGCAATAAACTTGGAAAACAGTTTTACAGTCAAAGGTTCTACTAAAGGATTCATTTCCAAATATATATATAGAGAATTGACTCTAATTTATAAGAAATCAAGCCATTCTCCAATTGATAAATGGCCAAAGGATATGAACAATTTTCAGACAAAAAAATTGAAACTATTTCTAGTCATATGAAAAGATGTTCCAAGTCATTATTAATCAGAGAAATGCAAATTAAGACAGCTCTGAGATACCACTACACACCTGTCATGGTTGGCTAGAATGGCAGGGAAAGATAATGCAGAATGTTGGAGAGGATGTGGGAAAAAAGAGACACTGATACATTGTTGGTGGAATTGTGAATATATCCAGTCATTCTGGAGAGCAATTTGGAACTATGCTCAAAAAGTTATCAAATTGCGCATAACCTTTGATCCACCAATGTTTCTACTGGACTTATATCCCAAAGAAATCTTAAAGAAGGGAAAGGGACCTGTATGTGCAAGAATGTTTGTGGCAGATCTCCTTGTATTGGCCAGAAACTGGAAACTGAGTGGATGCCCATCATGGCTGGCTGAATAAATTGTGGTATATGAATATTATGGACTATTATTGTTCTGGTGAAATGACCAGCAAGATGATTTCAGAAAGGCCTGGAGGATCTACATGAACTGATGCTGAGTGAAAATAGCAAGACCAGGAGATCATTATGTACTTCATCAAAAATACTATATGATGATCAATTCTGATGGACCTGGCCATCTCCAGCAATGAGATGAACCAAATCACTTCCAATAGAGCTGTAATGAATTGAAATAGCTACACCCAGCAAAAGAACTCATAGTCATCTATGAACCATTACATAGAATTCCCAATCCCTATATTTTTGTCCACTTGCATTTTTGATTTCCTTCATAAGCTAATAGTACACTATTTCAAAAGTCTGATTCTTTTTGTATAGCAAAATAACTATTAGGACATGTATACTTATATTATATTCAATTTATACTTTAACATTTAACATGTATTGGTCAACCTGCCATCTTGGGGAGGGGATGGGAGGAAGGAGGGGAAAAACTGGAACAAAAGGTTTCGCAGTTGTCAATGCTGTAAAATTACTCGTGCATATAACTTGTAAATAAAAAAAAAAAACTATAATAAAAATATAAAAAATTTTAAAAAATTATAGCTGCTTAAAAAAGTACTTTATTCTGAAGATTAACCATGGTCTTTCCTATTCTCATACTAAGTTTCTATGCTTGGGTTCTTTCTTTTCCTGTTTTTTTTTTTTTTTGTTGTTGTTGTTGTTGTTTTGTTTTTCAAATATAGGCAAATGGTGTAAACACCTGTAGTCCGGGGTTTGGAAGATGTATAGATGTAAAATGACTTAAGTCATTGCCCCATAATATTTATCTTGATATCATCAGATACTATTGATTCAATTATTATCACTGTATTAGTGATTATCAAATCTACTTAATTGGGCCTAACTTATTTGCTGATTTCCAGTCTCAAATCTCCTGTCTCAAATAGTCTTATTTATTAGACATCAAGAGAAATAATATGGGTCAAGGACTGAGTCCTTATATGTCTAATTTATAAAATGTTCATGCAAAGAACAATAGCAAAATGAGCAAAATTTGAATTATGTTAAATTGTAATGAGGAAGCTAGACCTCAAAATACAGATTTGAAAATGAACCTTCACCTTCTTTGCTGATGTATGGAACTAGAATATTGCACATCTTTGGTGGAAGTGTGCTTAATTTGCTGAATTTTAAATATTTGTTTGTTCATTCATTCTTTGTTATTAAAAGTACAACTATAGAACCAAACAGATTTATTGGAAATGAAACTGTTGTAAGAAAAAAGATAGAAATAAATGATTATTCATTTTTATTGGACTTTTTTTTTATTTTCAAAACACATGCAAGAATAATTTTTGAACACTGACCCTTGAAAAACCTTGTTTTCCATTCCCCCTCTTTTTCCCTATCTCCTCCTTTAGATGGCATATAATACAATATATGTGAAATATGGTAACATTATATGTTAAATTCAATATAGGCATACATAGTTATGCAATTATCTTTCTGAACAAGCGAAATCAGATCAAATAGTTAAAAAAAATGTGAAAGAAAATAAAGTTCAAGCAAACCAAAACAAAAAGAGTGAAAATGCTATGTTGTGATTCATCCTCAGTTCCCAAAGTCCTCTCTCTTTGGATGTAGATGGCTCTCATCATCACAAGATCATTGGAATTAGCCTCAATCATCTCATTATTGGAAAGAGCAACATCCATCAGAATTGATATTGTATAATCTTGCTATTGTTGTATGCAGTGTTAAACCAGTTCTGCTCATTTTATTTAGCATCAGTTCATGTTAGTCTCTGCAGGCCTCTCTAAAATCATCCTGCTGTTCTGTTCTTATAGCCCAAAATATTCAATAATGTTCATATACCATAACTTAATGAGCCATTCTCCAACTGATGGACATCTACTCAGTTTATAGTTTCTTACCATGATAAAAAAGGCCTTTCATAAACATTTTTATGCATGTGAATCCTTTTCCCTCCTCTAAGATCTCTTTGAAATATAAGCCCAGTAGAAACATTGCTGGATCAAAAGGTATGCACCGTTTGATATTTTGAGCATAGTTCCAAAAAGCTCTCCAGAATGGTTGGATTCATTCACAGTTTCATCAACAATGTATTAGTGTCCCAGTTTCCCTGCATCTCTTTCAACATTCTTCATTATCTTTTCCTGTCATCTTAGCCAATCTGAGAGGTGTGCAGTGGTACCTCAGAGTTGTCTTAATTTGCATTTCTCTGATCAATAGTGATTTAGAAAATCTTTTCATATGACTAGAATTGGTTTCAATTTCTTTGAAAATTGTCCATATCCTTTCACCACTTATCAATTAGAGAATCGTTTGAATTTTTATTCATTTGAGTCCTTATATTTTAAAAATGAGGTATGGCCAGAATTCTTTTTACTTTTTTTTTCTCATTTTTAAGGGTTGAGTTCTGCTCTTAAGGCAAAGGAGTGACAGCTGCTTTAGTTTATCCTGGGGCTGGTGTTTCTTACTGACTTGTGGTCCTGAGTATGTGTGGACAAATCTCATGTTCTGGTGTTCATGAGATCACAATTTGCTGTTTGTATTTGCTTTGGGTGTCTTCCAACAAATATGCTGAAGTACTGGCTTATAACTAGGACAGAGTAGCTTATGAGATTTAAATTAGATTCCCTCGTGCCTGGACGCCATAATGCCCTGGCACCCCATCTCCACTTCTTGCCTTAGGCTCCCTGAGCTGCCATCTGGGCTCAACAGCCTCTCCCCCTGCTTGATTAAAACAGATCATTTTTGAAGTTCTTCCAAAAAATTCTTTTGGAAATTTCCTGTACTCCAAATATTTGTGGGTTCTATCGCTCTAAAACCAGTTCAAAGGCAAAATCTGCTGTTCATTTGAGGGAAACTTGGAGGAGGTCACAGAGAGATGAGTCTACTCTCTGCCATCTGGGTTCTGCCACTAAAAATAAATATTTTAAAGAAGAAAAAAAAACAATAGTTATTGTTAAATGTTATCATTTTATATCGAAAATATTGTAGATGACAGTATTGTCTATAAATATTTATTCCATTGCAGTTTATTTATTTAATTCTCAAGACTATTTTAGATTCTACAATTTCATTATAGAAATTTGCTGTCTTTTATTTCTGTAGCAAAATGCTAGACATATATTTATCATTTAGATATTCTAATAGGTGATAAATTTTCACTATTTGTAGCATTATGCTAAACAGTTTTGAATATTCCCTGGCAAAATTTCCATCCATCTGTAGATTCAGACTCCTTAAGAATGAATTCACTGTAGTTTCCACTAATAATTTGATCTTGAATTACTAGACTACAGAGTTTCATTTCTATAAACAAATCTGCTTAACACAGTCATTAATTCTATGATTTCCTTTTCAAAATGTGTTGGTCTTTTTCATGTGGTGTTTCCTGTGGAGGATTTTTGGTTTACATCCTTGGACTTTTTTTTTTTTTTGTCTTTCCATATATCCCATCTATTGGTAAATCAGTACTAGTCACATATGTCAAATTGTTTGACTATATATATAATTTTTACCATATTTAACATATATTGGATTATTTGCCATCTGGGAAAGGACAGTGGGGAAAGGTGGGGAAAATTGGAATAGAAAGATTTGCAAGGGTCAGTGTTGAAAAATTATCCTTGCATTTGTTTTGAAAATAAAAAGCTTCAATGAAATATGTATATATATGTGTGTGTGTGTGTGTGTGTGTGTGTGTGTGTGTGTATCTATACCTATGGTATAATTATTAGGCAATTTCTCTTTTATGTCAGTCTCTTAGTTCAGAAAATGAGTCTGTAAATTTTAGGCCTATTTATCTTTTACAAAAAAGCACTTATAAGACTTCTGATTCATTTTTTTGGATAACGAAATATATATCATTCTATGGATGACCTAGGATGATGAGACCTATATTTTGTTAATATTATATGAGTTTTTATTTTGCTGCTTTATAAATCTATGTCATTTATTTTACTCCTTTAATGATATATGCAAGGCTGGTAATTAAAAGGTGTTATTATTCTATGTAGATGGCTGAAAATTGAGTCAATGCTCTGAGGTCAGGACTGCCAAGCACCTGAGGCTAACTACTGATTGGACAATACTCTATGGGCATATGCTTGGAAAATGATCCTTTCCACTATCCATGCGGGCTCGATGATTGGTGTATACAGAGGATTGTAGGAGGGAATAGGAGGTGGAGTAAGACTAGCCAGAGTCTCACTTGGGCAGTAGACGAGGGAGAAGGCGGTCACAGAGATTCTGCTTTCATCCTGTTTAATCCTGCATCTAAGGACCAATAAAGACTGAGGATTTTTGCTTATCCTGACTCCAGCTGATTCTGAGGTATCCTGGGTGCTAGCATGATTGTCACAATTCTAAATTCAATTTTCTCATTGAATTTTAACTTTACCATGTCATGAGTTTCAACATACACAGATACAATTTTGTTTTACTCAGGTATATTTTTTCTTTGATAATTGGATATTCAATATGTCTTAACTGGAGAATAACAATTTATTTTTTTTTCTCTTTTTCTATCCATAATCTTTGAATTATTGAACAACTGAAACAAACCAAATCTTTCACAGTTGATCTTTACATAATCTTGTTGCAATTGTGTACACTGTATTCCAGGTTCTGGTTGTTTCACTCAGTATCATTTCAATAAATCTTTACAGGACTTTCTAAAATCAGCTTAGAACAAGTTATTTTAAGTATCATATTTTCATCAATTGGTTCTATTTAATTCCTTGACTCAAGCTCAAAATCTGCCAGCTCAGTTGTATATGTTTTTTTTTTCTTTCATGGCATACATTGACATTTATGCAGGTATACTGATGAAATTTTGATGTTATTGGAGACAATTTTTGTGAGATAAAGATTTGAAGTATGTTTTCAGTGGAGCCAGGTAAGTTAATGTCCATATAAATTAACATCTATAGAATTATTTAGTGGAACTCCTTTTGGAGTTGTAAGCCAAACTCAAGAAGAAAGCATAATAAAAGAATAATCTAGACTAAATATAGCTATAAAGTGCTTTCAACTATGCTATATTTTGTATAAATATGTAGACAACAAATGTTTCATGTTATTTTCTACTATTTTACAAACATGTGAAATATATAAGCTATTAAGTACAAAACTGAATCAAAGGATTTTTGGTAATGAATAAAAACAGCATAAATGCCACAGAACTTTGGGACAATTTATCCAATAATTATTGAGTCAATAATGAACTGTTCTTCATTCCTCTAGGGCCTGCACTCCTATTTTTGTTCTTAAGCCAAAATATTTTTCTCATATTAATTTCGATGTATGTGCCACTGTGAAACATTTGAGCCAATCATTATGAATCTCTTAGGCCTTGCTCTCCAGATTTACAAAGAAACAAGTATACGACATTTTATTTTTTGTAACTGTTCCTTTGTCTTTCTTTCTGTGTTTCTCCATATATATATATACATACATATGCCTATTTATACACATATTGCAAGATTTCTGCTTTATGTTTGAACCAAATTACCTTTTAAATGTGTTGAATTTTTTCAAACCAAATAAATGACTACACAATGTACAGAGTCTTTCCTTGCAACTTTCTCCTCTCTTCCAATTTTATAGTATCTAATGTTCCATAATAAAGCTTGTTGTTAAAGTTGAATCATTTCTTCCATTCTTTATATTCCTGTAACTCATTTTATTATTTTAACTCCTTCACTTAGGTTTAGATTGATGATTGAGGATATTTAGAATTTCTGATACATTTCCATTTCCATATTCCCTCTTATATTTCTTTTTCATTGGCTTTGATCTAGCTATATGTTTGCTATACATATCTTTTGATTAGTAATAGGATCTTAAAATTCATTTTCACACATTTTCAATATCATTTTAAAACTATGTCATGTTAGTATTTGATTTTTGTTCTAAAAAATAAAGCAATATTTCCTTTGACTAACATGGGCAGTGCTTGACGTGAAATGTTTTCTTATATTCAAATATTAAGTAGTCTATTTATTCATGATTCATTATAGTATGTGTTAGACACTTTAAATCACTATGTATAAAGTCCATCAGAAATACAATTGTCAAATGCCTATCAAAATCAATGTAATTACAAAATGAAGTAAGAAACTTTTCATCCAAATTTATGGGCATGTAGATATATATATTTTTATGTTTCTTGACAGAAGAAGTTTAGTTTGCATACTTTTCAATCATTTCACCAGGATATCATTATCATATTAATGTTAAGTAAAACATTTTCCAGTGAAAGGCTCAGAACTATAATTAAAATCAGCCAACATTAAGAAATGCTGATTTTATTCCATTTATTCCAAAGTGATTGCACAGTCACCAAGTTCTATCACACAACTTAGATTACCAAATTTTTTCATGTGAGTCTTTCATGCAGTTAGTTTTTCAGTTACTTTTTTTTTCCCTCACAGTAAATAAATTCTGAGGCATTCTAAAACTTTTATTTCTAACAAAAGTAGCAACCCATTGGTTGTATGGGGAAAGTGCTTTGAAAGTTTAAAAGTAAAATATGAATTCATTGCTTTTAAGTTGAAAATATTTTAAAATATAACACATCAAAAATATATAGTTTTAGAATTGATCAATAAACATATATTACGTATTTGCTTTGTGCTAATATCCCCAGGCATATCCCTGGTTGCAATTTCAAGACAAGGAATAGCAATATCAAATGTGGCTTCAGAGGAAAAGGGAACATTATGACAGTTCAAGGGCCAAGAGGCATGTTAAGATTGGGAAAAAAATCCGAGTGTAGAACAGTATATCAAAGACCATAGTTCTCCATAGACCATGTCACCTCAAAAGCATGAAAAACTCATAGGGCCAAAGAACTAACTCCGAAAACAGCATTATGAAAAAAAGACAAAATGGGGAAAAAAATAGACTGAAATGGAATGCAGAGTGAGAAATCATATCTGTAAATATGAAGAACATACCCATAAAAATGAAAACATAACAGAATGAATTAGAAGCTAAAATTCAACCACATGTGATTTAGAAGAAAAACATGTGAAATACACATACATTCACACACAATTAAAATAAGGACCTGGAGCAGAATTTATTATGCTTCAGATGAATTAATCAGGCATAGCAATTATTATCTCAAAATAAGCAATAGAAAAAAAAGTGGTAATAAGGAAAAATAAATAGAGAAAGTACATCTTGCTAAAAAACACTGGACAATGAAGTAATATGAATACTAAACATATAGAGTCAAAATGGCACAGCATTCAAATTCTTAAAGGAAAAATTAAATGAATTTTAGAAAGAAATACCAAAGCTAAAGTAGTGGAGGAACTCAAATTTGTCCACTCATAATAAGATAAATCTAAATATACATTAAGTTTTAAAAAGTTAAGGAAATGAATTTTATTTTAAATAAGTATTTCATTTTTCGAGTTTTCAATATTCACTTTTGAAAAACCTTGTGTTCAAAAGTTCCTCCCTCTTTTCCACCATTCCTCATCCCTCAGACTGCAAGCAATCTAATATAGGTTAATTCTTCTAAACATTTCCCTATTTGTCATCTGTGCAAGAAAAATTAGATAAAAAGAAAAAAAAATATGAGAAAGGAAAAAGAAGCAAGCAAACAACAAGAAAATGTGATGATACTATGCTTGTTCCATATTCACTCTCCATAGTTCTCTTTCTGGATGTGGATGGCACTTTCCTTTGCAACTCTATTGGACCTACCTTGAAAAATATGAAGCTGTCACCAATGAAGGTGTAATTTAAACATTATTAGGGTTATTTTGTCCAATTATAGACCAGAAAATTTGGTGATCTAAGTGAAATATTTGAATGGTTAAAATATAAATTATACTTCCTTTAAAAATATTATTGCAATATAATATCATGCACATTTAAAAAAACTGTAAATATCTAGATGAACAGAAGGGGAAATCGTATGTTTAAATAACTCTCTTAGGAAAAGAAATTGAACAGACCACCAGTGAGCTCCCTAAGAAAAATAAAACCCCCAAGATTGATAGATTGTCAAGGAAATTCTCTCAAACACTTGGAATAATTAATTCCAATAGTATTGTAAACTATTGAAAATAAATAAGTAAACAAAGAGACATATCAAATATTTTTATGGCAATAAAAAGAAGGAATAAGAATAATAAGAGCAATAAAAACTGAAAGAAAATGAGTAATCTAGTTCTTTAATGAACATTAATATAACAATTTTAAATAAAACAGCATGGAAGAGATTACAGAAATGGATCAAAAGGCTCATATACTGTGAGTAGGTAATATTTATGCCAAGAATAAAAGACTCATTTAATATTAGTACAACTATTAGCATAACTGACTGAATCAATAACAAAAAATGAGAAGTCATATGATTTTCTCCTTAGATGATGAAAAAACTGTTGGCAAAATTCAACATATCCATTCCTATTAAAAACAAGAAAGCATTGGAAAAAAATCCACCCTTTCTTAATATGACAAAGATTACCTATGTAAAAACAAACAACATTACATGTAATGGGGATAAATCAGAAGCCTTTCCAATAAGATCAAGGGTAAAGCAAGGTTGTTATTATCAAAACTATTCCATAGTGTGCAGGAAAATGCTAGCTGTAGCAATGACAAGGGAAAAAAAATGAAGGAATAAAGATGGCATCAAGGGAAAAAGAATTCTTTTTTGCATATGATATCATGGTACACTTATAGAACAACAAAAAATTAACTGAAAACTAGTGAAATAATTAGTATATTAGCAAAGTGTTAGGATATAAAATAGACCAACATAAATAATATGTATTTCTCTATATTGCCAATAAAATACAGCAGAAGGAGATAGAAAAAAAATTGCATTTAAAATAATTTCACAGAATATATGATACTTGGGAACCTATCTGCCAAGACCAACCTTGTGATTTTTTAAATGCAATTATAAAATACATTTCACATGAAGACATTATCTCACTATTTAATGAAATATTATTTTTATGGATATGCTTAGACAATATAATAAAAATGACAATTCCACCCAAATTAATTTACTTATTAAGTGCCCTATTAATCAAGCAAATAAATAATTATTTCAGAGTTAGGAAAACTAATAAAAACATTAATTTGGAAAACAAGAGATCAAGAATGTCAAAGAAATCAATTTTTAAAATATGAAGGAAAATAGCATAGCAGGACCAGATTTTAAACTATGCTATAAAGCAAGATTCACCAAAATCATCTGATGTCGTCTCAGAAATAATGAGATGGAGCCATGGAATAGATTAGGAGTAAAATATACACTAGAAATTTCAATAGTAATCTAGTATTTGTTAAACACAATAATCCGAAAATACATGGAGAAAACTGGAAAGCAATTTGACAGAAATTAGGAATAGACCCACATTTCATGTCATATACTATTTAAGGTCAAATAAGTACATGATTTAGACATTTAAAAATTAGATAATTAGGAGAGTAGAGAAAAATGCACTTGTGATGACATAGGAATCCATACAAAATGAATAGAATAGGACTAAGGAAACTTTGCACACAGTAATAACAGTATTGTAAAAATAAACTGTTTAAAATTACATACTCTGATCCAGACAATATTTCAAGATGATTCCAAAGGACCCTTAATGAAAAATAATATTCACCTCTAGGAAAAGGACTAATGAATTCTTTGTTTTCTTTTGTGACATGACTAATCTGGGAATATATTTTGCATCACTTTGCTATAAATATAGTTGTTTACTATCTATATTATAAATAAGATTTATATCAAATTGCTTGATTTCTCAAGGTGGGGAAAAGGGCAAAAGAGAGGGAAATAATTTGGAAGAAAGAATGTTTAAGCTGTTTTTTTTTTTTTACAATTGACAAATATTTAATGAACTAAAAATTAAAAATATTTTCAAAAGTCATTTATTAACTTTATGAAAAGACAAATCATAAAACACAAAAACAAACACAAAAATTTCTCTGTATAGTTCAAATTCTTAAGTCTCCTTTATATTGCACCAAAATAAGCTTCCATATTTCCTCATCATTTAGATTTGCAATCTAAATCAAGAATATACAAAGTAATACTTCTCTCAGATGAAAATTATTTAAATATTTTCATACATCAATCATATCTCCTTCCAGTATCTTCTTCCTAGCTAATTTATTTGAAGCCACTTTATAGTGAATAATTCTTTTTTTTCTCATCATCTTTGTTTATATTCTGTGATATGCTCTGTATTGTAAATATTCCTAAAGAATGGAACCAAAGCTATACATAATTAAAATATTTTTATAGACACATTTTACAATATATAATTTTAAATTTACCTATGCATGGTACTTAAGAGGTGGAGTAGCTATATTGTGATGGAACACTAGGGCTAAAGTAAGGAGAACCTGCATTTATATATAGTCTAAAATGCTTAGTAGGCTTATGATCATATCCCTGTCATCTGACCCTATTTCTATCTGTTTTCTCATATGTAAAATGAACCAGAGAAAGAAATAGTAGGTACTCCAGCATTTTCAAAGAAAATCCAAAATGAGGGTCATGAAAACTCAACATGATTGAAAACAAACAACTCAAGAAGTGGCATGATTAGATTATCACTACTCCTAGTAGTTTGACTATTATAACTAACCAAATTTTGTTGTTTAAAAATCTTCATTTTGTAACTAATAATGTGTGATCTTTCCTCTGATAAGAGAATAAGATTTCAAAAATATTAGTTTAGCATTGGTATATTATATAACCAAAATTACTTTATTTCATTAGCAAAAGTCTCTAAAGTTAAGTGGTAAAGAGAAAAAGCTTCATCTTTTGTTAATATAGACCCCACGTACGCACACACATTATACATTGATTAAAGATATACTAAGAGCACAAAAATCTCTGAAGCTTATGAATATTTCAAGGATTCTTTGTGTTAGCTATACTTAAAATACATCATGAAAATATCCCTGTGAGTTGATCATCTATCATTTGTGTGAAATTTTCTAATAATGGGTAGCATGCTTTTTCTTAACACAGAAAATTATGCTTTTGAATTATTCTCGTAAGTATGAAAAAAAGATCCTTACATTGATCTAAAATTCGCCTTTTGGCAACTTATATTCATGTTTCCTACTTTTTACCCATGAGGACAGTAAAAGAAAAATTCTAATTAATATTACAAATGACATTCTTCCAGATATATTTAAACAACTACCTTATGCCTTTGAAGTTTTCACTTTTCCCATGGCATATATTCTCATTTGTCTCTTTTAATATATTTAACTATTTAGATAACCAGCCATGGAACAAAAAAGATTGGGGCTCTAGTCCTGGTTCTTGACAGAGCTCAAGGCTCTGTCTACTCCTGGATAAATCAAGTTACCTGTTAAAGTTCTCAATACTACCTTTAAGATGATAATGTTTAGAGAGCTTTTTGATTATCATTGGTCTCCACATCCAGGAAACATAAGTGAAATTTATGTTCAGGATCCATTTCTATTCTGAACATAAATAAAACAAACTAAATTTGCTTTGTAATTCCCTCCCTATTTTTTTTTTTTTTAGTGCATGTAGTATTGTGGATATGAGAAAAGTTATTTTATATCCTGATATATTAATGGAAGCCACTGTCTTAATTCTGGGAGGATGTAGGCACAGGACACTGTTTTTATAGCCCAGGATAATGGAATGGCTTCTCTAATCATGATCTGATCCTTCTCAACTTGACTCAATCAGCTCATCTTGTGGTTGAGCCAGTGACTAAAGTCGATTTAGCAGAAATGATGTAGGCATCACCACAAGCCATGAAGCACTAGTAATATATGTTTTTTTTTATCTTTGGCTTTTTTGCTGATTATACATGTAATTAACATTTAATACACATATCTTTACAAATCAGGTTGAGGGAGAAAAACATCAGAACAAAAAGGAAAAAAAAACATGAGAAAAAAAAGTAAGAGGGGGAAAAAATGAACACAGCGTGTGTTGATTTCCATTAAGTCTCCATAATTCTCTCTCTAGATGCAGATGGTATTTTCTATCCAAAGCTTATTGGGATTGCCTTGGACTAATGACACACTGAGAAGAATGAAGTACTTCATAGCTGATCATCACACAATATTTTTTTATTATAGTAAGTTTATTTTTAATATGCATTATTTAAGAATCATATTGCGAGAAAGAAATCAGAGCAAAAGGGGGGAAAAAAACATGGGTAAGATGAAAAAAACACGCAAAAAAGTGAACATAACATGAGTTGATATACACTGAGACTCCTTAGTTCTTTTTTGGGATGCAGGTGGATCAAATTCTATTGGGATTGTTTCATGTCTCTGAACCACTGAAAAAAACCAAGCCTTAAATAATCAATCATTGCACATTCTTGCTGTTATTGTGTTCAATGTATTCCTGATTCTGCTTGTTACACTCAGCATCAGTTCATGTAAATCTTTCCAGCCCTTTCTACAATCAGCTTGTTCATCATTTTTATAGAACAATAATATTCTATTATGTTCATAAACCATAGCTTGATCAGCCATTTCCTAATTGATGGGCATTCATTCCTTTTCTAGTTCTTTGCTACCACAAAAAGAGTTGCCACAAACATTTTTGCACATGTGGGTCCTTTTCCCTCCTTTATTATTTCCTTGGGATACAGGCCCAGTAATGGCACTGCTGGATCAAAGGATATGCCCAGTTTTATAGATCTTTGAGCATAGTTTCAGATTGCTCTTCAGAATGGTTAGATCATTTCTCAATTTCACCAACAATGCATTAGTTATACCAGCTTTGAAACATCCTCTTCAACATTTGTAAAAGGCTGAAACTCTTGAGTTGATGCATTGAAGTCAGACTACTGAGCACTTAAGGCTAACTACCAATTGGACAATACTCTATTAGCATATGCTTGAAAAATGGCCCTTCCCACTGTTCTGTGCTGGTTCAATCTTTTGGTATATACAGAGAATTGTGGGAAAAATTAGGAGGTGGAGTAAGACAATCCAGTGTCACAGGCAGTGGAGGTGGGAAAAAATGGTCTTGGAGATCCTGTGTACATTCCCTTCATTTCTACCTCTAAAGACCAAGAATAAAGACCAAGGACTTTTGCTTATCCTGACTCCAGCTGATTCTAAGGTATCCAGGGTACTAACTCAGTCTTCACATTTGGTGCCCAATGGGTGGGCCAAGGACCCTAATGTCACTGAAGAAGTCCCTGTAACCAGGAAATAGGGTAAGTATTTTAATAGACAAACAGGGAACTTATTTTGTTAAGGGCTAAACAAGTAACCTTTTCTAGCTGAAAAGGGGCAGATATTGGGGAAAGATTCTCCCGCATCCCCAGCCCCATTCCCACCCCTGCCCCTGCCCCAACAGGATGCTATAGAAAGCATACTTAAGTTGATCTAGGCACAAGGCTTAATTGTAACTTGGCAGCAGATTGCTAGACTCTTGGGTACATTAGAACACACGTCCCTTTGGTTCCTAAAGGAAGAAGATATAGGGCCTGATAATTGCAAACTAGTAGGAGATCAACTATGTGAATACTACAATGATAAAGGTCCTGGTACAATTTCCAAGGAAACATTCTATATATACAACATAATACAATTGGCCTTAAAGAATCTTGCAAGTTATAGAAAAAAGAAAAGTTTTAAGAACAGCCAGATGAGGAAGTGTAAGGAAAAACGGGAAGACAAAGAACAGATTAATAGCAATATCACCAGAAGGCATGAGGAGTTAAGTGAGGATGAAGGGCGTGTTGAAGGTCATGGTGAAGGGAATGGTGATTCTCGATCTCACAAGGCAACTTCAACCCTGGCTATGGAGCAGATTATTGATACACCTCCATCAACTCCACCTTCCAGGATGGAGGGAAGAGGAGTAGTGGGAGGGGCAGTGATATCACCAGCACCTTCCCCCCCAACCTCCTATGATTAGATTGCAAAAGGCACTATTTAAAGCGACAGAAGAAAAGCAGAATTTAGTTAATTTGAAAATAGGAATGTATCATGTGATTCAACAGTTTAATTCTATAGGTCAATAAAGTAGAAGATACATTCCTTTTGATATAGAAATCCTCAAAGATCTGAAAAAGGTTTTGGACCATCTCTTGGCTGATGAAGAAGGCATATGTGTGACTGTTGTTTACATACCCTCCTTTTAGGACTTCTGGAAGTCTTTTACAAGACCATGTTAATTTATATTATTTGTTATACCATACATGCATGTACAATTCATGTTTGTTACACCACAGTGATTCTACACTGGCTGTGGGGAGAGTCATCACTAATAGCCTGTGCATTATTGCTATAAGCTTGTATAATACCTCCCAAGCTGATGGGTTTGTGCATACCTGTTTCTAATAAGACCCTTCAGCCCAGAAATCCGCTAGCAATCCCCACTTCCCTTTGATGCTTTTCATCTCCCTTCCTGAGAAGTCAGGACGGAGGGGGGGAACATAATCACTTTCTTTTCAGTGTTTTCACCTCCTTTCCTGAGAAGTCAGAGAGGGTGTGATAACCTCCTTTTTAGGGTTCTCACCTCCCTGAGAAGTCAAGGATGGTGTGACCACCTGTGTTCTAAAACAAAAGAAAGCAAGATATATAAAGGGCTGAAACTCTTGAGTTGATGCACCGAGGTTGGACAACCGAGCACTTAAGGCTAACTACAACCAAGTACTTAAGGCTAACTACTGGTTGGAAAATACTCTATTAGCATATACTTGGAAAATGGCCCTTTCAACTATTCTGTGCTGGTTCAATCTTTTGGTGTATACAGAGAATTTTGGGAAGGATTAGGGGGTGGAGTAAGACAAGCCAGAGTCACTTGGACGGTGGAGGTGGAAAAGGAAGGTCACAGAGATCTTGTGTCCATTCCCTTAACTTCTACCCCTAAAGACAAAAATAAAAACCAAGGACTTTTCCTTATCCTGACTCCAGCTGATTCTAAGGTATCCAGGGTGCTAACTTGGTCTTCACAAACATTTATGATTATCTTAGCCAATCTGAGAAGTATGAGGTTGTACCTCAGAGTTTTTTTGTTTGTTTGTTTGTTTGTTTGTTTTTTGTTTTTGTTTTTGTTTTTATAATAAATTTTTATTGACAGAACCCATGCCAGGGTAATTTTTTTTTACAACATTATCCCTTGCACTCACTTCTATTCTGATTTTCCCTTCCCTCCCTCTATCCCCTCCCCTAGATGACAAGCAGTCCTATATATGTTGAATATGTCGTAGTATATCCTAGATACAATATATGTGATCAGAACCAAACAGTTTCCTTGTTGCACAGGGAAAATTGGATTCAGAAGGTAATCAGAGTTGTTTTAATATGCATTTCTCTAATCAATAGTGATTTAATACATTTTTTCATATAACTATAAATAACTTTAATTTCATCATTTGAAAAGTGTTCATATCCTTTCCCTGTTTATATATAAATATAATATATATATATATATATATATATATATATATATATATATATTACATATATATATACATTTTACCCAGTTCTTTATATATTTTAGAAATGAGATCTTTATCAGAAATAGTCTTTACAGATTTTTTTCTCAGCTTTGTACTTCCCTTTTAATTTTGTTACTCTTGTGTTTTTTTGTGTACAAAACCTTTTTAATTTAATGTAATCTGAGTTCTCCATTTTTCCTTTCATAATGTTCTCAAGTTCTTCTTTAGTTATTAATTCCTCCCTTCTCCAAAAATTTCTTGGATAAAAAATCCCTTGTTTTTCTAATTTATTTTATAGTATTATCCTTTATGCTCAAATCATGTATCCATTTTGACATTATTTTGGTATGGAGTGTGAGATATAGGTCTATATCAACTTTCTATCACATCATTTTCCAGATTTTCCAACAATTTTTGTTAAATAGTGAGATTTTATTCCAGAAGCTTGAGTTTGAACATTTATCAAGTATTAAATTACTATAGGCCTTGATTATTATGTTGTGTGTATCTAATCTATTACCCTGATCAATCACTCTATTTCTTATCCAGTACCAAATGGTTTTGATTATTTCTACTTTATAATATAATTTTAGGTTTGGTACAGCTAAGACACTTACCTTTGTATTTTTTAAATTAATTCCTTTGATATTATTGAACTTTTGTTCTTCCAGATTGTTGGTGTTTCATTTTCCAAAACACAGCCAGGTGATAAAAGAGTTCAGATCTTTTATTGTGTCCTTCAATATAGCCCAGTTAACTCAGGCCTATCTCTCTGCCTGGTTCTAAGGGTTCTGCCCGAATGTCTCCAAATCCAAAGGTTTGTCCTTCCGACTCCAGCCAGCACCAAGGTAGAAGATACTATGAATCTCTCTTGCCTCAAAGATAGGGCTTGTGGGCTTCCTCCCAGAGTGCTCCCAAAAAACTCCCTCAAGTGGCTTACTGGAGCTGTATTTATGCTACTTCTCCGAGACTGGGATTGTGGGATATCTCCCAGCATGCTCTCTGGCCCTAAGGGAGGTGTGAATTCAGATACCTCTTTCTAAACCCTGAATTCTCCCAAACGTGTGAACTCCCTTGAGTACTTAGATACTTATGACCTTTCTAAAGGTGTGAACACAAGTATTGTTTCCATCAGTTGTACTTAGTACCTTGTTTCAAGTTCTGGCCCAAAATATCTGCTTCTAAGATCAAATCAATCATATTGAACCATACTAAATTAGATAAGTATTGTTGCTATCAATTCTAATGGCTTAATAGTTAGTAAAGATTCCAACACCAGATGAATTTTGTTATTAATTTTTCAAGTTCTTAAAATACTATTTTGGCAGTTTGATTGGTATGGCATGGAAGAAGCAGACCAATTTAGGCAAAATTGTAATTTTTATTATTATTATATTTTTTTTCAAATCTATTTTTATTAAAATAACTTTTTATTGACAGAAAGGGTAATGTTTTTTTTTACAACATTATCCCTTGCACTCACTTCTTTTCCGATTTTTCCCTCCCACCCTCCACCCCCTCCCCTAGGTGGCAAGCACTCCTATATATGCTGAATATGTCATAGTATATACTAGATACAATATATGTGTGCAGAACCAAACAGTTTTCTTGTTGCACAGAGAGAATTGGATTCAGAAGGTAAAAATAACCCAGGAAGAAAAACAAAAATGCAAACAGTTTACATTCATTTCCCAGTGTTTTTTTTTTTTTTTTTTTTTTTCCATTGGGTGTAGCTGTTTCTGTCCATCATTGATCAATTGAAACTGAATTAGGTCTCTTTGTCAAAGAAATCCACTTCCATCAGAGTACATCTTCATATGGTATTGTTGCTGACGTATATAATGATCTCTTGGTTCTGCTCATTTCACTTAGTATCAGTTCATGTAAGTCTCTCCAAGCCTCTCTGTATTCATCCTGCTGGTCATTTCTTACAGAACAATAATATTCCATAACATTCATATACCACAATTTATCCAACCATTCTCCAATTGATGGGCATCCATTCATTTTCCAGTTTCTAGCCAGTATAAACAGGGCTGCCACAAACATTTTGCACATATAGGTCCATTTCCCTTCTTTAGCATCTCCTTGGGGTATAAGCCCAGGAGTAGCACTGCTGGGTCAAAGGATATGCACAGTTGGATAACTTTTTTGGGCATAATTCCAGATTGCTCTCCAGAATGGTTGGATTTGTTCACAACTCCACTAACAATGTATCAGTGTCCCAGTTTTCCCACTTCCCCTCCAACAATCATCATTATTTTTTCCTGTCATCTTAGCCAATCTGACGGGTGTGTAGTGGTATCTCAGAGTTGTCTTAATTTGCATTTCTCTGATTAATAATGATTTGGAACACTCTTTCATATGAGTGGTAATAGTTTCAATTTCATCATCTGAAAATTGTCTGTTCATATCCTTTGATCATTTGTCAATTGGAGAATGGCTTGGTTTCTTATAAATTGGAGTCAATTCTCTATATATTTTGGAAATGAGACCTTTATCAGAACCTTTAACTGTGAAGATGTTTTCCCACTTTGTTGATACCCTTCTAATCTTGTTTGCATTAGTTTTGTTTGTACAGAAGCCTTTTAATTTGATGTAATCAAAATTTTCTCTTTTGTGATCAATAATGGTCTCTAGTTCGTCTTTGGTCACAAATTTCTTCCTCCTCCATAAGTCTGAGAGATAAACTATCCCATGTTCCTCCAATTTATTTATAATCTTGTTCTTTATGTCTAAATCATGAACCCATTTTGATTTTATCTTGGTATACGGTGTTATGTGTGGGTCCATGCCTAATTTCTGCCATACTAATTTTCAGTTATCCCAGCAGTTTTTGTCAAATAATGAATTCTTATCCCAAAAGTTAGGAGCTTTGGGTTTGTCAAATACTAGATTGCTATAGTTGACTATTCTGTCTTGTAACCTAACCCGTTCCACTGATCAACTAATCTATTTCTTAGCCAATACCAAATGGCTTTGGTGATGACTGCTTTATAATAAAGTTTTTGACCAGGTACAGCAAGGCCACCTTCATTTGATTTTTTTTTTCATTAATTCTTTTGAGATTCTCGATCTTTTACTATTCCATATGAATTTTGTTGTTATTTTTTCTAGATCATTAAAAAATTTTCTTGGAAGTCTGATTGGTATAGCACTAAATAAATAGATTAGTTTAGGGAATATTGTCATCTTTATTATATTTACTTGGCCTATCCAGGAACACTTAATATTTTTCCAATTATTTAGTCTGATTTTTTTTGTGTGGCAAGTTTTTTGTAATTTTGCTCATATAATTCCTGATTTTCCTTTGGTAGATAGATTCCCAAATATTTTATGCTGTCGACAGTTATTTTGAATGGAATTTCTCTTTATATCTCTTGCTGTTGGATTTTGTTGGTGATGTATAAAAATGCTGAGGATTTATGGGGATTTATTTTATAACCTGCAACTTTGCTAAAGTTATGAATTATTTCTCATAGATTTTTAGTAGAATCTCTGGAGTTCTCTAAGTATACCATCATATCATCTGCAAAGAGTGATAGTTTGGTTTCCTTATTGCCTATTCTGATTCCTTTAATCTCTTTCTCAACTCTTATTGACGAGGCTAGTGTTTCTAATACAATATTGAATAATAATGGTTATAGTGGGCAACCTTGTTTCACTCCAGATCTTACTAGAAAGGTTCCCGTTTTTCCCCATTGCATATGATGCTTACTGATGGTTTTTAATCTATGCTCCTATTTTAAGAAAAAGTCCATTTATTCCTATACTCTCAAGTGTTTTATTAGGAATGGATGTTGGATTTTATCAAATGCTTTTTGGGCATCTGTTGAGATGATCATATGTTTTTTTTTTTTTTTTTTTGTTAGTTTGGTTGTTGATGTAGTCAATTATGCTAATAGTTTTCCAATATTGAACCAGCCCTGCATTCCTGGTGTAAATCCTACTTGGTCATAGTGTATTATCCTTGGGATTATTTTCTGTAATCTTTTTGCTAATATTTTATTTAAGATTTTAGCATCGATATTCATTAGGGAGATTGGTCTATAATTTTCTTTCTCTGTTTTCAGACTGCCTGGTTTAGATATCAGTACCATGTCTGTGTCGTAAAATGAGTTTGGTAGGACTCCTTCAATCCCTATTTTTTCAAATAGTTTATATAGCATTGGAGTTAATTGTTCTTTAAATGTTTGGTAGTACTCACATGTAAATCCTTCTGGTCCTGGGGATTTTTTCTTAGCGAGTTGGTTAATAGCTTGTTCCATTTCTTTTTTCTAAGATGGGACTGTTTAGGATATTTACTTTTTCCTCTGTTAATCTGGGCAAGCTATATTTTTGAAGGTATTCTTCCATTTCATTTAAGTTGTAGAATTTATTGCCATAAAGTTGGGCAAAGTAATTCCTAATTATTGCTCTAATTTCCTCTTCGTTAGTGGCGAGTTCTCCCTTTTCATTTTTAAGACTAACAATTTGATTTTCCTCTTTCCTTTTTTTAATCAGATTTACTAAGGGTTTATCTATTTTATTGGCTTTTTCATAGAACCAATTCTTAGTTTTATTAATTAATTCAATAGTTTTTTTTTTTTTTTTTTACTTTCAATTTTATTGATCTCTCCTTTTATTTTTAGAATTTCTAGTTTAGTGTTTGGGGGTTTTTAATTTGTTCCTTTTCTAGTATTTTTTGTTGCAAGCCCAATTCATTGACCTTCTCTTTCTCTATTTTATGCAAGTAAGCCTCTAGAGATATGAAATTTCCCCTTATTATTGCTTTGGCTGCATCCCACCCATTTTGGTATCATTATTGTCGTTTTCTTGGGTGAAGTTATTAATTATGTCTATGATTTGCTGTTTCACCCAATCATTCTTTAGTATGAGATTATTTAGGTTCTAATTATTTTTTGGTCTACTTTCCCCTGGATTTTTGTTGAGTGTAATTTTTATTGCATCATGGTCTGAAAAGGATGCATTTACTATTTCTGCCTTATTGCATTTGAGTTTGAGGTTTTTATGTCCTAATATATGGTCTATTTTTGTATAGGTTCCATGAACTACTGAAAAGAAAGTGTAATCTATTTCGTTTTCTCCAGAGATCTATTATATCTAAGTTTTCTAGTATTCTATTTACCTCTTTGACTTCTTTCTTATTTATTTTGTGGTTTTATTTATCTAATTCTGAGAGTGCAAGGTTGAGCTCTCCCACTATTATAGTTTTGCTATCTATTTCTTCTTGCAGCTCTCTTAATTTCTCTTTTAAGAATTCAGCTGCTACACCACTTGGTGCATATATGTTTAATATTGATATTGCTTCATTATCTATGCTACCCTTTAGCAAGATATAGTGCCCTTCCTTATCTCTTTTAATTAGATCACTTTTAGTTTTTGCTTGATCTGAGATCAGGATGGCTACCCCTGCTTTTTTGACTTCATCTGAAGCATAGTAGATTTTGCTCCAACCTTTTACCTTTATTCTGCATGTATCTCCCTGCTTCAGGTGTGTTTCCTGTAAACAACATATTGTAGAATTCTGGCTTTTAATCCATTCTGCTAATTGCTTCCTCTTTATGGGGGAGTTTACCCCGTTCACATTTATGGTTAAAATTACCAATTCTGTATTACTTGCCATCTTGTTAACCCCTGTTTATGTTTTTCTCCCTTCTTTCCCCCTTACCCCCCTACCCAGTATTAAACTTGTTAGCATCACTTGCTTCTCACAGCCCTCCCTTTTTAGTATCCCTCCCCCCCCCAGCCTTAGAGTTCCTCCCCCTATCTTACTCCTTTCCCCACAGTTTCTGTATTCCCTTCTGCTTAGCTTATTACTTCCTTTTTCACTTTTCCCTTCTCACTTTTCTCAACCCCCCCATGAGAATAGTGGGGAATAGCTTCTCATTATGTCCTTAAATATGTGAGGGACATTATTGGATTAAAAAATATTCTAATTAACTAGCTGCCAGATTTTCCTTCTGTAACCTCAGAACCAAAAGCAAAGAAGGATATTTTTCTCATTACATTTTAAATGCTTTTTCCATCTCTCCTCTCCCCATTTCCCTGGTTTTACACCTTAATTAAAAAGTAACTACTGAAGTAAGTGCTCCTGTTTAACTTATGAGATGTTAAATTAGATTTTAGTTAAAACGCACTTGTTAAAACTCTGAATGTAATATTTTCTTTTCATTGATATTATTAATATTCTATCTATATTGTTGGTAATGTTTTAGCTTTATAATTTAAAATTACATTTCCTGATTTCCTATTGTATCTGTTCCATTTCTTTACACAAGCATAGTTAAACTCTCATATAGCCATTTTAAAATGGGCTTGCATTGACATTCAAAATTGCTTACAATTTGACTTTCTAAACAGTAATTATAATGACTATGATATTTCAAGAATTAAACACCCCAGATAAGAATTTTGAGTTATCAGTTCTTACTCCTTTAGTTAAAAGAACAATAACAGAATTGTAAAGTATCTTGACAATTTTGATAAGATGGGAATTAATTAAATCCAGATGAAAAAATAGCTCTTAAAACTTTTCTGAAACAAAATTTGATTTAAACTAAGTAATAATTCAAGTTATATTTATTAATTTTCCTTATCCTTGATTTATTTTTTCAATAAACTTTATGCTGTTGAGTAAAACATATATTCATTAATGTTCTATACTATGCTACCTCTGAATTTTCTGACATTTTTTAGACTTTTATATTTTCCTTAAAAAGCAAATAAACAAGCAAACAACAAACAAACAAAAACTTTCCTTGTTATGGGCCAGAACTCTGAACTTGAAACAAAGGATTCTTACAAGGTAAGAAGTCAGTGGAATTGATAGAGACAATAGTTATCTTATTTTGCATCGTGCTTAACAGTTCTCTAGTTCAGTACATATGCTTAGTACTTACTATAGTTCTACAAAATTCACATCTTTGATAAAAGAGCATATATAAGTTAGGAGTCTCAGCCGGGATTCAGTCAGGGAGATTCAGAATACAGAGAAGGCAGAAAAAGAGAAAGCTCTTGGAACCAAGGCCAGACTGAAAGGCTCTCCAGAAAGCTGTCCAGTCCCAGGAAGGAGATAATAAAGGATCTGGACTATAAGAAAGCTAACCGGATCTCAAGAAAGGAGACAAGACTTTGAAAGAGACAATAAAGGCTTTGGACCTTAATCCTTGGCTGTACTTCTGGTGATTACTGAACTGAAAGGAAGGCTGCCTCCAGAGACCCCAAGAAAACCTCAACAGAGAATATTACATTTCCTTTTGCTCTGTCCCTAGGAGAAGAATACTAAAGTTATTTAAAATTATTGTGCTACTATCTGTATTCCTGTATTTCAATTAAATTTGTCCATCTTAATTCAAAGGCTGTTTTTAGGTGCATATCTTTAATATTTCATTGTTTATGACTCCTTAAATCATAATTTTGTTTATCTGTTTATGCCTTTTGATATTGTGAATTCTTTTTGCTTTGACTAATGGCATAGTTATAACCCTTTTAATTTTGGATATTCTTGATGCATAGCAAATTTTGTAACTGTCTCAAATTTTAATTCAGCATAAGTTTTGATGTTTCTTATATGATTATATTTTAAAAGTTGATTTATCATTCATTTTAATTTTGTTAGGTTTTGCAATCTATTAACATTTAAATTTAAGATGGTTAGTCTTGGTGTTTTTTTTTATTTTTCAATTATTTATTTCACACTGATATATGTTCATTTCTCTTTAGGTCATTACTCTCCCCTTCCTTCATCAAGACTAATTTTACTAACACTATTTTTATGCTAATCTACTGCCATAGGCTCTCCTTACTCCCACTTCCTGTTTCAATTTGTCTGATACAAAATTATTTAAATGTAATTGAATTGCTTATTTATGTTTGCCTTTATTCAGTTAAATATTTTTGGACCACTTCCTAGGCCAATTAAGTGTATGATTCAATATGCTTCCTTTTCCCTAGGATTCTTTACATAAGTAACATCCTTTTATGTTACTCTTTTTTAAAAAAATCAGTTTTCAATTATTAGGCCTTCCTCATTATTTATATCCTATTTTAGTCTATTCAACTCAATGATTATGTATTGAATGCCTAATATAAGCCAGTTCCTATCGAATGTACTAGAGATTAAAAAAAAAGAAAAAGACAATCTATTGCCTCAAGGAGCTTAAAAATAAAAATTTACACAATACACAAAAGGAAACTGAAAAGGACTGAAATGTCTATGAAGACATATGAAATTTCCCAGTTTTCCTTGACCTTTCACAGTTTCTGTTATAATAAAATAAGGCTCTATATTACAGGGAGACAAAAAAGCCATTTAATGCAGTTGGAAGAAGAGGAAGCATTCAATTACTATGTGTGTGTGTGTGTGTGTGTGTGTGTGTATGTATGCATGTATGTATATATAGATAGATAAATAGCTATATGAAATGAGAGAAGAACTCTGGTGCATATATTCAACTCATCCTACATTTAGAGTATTTTATTTAGTTTTGGTCATCATGCTTCTATATGTATGGTGATGAGCTGAATTCAGAAAATAGTAATCAAGAGGATGATGGTAATTAAAAAATGGCATATAGTTGCTTTAAAGGAATTTAGTGGAGCTTTGCATTGGGGGCACAAAAACCTTGTGAAAAATATGTTGAAATTTATCAAATATTTAAAGGATTCTCACTGAAAAACATAGACGGTTGATTTGTATTTCTAGGGTGAGCATACTTTCTTAAGAAAAAGTAAATTCATGGCAATTCTTAATCCATTTTAAGTGATGAAAAAAATAACCCAATAACATATGATTGATTGGGCTAGATTTGTTTTACCTGAAACAGATATGTGTGATAATACTGATTATTTACTGAGACTTGTAAGCTATTATTCTGTAAGGAATATCAAATATTTATGATTTCATAAATTTCATTTTAAACTCAACTGACAAAATTTGTCAGTTTTGAAGATATGATTTTAATAAATTATTGCATTCTCTTTAAACTTAGACTCATATTTAAACAAAAGACACTTTGTCTATCAATCAGTAAGCCCCCCAGTCATATTCGGCTTCATAACACTATTCCAGCTTGATTTTTGTTATACTAATTTTCCAGAAATCAAGATTGCATCTATGTCATGGCTAAGCAACTGAATAAGATTTTGGCTATAAAAAAAATTCTGAAAATTACATATTCATAGTATGTAAATGTAAAGTTCAAATCAGTTTAAGTAACTTGCTCAGTGTCATAGACTAAAAGAAGGAATTAGGATTTTGTTTTCTGGTAGTGTTGGTGGTTGTTAAGAATTTAATAACAGTGCTGGTTGAGGAAATATAAATTCTTTCAGTAATTGTTTGATTGAAACTATGTTTCCAAGTTCTTAGCTTGTCTTGTTTTTATTTGCTTAAAGATTTAAAAAAAGTTTATTATTTTTATTTGTTTAAAAATTAAAAAAAGTTTATAACAATAATTAGTAGAAATTCCTTGAGAATTTAAACAGAACAGATAAATAATCTGAAATATTCTATTCATATTAAGTAAATTCATATGGCTGGAGACAAAGGTGATATTCTCATTACAGTTAATTTAATTTGAATAATTTAAGTTATGAAGACTATTTAAATATAAATAAACATAAATAGTCACTTAGGGTTTTTAAATAGAAAAGCATGTACCCATGTGTATTCTCACAAATGCTACTTCATTGACTTCTAAAAGTTCTCAACTTTGAAAATGAAATGAATATGCAAACATTTGAATTATATTACAGATTATTCCAATACATATGAACAAATACTGATAAGTTAAGTGTAACAAATTTGGAAAATATGGAACAGTTTATGAATTACACTCAACTCGTTTTTCACCTTCTTCCTCTTAGGAACAGGTTTTTTACCTGAATGATCTAAATAATTGCCTCAGTTTTCTTGTTCTTATGCTGATCTATAAGTGTAAAGTGAACAATGAAATGATATTCAGAGACTTCTCCCATATAAATAACATTTCAACAGAATCTAGACAATTTAGCAATGGCATTTTATATTCATGAAAACTCAGATTGTTTCTACAGATTCAGCATGGATTGAAGAACTAAATAACCAATTTGGTCCTTTCCACCACTCCTAAAAATTATGTTTTCCTATAATTCAGTCTATTTCTTTTTTAAAATACTATTTTATTATATGTATATATGATATTATTTATTTATTATTTATATTTTCCCCAGTTACCTGTAAAGACAAATTTTAATTTTTGTTTTTAAAGCTCTCAAACAAAATTATTAAAGCAAAACTCTCTCCCTTCTTCCTTCTCTAGCGCCCTCATTGAAAAGGCAGACAATTCAATATAGGTTATACATGTATAATCATGCAAAAAATTTCTATCATCTAGCAAAAAATCATGCTGTGAAAGAAAACATGAACCAAAACAAACAAAAAAGACACCTAAAACCATAGTTTCATTAAAAAAAAAAAAAAAAGGATGTTTCAGTCTGTTTTCAGACTATCAGGCCTTTCTCTGGGGATGAATAACATTTTTTATCCTAAGTCCTCGTCTTAGATCACTGTATTGAGAATAACTAACTCATTCCTAGGTAGAATACAGCAGTTAATTTCTACACAGTCTCTTTGTATCAGCTTATGGAAGTCCTTCAGTGTTTTTCTGATAGTATCCTATTCATCATTTCTTATAGCACAATGATATTTCTTCACAATGACACACCACAATTTGTTTAGCTATTCTCTGCCTGATGGGCATCACCTCAATTTTTCATTGTTTGCCTCCCTAAAAGAGCTTTACAAATATTTGTTTGCATAAAGGCCCTTTTACTTTTTGCTTTGTTATCTCTTTGGGGATACAGACCTAGTAATAGTATTGCAAACTCAAAGAGTATGTGTGGTTTTATAGTCTGTTGGCCATAATTTCAAATTGTTCCACAGAATGGTTTAATCACTTCACATTTCTATCACAGTCTTTCTATCCCACCTAGATTTGTTTTTTTGTTTTTTGTTTTTTGTTTTTGTTTTTGTTTTTGTTTTGTTTTGTTTTTTATTTAATAGCCTTTTATTTACAGGTTATATGCATGGGTAACTTTACAGCATTGACAATTGCCAAACCTCTTGTTCCAATTTTTCACCTCTTACCCCCCACACCCTCCCCTAGATGGCAGGATGACCAGTAGATGTTAAATACATTAAAATATAAATTAGATACACAATAAGTATACAAGACCAAAACGTTATTTTGCTGTACAAAAAGAATCAGACTCTGAAATATTGTACAATTAGCTTGTGAAGGAAATCAAAAATGCAGGTGGGCATAAATATAGGGATTGGGAATTCAATGTAATGGTTTTTAGTCATCTCCCAGAGTTCTTTCTCTGGGCGTAGCTGGTTCAGTTCATTACTGCTCCACTGGAAATGATTTGGTTGATCTTGTTGCTGAGGATGGCCAGGTCCATCAGAACTGGTCATCATATAGTATTGTTGTTGAAGTATATAATGATCTCCTGGTCCTGCTCATTTCACTCAGCATCAGTTCGTGTAAGTCTCTGCAGGCCTTTCTGAAATCATCCTGTTGGTCATTTCTTACAGAACAGTAATATTCCATAATATTCATATACCACAATTTATTCAGCCATTCTCCAACTGATGGACATCCATTCAGTTTCCAGTTTCTAGCCACTACAAAAAGGGCTGCCACAAACATTCGTGCACATACAGGTCCCTTTCCCTTCTTTATAATCTCTTTGGATATAAGCCCAATAGTAACACTGCTGGATCAAAGGGTATGCACAGTTTGATAACTTTTTGAGCATAGTTCCAAACTGTTCTCCAGAATGGTTGGATTCGTTCACAACTCCACCAACAATGCATCAATGTCAAAGGTTTCCCGCATCCCCTCGAACAATCATCATTATTTTTTCCTGTCATCTTAGCCAATATGACAGGTGTGTAGTGGTATCTTAGAGTTGTCTTAATTTGCATTTCTCTGATTAATAATGACTTGGAGCATCTTTTCATATGACTAGAAATAGTTTCAATTTCTTCATCTGAGAATTGTCTGTTCATATCCTTTGACCATTTTTCAATTGGAGAATGGCTTGATTTTTTATAAATTAGAGTTAATTCTCTTTCTTTTTTTTTAATGTATTTTTTTTAATTTAATAGCCTTTTATTTACAGGATATATGCATGGGTAACTTTACAGCATTAACAATTGCCAAACCTCTTGTTCCAATTTTTCACCTCTTACCCCCCCACCCCCTCCTCCAGATGGCAGGATGACTAGTAGATGTTAAATATATTAAAATATAAATTAGATACACAATAAATATACATGACCAAAACGTTATTTTGCTGTACAAAAAGAATCAGACTGAAATGTTGTACAATTAGCTTGTGAAGGAAATAAAAAATGCAGGTGTGCATAAATATAGGGATTGGGAATTCAATGTAATGGTTTTTAGTCATCTCCCAGAGTTCTTTTTCTGGGCATAGCTGGTTCAGTTCATTGCTGCTCCATTGGAAATGATTTGGTTGATCTTGTTGCTGATGATGGCCTGGTCCATCAGAACTGGTCATCATATAGTATTGTTGTTGAAATATATAATGATCTCCTGGTCCTGCTCATTTCACTCAGCATCAGTTCGTGTAAGTCTCTCCAGGCCTTTCTGAAATCATCCTGTTGGTCATTTCTTACAGAACAGTAATATTCCATAATATTCATATACCACAATTTATTCAGCCATTCTCCAACTGATGGACATCCATTCAGTTTCCAGTTTTTAGCCACTACCAAAAGGGCTGCCACAAACATTTGTGCACATACAGGTCCCTTTCAGAGTTAATTCTCTATATATTTTGGAAATGAGGCCTTTATCAGAACCTTTGACTGTAAAAATATTTTCCCAGTTTATTGCTTCCCTTCTAATCTTGTCTCCATTAGTTTATCCCACCTAGATTTGAACTACAAAGGCTACTTGTGGGCCAAATTCCACTATGATTGGTGTGTAACTTTTCTGACTAGGATTGACTTAATCCTTTTATCCTTCTCTGGAGGGATAGGGATGGAATTCTGAAGATACAAACAGAAACTTTTCCAGTGATAAAGAAAAGGGAAAGCTATCTACAGAGATAGATTTGAATGTATGGAGAACTCCTTTAAAGACAGAAATTAAAATAGAAAGTAGCCAGATAATGAGACAAACATATTCTGTGGTACTGTAGGAATTCTCTCAATAGTATTAAAGTTCAGAATGAAATGTTGCTGGCAGTGAATCCTAAAGGTATGTTTTGTTTGTTTAATTTTGACATATTAAGAAGGAGAAATAATACTCAAGAAATTCTTATGATGTATGGTGTTATATTAATAAATGGCAGAAGACAGAGCAACACAACTATTGTTTTGTGTATTTCTTCTATTCAGAATGATCCTTGATTTATTTTTCTAATGCTAAGCATATCTACATTATCACAATTTCAGGTAGGCAAGACAAAACTTGAACAGAATTTAAAACAAATCCCAATTTTCCTCCTTATATCCTCAGCAAATGGAATCCAAAGAAATGATGATTTTTTTTACAAGCCATTCCTTGATCTTTAGCATAATTCTAGCTTCCTCACTTCCTGAATTATAAATCCCATCAAATTTTATCTATTCTGAAATAAAGCTAAAAAATGTACATTTTTGTTGAAGAAGATGAAGGATGAAAATTCAAGGAAATCAGGATTTTTAAATACTATGATTTACTACCTTTCTTCCACACTAGTGTTTTCATTCTGTGAAAGCAATAAAATATGAGAATTTGAGAATAATCTGCTTTGATACTGAGCCACTCAAATGAACACATGCCAGAACAGGGTACAAGGGATCAGACTTGATAGTTCAAGAGGGAAGAGGCAATTACATTCAGTAGTTTTATATTTTTTCTAAATTAGCTATAAAATTCCAAAGTTGTGAAAAGGATTAGAGGGAAAGTTTTATTTGAATTAATTAAAATTATAATATGAGGTTTAAAATGAGAATGGTGATGCTTGCCTGCAAGAGAAAGAAAGGAACTATAATAATTTATATGACTAGTAAAAAAGATGAGCATGAGATAATAAAATACAAGGAAGGCTGATTTGATCATTCAATTAATCTAGTATTGACAAGACCCATCAAAATTTCTGAGAGAAATGTAATATAACATAATGCATGCCATCCACTTTTAGAAGACATAAAACAAAACACAACAAATTCTAAACCTGTATTTGTTGAATTTCATAATAATGCTTACATTTTATGAACAAAGGTTATATAATACTATGCAAGTAGAACACAAATTTTGGAAACTTCAGTCAAGCTTAATGTTTCAGTGGAAATATGGCAAACAGGATTGAGTGGGGTGTAACATCAAGTGAGGCAATTAGGTAATGTAGCAGATAGAGTAGTGGTTTAGAATCTGGACAACTCATCTTCCTGAATTTAAATCTAGCCTAAGACCCTTAGTAGCTGTGTGAAGATGAGCAAGTCACTTAACTTTGCCTCAGAGTCTCATCTGTAAAATGAGCTGGAGATGGAAAAGTTTAATCACTTCAAAAAAAAAAAAAAAGTGGAATCATAAATCACTGGATTTCACTGAAAAGTAAACAAAAGTAAAATCAGAGTCAAATAGACCTTCTCTTGAATCCCACCTGTAGCGTGAAAAGTGTGTCAATGGAAAAATGTTCAGCCTCTCTGAATCTATTTCCTTGCTTGTACCTTAGAAATAAAAATTGTATTTCCTATTTCAATGTGTGAGTAAATGTATTAAATGGCTTACAACTTCTAAAGTCCCATGTAAATACTAATCATATGTAATTGCTTACTTGTCTACTCATTTATCATACACCTAGTGATTGAACATATGTCTGCTATCAAAATATCAGTGCATTTAAAATCATATATAGTTAGAGAAATGCAACCACCTCTCATCTATTGAATTAGTTAATATGACAAAAATAAAAATGTTGGAGGGGACACAGGAAAATGATACTAATGCATGGTTGGTGGAGTTATGAACCGATCAAACTATTCTGGAAAGCAATTTGGAGTATGACCTAAAGATTTTAAAATTCTGCATGCCCTCTGTACTGACAATACCAATATTAGACATATCCCAAAGACATAAAAAGGGAAATGATCTATTTTTACAAAAAAAAAATATTTATAGCCACTCTTTTTGTGGTGGATAAAAATTGAAAATTGAAGGGAAACCCATTGATTGGGAATGGATAAACAAGTTGTGGCATATAATTATGATGGAATATTACTGAACTATAATAAATGACAAGTAGCATGGTTTCAGGAAAAAACAAAACAAAAGAAAACAAAACCTTAATAGACTTATAGGAACTGATGCAAAGCAAAGTAAGAAGGAACAGGAGAATATTGTGCATAGTTACAGTAATATTGTACAATGATTAACTTTGATAAACTCAGCTCTTCTCAACAATACAACATTCCAAGACAGTCCTAAAGCATTAATAATGAAGCATGCTATCCACCTACAGAGAAAGAACTAATGTCTGAATACAGATTGAAGCATGCTACTTTCTCAATCATTTTTATTCTTTTTTTAAATGTTCAAAAACACTAATATGGAAATTAGATTTTACATGTATACAACTTATTTCAGATTGCTAACCATGTCAGGAAGTGGAGAAGGAAGGGAAGGAGGCTTAGAATTTGGAACTAAAACATTTTTAAAAAGATGAAAAAATTGTTTTAAAATGGAACTAATGGAAAATATTTCTCTAAATAAAGTAAAAAATGCCCACAATCAGAAACTTGACCATCAAGTGATGAATTAGCTTTGGCCATGGAAATTCAAAACTTTATTGAGGCATAGAAGGGATATTAATTTACATAACACTAAAGAAGTCTAACAACAAAACACCAATGCAATTATTTTAATTTTGAAGAGCTGTGCAAAATTTCTTTGTAAAGAAGCTGGTTTCCCCAGACATAATTAGTTCCCTTAGATATGCTTGTTTAAAGATTACATTATCTTTTGTGAATTTTCTAGAACATCCCAACAATATGCTTAATAATTCAGAAAAGTGCAGAATAAAATATTGTATTTAACATATACTTTAACACATATAACATGTATTGATCAACCTGCCATCTGGGGAAAAAGGTGAGGGGAAAGAGGGGAAAAATGGTAAAAAAAAGGTTTTGCAATTGTCAGTGCTGAAAAATTACCCATGCATATGTCTTGTAAATAAAAAACTGTTAAAAAAAAAAGAAAGAAAGAAAAGTCCAGAATACCTAGTTTCCAAGATAAAAGCAAGACAATGAATACTGTTTAGTTTCTAGATTATGCAGTTGTGCAGAAAGTTCATTTGAACAAATGCCATGGGCAAATCATTTGAGTCAAAATTAAAGAGAATTAACATACCTATACAGTATTTTTAATAAGTTCAATTCTCTCCTTGAAACAGAGGAACATCTTTTAAATATCAATATTTTTCTAATGATGCTATCTGTTCATGACCAATAAATACCACAACCTCTGATGAATTGAAGTTTTATATTAAACTAAGAGAATTAAAAAAGGTATATATTTAACATATTTAACATGTATTTAACATGTGCCATGTAGGGGAGGGGATGGAGGGAAGAAGGGGAAAATTTGGAACAGAAAGTTTTGCAAGGGTCAGTGTTGAAAGAAATTACCCATGTGTATGTTTTGTAAATAAAAAGCTTTAATAATTTTTAAAAAATAAAATAACTACAGAAAATAAAAAAAAATAAAAAGGTGCATAGTAAGTGTCAATGAAATGCATCATATTAACAATTAATAAATAAATGAGTAGAGGCAGAGGATAAACAATATCATGGGAAAATATGTAAGAGTAGAAAAGAATGTGGGTCAGTCATGGAGGGAGAGTCAGGGATTACCCAATGAATAGTCTGGTACCCCATTTATATCCATATAAAGTTCTTAAAAACAAAGTGAAGTGCTTAAAGGGAATTGTCCCAGCAAATTCAGTAGATCCTTTCTGTGAACTTTTTAAGAGAATCACAACTAAAATTGCACAGAATTATGTGTTGGGCATCATCTACTATGCTACAGAAGGATCAGCATGCATATATGAACCCAAACCACTGAATACACAGAATCTTCATATAAGTTTTCCATCTTTCAAAAATATGTTGTGCATCTATGTAAAATATATTTCCATATTAGTCACCTTTGTGAAAAAAGAAATAGATAAAAGGAGGGGAATAAAAAAAAAGAATAAATTACCATATGTGGTAATTGTATCTTTTTTAGATCAAAATGCAATAAAAATTACATTTAATAAAAGACCAGTTATAAATAAAGCAACAATTAATTGAAAAGTAAATAATCTAATCCTAAAGAATGAATGGGGAAAACAACAAATCATAGACACAATCACTAATTCCATCCAAGAAAATGACAATAATGAGACAACATACCAAAATTTCTGGAATGCAGGCAAATCAATTCTTATTGGAAGTTTTATATCTTTAGATGCTTACTTGCATAAAATAGAGATAGAACAGATCAATAAATTGGGCATGCAACTGAAAAAGCTAGAGGAAAGAAGAAATTAAAAACTTTCAATTAAATATCAAATTGTAAATTCTGAAAAAAATTGGAGTTAAATAAAATTGAAAGTAAGAAAGCTAATGAACTAATAAAGAAAGCTAACATTTGGTTTTAGGAAAAACAAGTAATAAATTTTTCATTGATTTGATTAGAAAAAGGAAAATAAATTGTTAGAATCAAAACTGAAAATGTTTAAACTTTGACCAATTAGAGGAAATTGGATGAATAATTAGGATCTATTTTGTTCAACTGTATGCCAAGAAATCTGAAAATGTAAGTGAAGTGGATGAAATATTACAAAAAAAAATAGCCTAGATTAATAGAGGAAAAAATAAATTACTTAAATAATCCTACTTTAGAAAAAAGAAATTGAACAAACTATCAATCAACTCCCTAAGGGAAAAAAAAAAATCTCCAGTACCAGATGGATTTACATGGAATTGTACCAAACATTTAAAGAATAAGTAATTCTAATACTATGCAAACTATTTGAAAAAATAGGGAAAAGAGATATCCTACTAATTTCCTTTTATGACACAGATGTGGTGCTGATATATATACAAGTTAGGGTAAAAACAGAAAGAAAATTGAAAGCCAATTTATCTAATGAATAATGATGCAAAAATGTTAAATATTAATAAAGTGATTACATCAAGTTAACACCAGGATAATTCCCCATGTTCAAGTAGGGTATAAATATACCAGGCATGCAGGACTCATTCAATATTAAGAAAACTATTAGCATAATTAACTATATTAGTAATCAAATTAACAAAAATCATATGATTATCT
This sequence comes from Sarcophilus harrisii, assembly GCF_902635505.1. NCBI lineage: Eukaryota > Metazoa > Chordata > Mammalia > Dasyuromorphia > Dasyuridae > Sarcophilus > Sarcophilus harrisii. The sequence goes on from NC_045426.1 coordinate 408,857,787, forward strand.
CAATAGAGGTAGAAAAATCATATGACAAAATCTAACACTCATTCCTATTAAAAAGTCTAGAATATAGGAATTAATGGAGTTTTCCTTAAAATGATCAGCAGCATTTCTTTAAAACCATCATCAAGCATCATGTAATGGGGATAAATCAGAAGCATACTCTGTAAGATCAGGGGTGAAACAAAGTTGCTCCATATCACCATTATTATTCAGCATTGTATTAGAATCGTTAGCTTATTCAATAAAAGAAGAAAAAGAAATTAAAGGAATTAGAATAGGTAATGAGGAAACCAAATTATTACTTTTTGGAGAGAATATGAAGGTATACATAGAGAATACTAGAAAATCAATTAAAATATTACAAAATGCTAAATGAAATTAGCAGAACCAGGAGATCATTATATACCTCAACAATGATACTGTATGAGGATGTATTCTGATGGAAGTGGATTTCTTTAACAAAGAGAAGATCTAACTCAGTCTCAATTGATCAAAGATGGACAGAAGCAGCTACACCCAAAGAAAGAACACTGAGAAATGAATGTAAACTGTTTGCATTTTTGTTTTTCTTCCCAGTTTATTTATGCCTTCTGAATCCAATTCTCCCTGTGCAACAAGAGAACTGTTCGGTTCTGCACACATATATTGTATCTAGAATATACTGTAACCTATTTAACATGTATAGGACTGCTTGCCATCTGGGAGAGGGGGTGGAGGGAGGGAGGGGAAAAATCAGAACAGTAGTGAGTACAAGAGATAATGTTGTAAAAAATTACCCTGGCATGCGTGGGTTCTGTCAATAAAAAGTTATTTAAAAAAATATATTATGAGAAACAATTCACAACTTTGTTAAAGTTGTGGATACAAAATAAATCCACATAAATCATCAGGATGTCTATATATTACCAAGAAAGTCCAGAAGCAAGGAATACATAAAGAAATTCCATTTAAAGTAACTGCAGATAATATAAAATATCTGGCAGTCTACTATCAAGATAAAATTAGGAAATATATGAACACAATTACAAAACACCTTTTACAGAAATAAAGTCAGATCTAATCAACTGGAAGAATATCAAATGCTTATGGATAGGTCAAATTAATATAATAAATATGACAATTCCACTTAAATTAATCTATATATTCAGTCCTGTACCAAACTCCCAAGTAATTATATTACAGAATTAGAGGAAAAAAAATAACACAGTTCATCCAAAAGAAAAACAGAAAGAAAAAAAATTTCAAGGAATTAATATTACAAAAAAATTCCAAGTATGCTTACTTAACATTACCAGTCCTAAAAGTTTATTAAAAAGCAACAGTAATCAAGCCCATTTAGTACTGGCTAAGAAATAGATCAGTTGATCAGTGGAATAGATTAGGTTCACAAGACACAATAGTCAATGAATACGGTAACCTAGTGTTTGATAAACCCAAAGATTCCAAAGATCTTGTGGGATAATGGACAAAAACTTCTGGGAAAATTGGAAATTATTATGTCAGAAACTAGGCATTGGCCCACAACTAACACACTATATGAAGTTAAGGTTGAAATGGATTCATGATTTAGAAATAAGGGGTGATACTATAAGCAAATTAGAAGAAAAAGGGAAGAAGGAAAGAATTTGTGGCCAAAGAAAAACTAGAGTACATTATGGAATGTAAAATGGATGATTTTGATTATATTAAGTTAGAAAAGTTTTTATAAAAACAAAACTACTGCAGATAAGATTAGAAGGGAAGCAAAATATTATGAATTTTTTTTTTACATTCAAGTGTTCTAATAAAGGCCTCATTTCTAGAATATATAGAGAATTGACTCAAATTTATAAAAAATACAGGCCATTCTCCAATTGATAAATGGTCAAAAATTATGAACAGGCAATTTTTAGATGAAGAAATTAGCACCATTTCTAATCATATGAAATGCTCTAAATCCCTATTGATCTAATTGATCTGATTGATGCTAATTAAAGCAACTCTGAAGTACCACTATATAACTGTCAGATTGGCTAAGATGATTGGAAAAGATAATGAAGTAGGTTGAAGGAGATATGGGAAAAGGTGGAGTTGTGAACTGATTCGACCATTAGGGAGAGCAATTTGGAACTATATCCATAGGGCCATCAGCCTGTGCGTACCCTATGATTCAGCAGTGTTTCTACTGAGTATGTATCCCAGAGATCATAAAAAGGGCAAGAAACACACATGTATAAAGATGTTTGTAGCAGCCTTTTTTGTAGTGACAAGAAACTGGAAATTGAGTGGCTACCCATCAGTTGGAGAATGACTGAATATGTTATGGTATATACATATTATGGAATATTATTGTTCTATTAGAAAAGATCAGCAGGATCATTTCAGAGATTCCTAGATAGACTTATCCGAAGTTATACTGAGTGAAATTAGCAAAACCAGGAGATCATTGTACATGGCAACAACAAGGGTCAATTCTGATGAATTAGCTCTTTTCAACAAGATGATTCAGGCCACTTCCAATGGCAACTTACAATCTGTACCTAGAAAGAGGACTGTGGGAATTGAATGTGGATCACGAGATACTATTTTCACTTTTTTGTTGTTGTTGTTTGCTTGGATTTTGTTTTATTTCTTATATTTTTTCTTTTTTATCTGATTGTTCTTGTGCAGCATGTGTGGCACTATGTATAGAAGGACTGCATGTGTTTAACATATATTAAATTGATAGCTGTCTAAGGGAGGTGGTTTGAAATGGGAGGGAAAAATTTTTGGAGCACAAGGTTCTGCAAAAGTGAATTTTGAAAACTATCTGTGCATGTGTTTTTAAAATAAAAAACTTCATTAAAAAAGAAAATTGGGTATCATCAATGAAATATATTATAGAAAAAATAAAATTTAACAATATCCCATGTATGCATACAACTCCAAAGGCCCTCATCTCCAATAACAATTTTTGATTTAGTGAACAAACACCTAAGTATCTACAGGAAATTATAAAATTTAGAATTACCTTTCAAGACACCTCTCAGGTCTCTCAAATCCAATTGCTATTCTTCAGCATAATTAACAAAAAGAAAACAACAACAATAACAACATAAAAATATTGATTAAAAAATCAAAGTGGCTTTAATTAACATACTTTACAAAAGAACAAGTGTGAATTAACAGGCAGATTATATTTTCTCTCAATTATTTGAAAGGGATTTGTTCTTCATTTCAGAAATATTCTTAGCAATTGATATTATTCAAGTTAGTGTATGTGAATTATGATAGAGAATAGGATTGTAGTATAAAAATAAAATACAGGTATTCACTGATAATAAAAATTATTGGTTTTCTTTTACCTTGTATTTATTAAAGTAAGATTGGTCTAGGGAATTGTTTTTTTCTGGATTTCACAGTATGGTATAATTGAAAATCTGTTGAATTCAGTACCAGGAGATCTGAATTTGAATTCCAATTTCAATACAGCACACACTAGCTATGGGGCTTACAAGAAGTCATAAAATCCCCCTGACTTCCCATTTAAATTGTTACTGCTATAATCTGATTCAACAAATGTAAGAAATTCTATATAATATAAGTCTGGTTTAAAGGACAGTATAGAATGTTGAAACTGCTAAATTTAAAGTTATATGAACTACATAAAGACCACTAGTGCCTTGCTGTCAGAAACACAATTCCCATAATTTATAATTATAAAATTGTGTCATTTAGCATTATGTGCTGAGATAATTGCTATGAGGATAGAAAGAAAATCCAGAAGGTATGTTCCATGTGCTCAAATAGATTAACATCGAATGAGGGAAACAGGAATTAAGATTTTACATAAATAAGATAAAACAATATCTTTTGTTCATTTTTTAAAAAATCTTACACATGGGGAAAATTAAATACCAATGAAATACTGTAGTTTTAAAATTATAGTTGTCCTTCAGTTTCAAGGATGTCTCTATGACACAAGAATTCATGTTACAGAATTTGACATAAGAGAATTTGACAAGTAGGAAATGGATTTAATAAATGCCCATGGAGGTTCATATAAATGAAATTCATCTAGGAATGGAAATAAAATTCTGGGAATAGGGCCAACTATTGTCAAAAAAAAAAAAAAAATGTGACATACCATGCTAATGCAATCAAGTAGAAGGAACTTTAATCAAGTAATTAAGAGATTTGGGTTCTAGTTCTGACTGTGCCAAATCTTGCATTTTTTTTTTTAATAATTTTAGTTCATTTCTCTGGGACTCAATTTGCTCATCTATAAAATGAAGGGGTTGTACTAAATGACCTGAATGCTCTTCTTTGTCACCTTCATGATTGTGTCTTTTGCCTTCTTCAGTCTTTTTTTTTTTTCACTGTCCTCCTCCCCCTAACTAGTCATTTTCCTCTCCTTCAAATAACAGAATCGTGAGTTATTTATATACATATATACAGAGACACATAACATACATTTATATATATGTGTATACCATGCATGTGAATATGTTCAATTATGTTCACATATCTGTATGCACATACATACATCTATACATGCATATATGTCTGTGTCTGTGTGTAATTACATCAGTGTTATCTTGAAACACAAGCAACTTTTGTAAACCACGTTTAGGTTTGAAAAGTTATTTATATGTGTATCTCATATTATTCTCTCAAAAACATTGTAAGGTAGATTCTATTATAATCCCTTTTTGCAAAGGAAAAAATAATAGTTGAAAAAAGACCAAATCTAGGATCATTTAGTTATCTGATGCAGGATTCAAATACTTGACTTCATTGATAAGTTCAGATTAATACTACTTAGATACCTTTGTAGAAACAACTCTCTATTCATTAATGGGATTAATCACAAAATTGAGAAAGATTATTTCTAAGTATAGATACCTAGCCTCAGAGCTAGGAGAACTGAGATTCAATTACAAATAGTGACTTGTGATTTGGAAGATCACTTTTAAACTCTTACTGCCCAAGAAAACATTCTAAAACTACGTACTGAAGAAAAGATGTTAATGTGTATTATTAAAGGGAATTTCCTTATCTGGAGTTTTCTATTTCATTGAAATAATAAGTCTATTTCTGCCTCCTAATTATATAATTCCTTATTTTTCTCCATGCTTTTTTTTTTGTTTATAGATTGAATAAACAAAATGATTAGTAAATCAGTCTCAACTTCAAATTATTTCTGAAATGCAATAGTGATGTATTAAAATATTCTTATAATTTGTCTAGTTTTATAAGCAGGCAGAGTTTGTGACTAAGTGATGAGATATAAGGAGTACTTGAAAAGTCTCTCAATATTCAAATGTTTCTTCTATTATTTACCATAGATTTTAAAATTCTATAAACAGAAGACTTTGTGGGGAATTTTGAAGGTTCCTAGTCTGTCAGAGTTCCCTATTAAAATACAAATACCCTAAGGAAGGTGAACACCTTTAACTGTTATCTGCTAACATCTTGGAAGGATTTATAGCTATGCATTTTCAAAAGTGAGAGCTGCTAAGAAGAAAGAACTGTTGGAATGGGTCACTGTATAGTAACCTGAGTGTCAGGCAAAGAAAGAAGTATATCATCTATAAAGGTTTCCTCTTTCACAGTTTTGCCCAGAGCTGGTCTTGCATTCTAAAGTACAAAGTGTTTCTTGTTAAAAGGGAAAAAAAAAATTAGAAATTTTACACACCTGAGGAGCAGAGTAAAAGTTAAAACACAAACATAACTATAGATAAATGTCCACCACTTTTAAAGAACTAAGAAAAAGCCAGAGGCACAAGAATCAATTGAGCAAAAGAATCAGGCCAATTAAATACTTGAACCTAACAGTTAACTTTATATGTCAACTCATCTCTAGAGGATGCCAAATCCATTCAGATGTTCTTCCTTCCTCAGGCAGAAGGCAGAAGTACAAAGCATCTCCAAATACTGCTGTAGCTTGGAAATATGAAAACACCTGAACACCTTTTGGTGTCCAGAAAGCAGTTTTGATGCCTATCTGGCAGAGAGAAATTGGTTAATTAAAAATATGCACCTCAGGCTTAGTCATTTTAGTCTATAAAAATTAAATTGTAAATCTTTTACATATGATCTAATTAAAATATAGAACTGTGTCATATTCTCAATGCCTACAAATAAATCATAATGTCCAGTACATTTTCTTTTCCTTTTTGTTCAGAACTTGACACATAGCATATTACTTCTGTCATTCTTATGCACACACACACACACACACACACAAAATTCCATCAGATAAACTACAATTGAAATAGCAGAAAGAAAATTGACTCTGGAACCAAGAGTGAAAGGTTCAAATCCTTGGCTGATATCTACTCCCTATATGACTTGGGCAAAGACTTTAATCCTTGTATTTGTAACCCTGGTATTTCATTTTCCCCATGTGTAAAATTAAAAAAAAAATGAACAAAAGGGCCTCTGAAGTATCTTTCACTTCTTCATTTATTTTCTTCTGAAAATCCTCCCTAGAATGACTATTTTTAGGTAACCTCTGTACAGTAAAATTTAAAAAAAAACTAATTTACAATCTGAAAATATGAAGACACATATGCTTGTTAAAAGCACTTTATACTGAAAATCAGTTATCAAGTAAAAATTATTAAAGAAGAATCTTATGAAATTGTCTTAACATTTCTGTCCAGAAGCACGATATGCTCCTCTTCAAGAAAAGGGAGAAGTGAGCACAGAAGTGAGAGAAGCTCTATACTCATTAACTCATCAATTCATCCTATTCAGACAATAGATGGATCTGTTCCCTTCCAGGTTACAATCTTTCTAATATGTCCACTGTATGTTTTCCCCTGACTATGTATAAGCATGTCCTCCAGTCTCATAAAATATTCTGTGTTCAGAAATGGTGGAAAACTCCTCCTACATGTTGTGTTGTTTAATATTTAATTAGCCTATTAAGCAGGCAAACTAGTGATTTGGTCAAGTCAAGTCATTGACCCTACCCAGTTTGAGCTATATCAGCTATTATCTTAAGCTTGTGGTTTTCTCAAAATTACAAAATACTTTTTGATTGGCTGAGTCCCCTTGTGCCTTCCTAGCTCTTCAATTCTTTGTTTACTGATAGCTTCTAAAACATTGAAATGTAATTGTTCTGTAGAAACATAACCTTCCTTAATTTCTCACATTCTGAATACCTCTTGATCAATGGTACCTATGATCCCAAACTACCTTGAAACATGTAACACAGTGGAAACCCAACTTTTATTTTCTACATAACATTCATGAACTTGATTGTATATGGAATGATATATTAAATCCACACAAACACACCCACATAAATGAAGAAAAGACAGAAACAGAGAAACAGACACAGAGACAGAAATAGAGGAGAGACACAGAGACAGAAAAAGAGGCAGAGAGACAAAGAGAGAGATAGAGAGTTAGACACACACAGACAGAGACAGAGACAGGGAGAGAGAGAGACAGAGAGACAGAGACAAAAACAGAAACAAAGAACCAGAGACAAAGGCAGAAGGAGACAGAGTCAGACAGAGAGACAGATTGATTCTTTTTTTACCTTTTCTGTATTTGAAGATCAAATTTTCTGTTCAGCTCTGGTCTTTTCATCAAAAATTAATGAAATTTATTTATTAATTTTGCTAAATAGTCGATTTTTGGCAGTAATCAAAGTTCTTTTGCCTTTAGTAATATCACATTCTAGACCCTTTGATGCTTTAAAGTGGAAGTTTCCAGGTCCTGGGTAATCCTTATTGTAGCTCTTTGATATTTCAATTGTTTCTTTCTAGGATTTTGCAGTATCTTCTCCTTGATCTGAAAATTCTGGAATTTAGCTACAAAATTCCTTAGAGTTTTCATTTTGGAGTCTCAGTGAAATGTTTCAATGGCTATTTTACTGTCTACTTCTAGAACATCATGGCAATTTTCCTTGATAATTTCCTAAAATATATTGTCTAGGCTCTTTTATTCATCATGGTTTTTGTGTAATCTGATTATTCTTAGATTGTCTCCCCTGGATCTATTTTCCAAGTCGTTTTTTTCAGTGATTGTAGTTTATAGTTTTTTTTTTTCCAAGTTTTTAATGGTTTTGGTTTTGTTTGACTGATTCTTGCTGTCTCATTGAGTCATTCGATTATATTTACTCAAATATAATTTTTAGTGAATTATTTTCTCCAGTTAACTTTTTTATTTCCTTTTGCATTTGGTGAGTTGAACTTATAAATGCAATATTTTGTTCATGGGATTGCGTTTCCATTTCATAAATTCTGTTTTTCAAGTAGTTGTCTTCTTTTTCCATTTCATCAAATTTATTTTGTAAGGAGTTATATGATATTTTTTTCATTTTGCTAAATTTACATTTAGGAGTTTCTTCAGATAATTTCTGTTTTTTCATTTTCTTTTTTTTTTTTGTTAGTCCCATGTCAGATTTATTCATGTAGTTGAAACTGAGTCAGGTTCAATATAATATGGGTTTAGAATTCAGAAAAGTAGAAACAAATGAGCAAAATCAAAATATATCATATATGTAACTATGTTTTTTAAATAAAACAGACATACTAATATAATATATTGTAAATATCCATGTTTATATATATATATATATATATATATATATATATATATTATCCATATAGGTAAAATCGAATCTAATTTGTTCTCCCTGCTGCTTTTTTTTTTTAATACCTTTTATTTACAGGTTTATGAATGGGTAACTTTGCATTAACAATTGCCAAACCTCTTGTTAATTTTTTCCCTCTTTCCCCCTCCCTAGATGGCAGGATGACCATAGATTTAAATCATTAAAATATAAATTAAACCAATAAGAAATAAAAACTTATTTTTAAAAAAATGACCGGGTTTGAAATTAGGGGGTAAAATAGGTGGGCAAAATATGGGATTGGAATTTAATTAATGGTTTTAGTCATCTCCCAAGTTCTTTCTCTGGGCTGCTGGTTCGTTCTTACTGCTCCACTGGAAATATTTGGTTGATCTCGTTGCTGAATGGGTCCATGTCAAGCATCATATAGTATTCTGTTGAAGTATATAATGATCTCCTGGTTGCTCATTTCCTCAGCATCAGTTCATGTAAGTCTCCAGCCCTTTCTGAAATCATCCTGTTGGTCATTTCTTACAGAACAGTAATTTCCATAATATTCATATACCAATTTAATTTCCAACTGATGGACATCCATTCCCTTTCAGTTTCAGCCACTACAAAAAGGGCTGCCACAAACATTCTCACATGGTCCCTTTCCCTTCTTTATAATTCTTTGTGATATAAGCCCAGTAGTAACACTGCTGGATCAAGGGAAATGCACAGTTTGATAACTTTTTGACATAGTTCAAACTTTCCCCAGAATGGTTGGTTGTTCCAAACTCCACCAACAATGCATCAAAGTTTTCCCACATCCCTCAACACTCATCATTATTTTTTCCTTTCTTAAATCTGCGGGTGTGTTGGCAGGTTGTCTTAATTTGCATTTCTCTGAAATCATGGCTTGGAGCATCTTTTCTATGACTAGAAATAGTTTCAATTTCTTCATCAGGTTGTCTGTTCATTCCACCATTTTTTCAATTAGAAGGCGATTTTTATAAATTAGGTTAATTCTCTATATATTTTTGAAAAAGGCCTTTATCAGAACCTTTGACTGTAAAAATTTTTCCCAGTTTATTTTCCCTTTAATCTTGTCTGCATGTTTGTTTTGCCTTTCAGTTTGATAATCGAAATTTTCTATTTTGTGATCAGTAATGATCTCTAGTTCTTTGGTCAAAATCCTTCCTCTTCCACCAGGTTGGGAGGAAACTATGCTGTGTTCCTCTAATTTTTTTTATTTTTTTTTTAATACCTTTTATTTAAGGATATATACATGGGTAACTTTACAGCATTAACAATTGCCAAACCTCTTTTAATTTTTCACCTCTTCCCCCCCCCTCTCCCTAAATGGGGATGACCGTAGATTTAAATATATTAAAATATAATTAGATACATAATAAGTATACATAAAAACTATTTTGCTGTACAAAAAGAATCAGACTCTGAATTATTGCAATTAGCTTGGAAAATAAAAATCAGGTGTGCATAAATACAGGGATTGGAATTCAATGTAATGGTTTTAGTCATCTCCCAGAGTTCTTTTTCTGGGTATGCTGGTTCAGTTCTTACTGCTCCAAAAATGATTTGGTTGATCTTGTTGCTGAGGATGGCCTGATCCTCGAACTGGTCATCATCTAGTATTGTTGAAGTTTAATGTCTCCTGGTCTGCTCATTTCCTCAGCATTGTTCGTTAAAGTTCTCCAGGCCTTTTGGAAATCATCCTGTTGGTCATTTCTTACAGAACAGTAATTTCCATAATTTTCCATATACTAATTTATTCAGATTCTCCAACATGGACATCCATTTAGTTTCCATTTCTAGCCACTACCAAAAGGGCTGCCAAAACATTTTGTGCATACAGGTCCCTTTCCTTCTTTATAATCTCTTTGGGATGTAATCAGTATCTTTCTGGATCAAAGGGTATACGTTTGATAACTTTTTGACATGTTAAACTACTCTCCAAAATGGTTGGATTCGTTCCAACTCCACCAACAATGAATCAATGTCCCAGTTTTCCCACATTAAAATCATCATTATTTTTCCTGTCATCTTAAATCTGACAGGTGTGTGATTTAATTTGAGTTGTCTTAATTTGCATTTTCTGATTTAATGACTTGGGCATCTTTTCATATGACTAGAAATGTTTCAATTTTCATTGAAATTGTCTGTTCATATCCGACCCATTTTTCAATTAGTGGCGATTTTTTATAAATTAGGTTAATTTCTATATATTTTGGAAATGGGCCTTTATGAACCTTTGACTGTAAAATATTTTTCCCAGTTTTTGCTTCCCTTCTAATCTTGTCTGCATTAGTTTTGTTTGTAAAAACTTTTCATTTTGGTGTAATCAAAATTTTCTATTTTGTGATCAGTAATGATCTCTAGTTTCTTTGGTCATAAAGCCCCTTCCACAGGTCTGAGATGTAAACTATCCTATGTTCCTCTAATTTATTAATGATTTCATTCTTTTATCTAGGTCTGAAATTTTGTTATCTTGGTGTGGCTTAAGTATGGATCAATGCCTAGTTTCTGCCATATTGTTTCAATTTTCCCAGCAATTTTTATCAAAAGTAAGTTCTTATCCCAAAAGCTGGGAACTTTGGGTTTTCAAAGACAGGTTGCTATATTTTTGACTGTTTATCCCTTGAACCTAATATTCCACTGATCAATAAATTCCTTAGCCAATACCAAATGGTTTTGGTAACTGCTGCTCTATAAATTTTTAGATCTGGTACAGTAAGCCACCATCATTTGATTTTTTTTTTTTCATTAATTCCCTTAAATTCTTGACCTTTTTTTTTCCAATGAACTTTTTTATTTTTTTTCTGGTTTAAAATAGTTTTTTGGGAATCTGATTGGTATGCCCTTAAATTAGATTAGTTTGGTTTTGTCATCTTTATTATTTGCTCGCCCTATCAAGACATTTAATATTTTTTCAATTGGTTAGATCAGACTTAATTTGTGTGAAAAAGTGGTGTAATTTTGCTCATAAATTTCTATTTTCCTTGGCAGATAGATTCCTAAATATTTTATATTATCATGTTACTTTAAATAATTTTCTTTGTAACTCGACTGGGTTTTTTTGGAAAAAGTTGGACAGTGGGTTTTAATAACCAAAATTTGTAAAGTTGGGTTACCAATCTTTTGCAGAACTAGGGCCATAACCTTGTTCGGCAAGGAAATTAAAATTGGCCCCTTTGCCTATTCTTATTTAACTCTTTTCACTCTTTTGCTATGCACGTTTCAATACAATTTTAGTCGGTATAGTGGGAACTTTTTAAAAGTCTTATTAAAATGGTTGCGGTTTGTTATTACATTTTTCTTCTGATGGTTTAAAATTTTGAAACCCCGTTTTTAAAAAAAAATATTTGTTCCATACCTCAATTTTTTTTGGGAATGTTTTTGATTTTCTTTCTTTTGGGTTTTGAAATTCATTAAGGGTTTTGTTTTTTTTCTTTTTCCCGCTTTTGTAGTTTTTTCCCTAATTTGGGGGAAAACCCTTCTTTCCTTTAATTTTTCATTTGATTTTTGGGAATATTTTCTTTTTTTTGCTTTATTTATAATTTTGAAATTATCTTGGGGGGGTTTGGGGTTATAATTTTTTTTCTTATTGGTTTATTTTCCCAAAATTTTTATAAAAGGTTTCTTATCCCCTTTTTTTTCAAAATAATTTATATGTTGGCTGTTTTTCTTTATAATATTTCATTCACTGGCATTTTTTGACCCAAATTTTTGGTACGGTTTTTAATTTTGGATCTTTTCCTAAAATTTCATTTGTTTTTTTTTATTTCAATTTTGATTTTTTTTCAAAATTTTTGTTTTTTTCCAAAGTTTTGGGGGTCTTTAAATTTAAATAAAAGATTTAAGTTTAAATTTCATTTTTTATTTTTCCCATAAAACTTTAATTTTTTATTTTGATCTTAATTTTTTAAAACGTGTTTTTTGCTCCCATAAAATTTTATTTTTCTGGGTTCCTAAATTTTTTAATTTGATTTTTTAAATAATTTCTTTTTGAATTCTTTGGATTTTGTTTATTATAGAATTTGTTATTTTTTATTTTTAAAATAAATTTGGGTTTTTTAATCTTTTTGGGATTTGGGGTTCCTAAATAAATGTTAAGGTGATAATTTTTATTGTTTCATTCCTTTTTACTCCCTTATTTCCAAAGAGCTTTTTAATAAATTTTAAATTGGTAGGTCAGTTTTAATTTTTGAATGGTTGGGTTTTCCTTCTATGATTTTGATTTTAAATGGGTGGATTTTAAAAATATTTTTTTTCAAGTGTTTTTTAAATGATTTTTTTTGTAAACTTTTCTAATTTTTGGATTTTTTTTGTAATTTTTAAATTAATTTATGTGTTTTTTTATTAACCAGCCCCCTTTGGTTAAATTGTTTGATTATTTTTTTAGTGATTTTCTGGTTTTTCTAAATTTATTTAAATTTTGCAAAATTATTAAATTGGTCTATTTTTTTTCCCTACCTTTTATTCATTCCAGCTTTATGGGAAAAAGTAGGCTTTCATTTCCCTATTTTAAAATAATTTTAATAGTGGGGCCTTTTTTTAAATTTTGGAATTCATTGTTCCATTTCTGGGATTTTTTCTTGGGGGTTTTTAATTGCCTGCTATTTTTTTTTGAAAGGGAATTCCAATTTATTTCCCTTTACTCTAATTTTTTTTAGGAATCCATTTTTGGTTTCAAATTTTTCTAAATTGAGAAATAATCTATTATTTTTAATTTTTTATTTAAATTTTTTTATTTTTCTAATTTATTTTCCCCCTCCTTTTTCTAATAAATTTCCGGTTATCTATTTTATTGGTTTTTCTGAAAACTTTGTTTTTTTATTAAATTTTTACTTTCAATATTTTAATTTTCCTTTTAATTTTTTTCAAATTTATATTTAGGGGTTTTTTAATTTGCCTTTGTTTTTTTTAAGAATTATTAATCCCTTTTTTTTATTTAATCAAAATAAAATTCCCCTTATAACCTTTTGGCTGTCCCAAATTTTGGTAATTTCTATTTCATTTCTTGGGGAAATTTTTTGATTTAATTTGCTGTTCATTTCTTTTTCAAATAACTTTCAAGGAAATTTTTATTTCCTTCTTTTACCTATTTCCCCTAATTTTTGGGTAAGTCAATCCATTTCCCTTTTCTTTTTGCATTTAAAGTTCTTTATTCCTTTAATTAATTTTTAATTTCCTCTCTGGGAAAGTTTTCCTTTTCCCAAATTTTAAAGAAACTACCTAATTTTTCAATTTCTTTTCTTTTTAATTTCTTTCATTTTTTTTGTGGTTTTTTCAATTTGAAAAATTTGGTTTATTAATTTTGTTGTTTTTCTTTTTTTTAATTCTCCTTAAATTGGATCCAAATTTAGTTTGATAGTTTTAATTTGATTTCTTTTTTTTATTCCCACAATTATTACCTTTCTTTCCTTTTAATTCCAATTTTGCTTTTTGGATTAATAAATTCCCCTCTTTTTATTACCCTGGCTTTTTTTCCCACCTTTTATTTATTCTCATTATTTGTTTTGTTTTCTTGTAAAAAAATTGTTTTGATTTTTGCTGCTTTCCCCTTTTTCTTCTCCTACACTTTTTAAATTTAAAATTGATTTTATTTCCCCAATTACTTTCTTTTCTTTCCCCATTTTTTTTGAATTATTTTTTGATCATGATCTTTGAAAAAAGCTTTTCCCCTTCCTTCCCTTATTACTCTTTTTCTTTTCCCTTTTCCTCTCCCCCGTTTTTAATGAGGCGAGAGAGAATTTTCTCTAAAACAAATGTCAATTATTTTTTCTTTGAGCCAACTCTGATGAGAGTAAGATTCACACAATGTTCCTCCCCTCTCTAAATTCCCTCAGATATGATAAGGTTCCTTTGCCTCTTCGTGGGATGTGGTTTCCCTCTTTTTATTCCTCCTTCCCACCTTATTCTGCCATCATCCCTTTTCCATATCTACTTCACTTTTTTATGTTATATCAGTAAAATAAAATTATACATGTATTCTTTTTGTATATCCACAACAGAAATACAATTCTCAAGAGTTATTTTTACCTTTTCTGCATCTCTTGACTTCTATGTTTGGAGATCAAATTTTTTGTTTAGTTCTGGTTTTTTCCTTAGAAACAAATGGAATACATTTGTTTCATTAAATGTCCATCTTCTTCCCTGGAATAAAATGCTCAGCTTAGCTGGGTAGTTTATTCTTGGCTGCATCCCAAGTTCTTGTGCCTTTCATAATATCAGATTCCAAGCCCTACGCTCCTTTAATGTGGAGGCAGCCAGATCTTGGGTGATCCTTATTGTGGCACCTCGGTATTTAAATTTTTTTTTTTTTGGCTGCTTTTAAAATTTTTTACTTAATCTGAAAGTTCTGAAATTTGGCCACAATATTCCTTGGGGTTTTTATTTTAGGGTTTCTTTCAGAAGGTGTTCGATGAATTCTTTCAATGCCTATTTTACCTTCTGATTCTATTACATCTGGGCAGTTCTCTTTGATGATTTCTTGTAAAATAGTATCTAGGCTCTTTTTTTCATCATAGTTTTCAGAAAGTCCAATAATCCTCAGATTATCTCTCCCAGATCTATTTTCCAAGTCTGTCGTTTTTGCAAGTAGATAATTCATGGTTTTTTCCAGTTTGTCATTTTTTTTGTTTTTGCTTGACTGATTCTTGCTGTCTCAATGAATCATTTGTTTCTATTTGTTTAGTTCTAATTTTTAAAGAATTATTTTCTTCATTAGCTTTTTTTACTTCTTTCTGTATATGTCCAATTGAGTTTTTAAATGTATTGTTTTAAATGTATTGAGAGGGAGCCAAGATGGCGGAGAAGGCACACGTGACTTTCTAAGCTCTTCTTTTACCCTCTCTATCAATATTATATAGAGCCTCAAAAATAGTCTTGACTGCTACAATTCATAAAGATAAGAAGTAGAACAACTCACCAGCCGAAGAAAATTTGCAGTCTTGCCAAAAAAGGTTGTTTTTTCATTTTCAAACTCTTCTGCAATGTTTTTATTTCCTGTCCCCATTTTTCTTCTCTCTTTTAAGATCTATGGTGTTCTCTTTTTTTCTAAAATATGGTCATTCTCTGGGAGCATCTTTCTTGGGGAGATTTCTGGAGGCAGCCTTAGTTTCAGTTCAGAGTAATAATCACCTCAAATACAGCCAGCTGATAAAATCCAAAAGTTTATTTTCTCCTTCTAAGTCTTGTCTCTTTCCTTGGGCCTGGTTAGCTTTCTTTGAGGCATCTCTTCCTTCTTGATTTTTAGAGCTCTTGCAGCTTGTCTTTTGTCGCCTTCACTCCCTCTGAATCTTGGTTCTCCTCCTCTGAAGTCGTTCTGCCCGACTGCAGTCTCTAGCTTGTCAGTCTCCAGAACTGACTCACTTCACTAACTCAGATCCTTTTATGCTCTTTTAGAGGTGTAAACTCAAAGACTGACTCCTCTTCCAAGAGTAGGATTATGGGAGGTATGAATTCACAAAGCTACAAAATTAACTTTGTGAATCTCCTGTATTTGTGAACTCCAATGTGTGACCTCTAATGTGTAAACTCTTAAAGGTGTAAACATTTTTTCTATCAACTCCATTGAGTTATCACTCAGATTCTAACAAACATCCTTGTTGAATTCTTCCAAGAGAGCCTTGTGAGATAAAGACCAACTCATGTCACCCTTTGGGACTGCATCTAGAGATGTTTTTTTTCTTTAGTGTCCTCACAGTTTAAGGTCTATCCTCTATCTTTACAAAAGTTAGCTATGGTCAGATTTCTTTTTGCTTTTTTGCTTATTTTTAAAGATTATGTCTGCATTTAGGGCAAATAACAGATTGTTCCAAGCTTCCTGTACAGGTGAAAGTGGCTTAACACTGTGATTGGTGCTACTGGCTTCTTACTTGCTCTGGGCAGGCATGTCCAAGTGCAAAGTTATTCTGGGTTTCAAGAACTTACTATTTGCCTTTTGTGGTTTTGTTGGATGTTTCATAACTAATCTGCTGATCCATTGGCTGCTGCACCAGGACAGACCAGCCAATGCAGATATATTTTGGCTAAGAACTTCTCACTAGATTCCCATGGCATGCAGAATCCGTTCTGCCACAGGTCCCTGAGCTGCATATGTGCCTTCTCCTTTGTGTTCAATTGAAACATCTGCTGAAAATTTGTTACAGTCAAAATATACATGGGTTCTGTCACTCCAATAACAGTTCAGAAGCTTGATTTCATGTTGATCTGAGAGAAGTCAGGAAGGTCTCAGACAAAGACTTGTCTCTTCTCTGCATCTTGGCTCTGCCCACTAGTTGCTTTCTTAAACTAGCTTCTATATAGTAGAAAGATAAAACATAATTACACATACAAATAGTAGAATGAATTATATAATGAATTCATGAGGGAAGTTTAAATACTATTCTTCTTAAGATGATGCTAAGGAGTTTATAGCATAAAGTGACCTGACCTATGGCTGCCATATTTCTCACCATGGCAGAGAAATCAAGTGCTTACCTTATGAAATAGTTTCATATTATTTTCTTGAAATTGTCAAAAATTATTTATATTTGATAAATTTCCATAGAAACTAGTAGGCCACTATATCTATCTACTTTTATCTACTTAAAAATATTTTTTGCTATTTCTACCTCTTTAGTATTATTATGTTATACTAAATATGCAATAGCTCCACTGTTCTTAAGCACACATTATATTTTCTGTATTGCATTTGTTTTTGATGTTTATTTCAGTGTCAGAAATTGCAGTGAAATTATTGCTTACAGAGGTTACTCAGCAACCTTTCTGTTATCCTATTTTTTTCCCTCTCTTCTTGCTTTTTAATGAAGTTGTACTACTTCACTATTCATATATATTTCATAATACTCCACTATTCTTATCCCTAAATATTTGTAAATTACATTATACTCCAAAATAATTTTCTTTTGGCTTCCAGATTTTTTGATCGATTTTGTTTTTAGTTTGTTTTGCTTTTGTTATACCTACTGATTTACATATATTTAACTTTTATATGAAATTATTTAATTGGCACCAATATTATAACTTCCATAAATTTTCTATTTTAGCCATCAGTGATTTGTGTAAATAGGTCAAGTTGTAGGAATTCTTTTTAAAATATCAATTTAATGTTTTCTCATTTTAATATTTTATTGTGTAAAATTTAATAACTTTTTAACCTGTGCTCTAAGAAGTTGGTGTTTCAACTTTACATATCATCTGATTCAACAATGCCTTCTTTATTAGAAGCAAATCCCTTCCTCTCTGTTAAAATAATAGCAATTTGGCTTTTGTGGTATCATTTTGTCCTTCATATGTGAAATATCATTTTCTTTCAATGTAATGCATTATTTATATGTAAGAATAAGGCTCCTGTGTTATTTGTAAATCTTTGTCATTTTCCTTCTTTATGCCTGAATCATTTTTCAAAAATTATGTTTTGGGGCAAACTTACCTAGGTGCACATTGCAGTGAGGTCCCAGAGTATAATATGCTTAATGTAGGTCTCATCATTTACCTTGGCAGCAAAGTAAAGATAAATTGGCAGAAGAAACAAGTAAACAGATTAGTTAGGCTATTTGCAAAAAGGTTAGCCTAAAAATAATATATATATGATCTAAGGTTGAGAAAAAAGAAAATATTTCTATATTTCTAATAATATTTCTATAACTCTAAATGTTTAAATGAATAAAACAGAGAAAGAGAAGATCAATGCATAGGGCATGTAAATAAAAAACTAAAAAATGTACAAATAAAACATCCGCAGTTAAAAACCAATTTAGATTAATAAAATTGAAATTAAGAAAACTAGCTAATTATTTAAAATAACTGAGTTTGTATTAATTAAAAAAAGAACAAAAAAAAAAGAAAAACCTACAGTTGTATTCATTTGAAAAAGACAAAAAACAAAACAAAACAAAACAAAACAAAACAAATTCTCAGCATGAAAAATGAAATGGGTGAACATATCATCAATGAAGAAGAAATTAAGTATTTCTTATCCTTATTTAGAATATTTAGGAGCTATTTACACAAATATATGCCAACATATTTGACAATGTAATTGAAATGAATGAATATTTGTAGATATATAAATTGCTGAGATTAATAAAATTAAAACTATTTATAGTCATATCATAAAAGACTTTAAATCACTATTGATTAAAGAAATGAAAATTAAAACAACTCTAAGACTGCCACCTCATATCTACATATGAAATATATATATATATATATATATATATATATATATATATATATATATATAAAGGAAAAGATTATAAATGCTGGAAAGGATATTGGAAAACTGGGACACAAATGTGTTGTTGATGGAGTTGTGAACTGAACTGATCCAACTATTCTGGAAAGCAATTTGAAACTGTGCCCAAAGAATTATAAAATTGTGCATACCCTTGATCACTTTGGCCACTACTTGATTTGTACTTCAAAGAAAATTTTAAAAGAAAAAAGGGCCTACATGCAAAAATGTCTTTAGAAGCTGTCTTTTTGTGGTGTCAAAGAATTGGAAAATGAGTAGATACCAACCAATTGGTGAATGACTGAAAAGTTGTTATATATCAAGGTAATGGAATATTATTGTTCTATAAATATGATGAACTGGTTGATTTTAGAGAGATCTGGAAAGATTTACATGACTTGTTTTGCTGAGCAAAACAAGGACAACCAGGAATACATTGTATACAATGACAGCAAGGATGTGATATAACCAACTATGAAAAACTTGATTCTTCTGGGCAGTTCAGTGACTCAAAAAATACCATTAAACTATGAATAGAATGCATATCTGTAAAGAGAACTATGAAGATGGTATGTAGATCAAGACATATTATTTTCAATTTTTTTTCTTGTGGTTTCTTTCTTTCATTGTTATTTCATTCTCCCAACATGATATATATAAAATGAATGTGTATGTATAATAAAAAGAAAAATTTTTATGTGTGACTGGGGAAAATAAAAATAAAATTAAAAAATATAATTAAAATATAAAAAATAAAAAACAATACTTTATTTAATTCACATAGTACAACTTATTTAGCTTTAAAAAAAAAAAAATAAGTATCCCTATAACTTCCCATTGTTGCTTTTTTTGCCAGAAAGGATTTCCTTTGAATAAAGGCTTAGGAAGAGTAGAGTTTGGCCAAAGAACATACACTGTTAGTAACTTGGTATGTAATTTGACATTATTTTCCTGAATTTCTGTACCCATTTATGGATACATCAACAAAGCATCAATGTTTTATTTTCCTATAATCTTTCCAGTATTTACCATCTTCTTTCCTTTTTCTTTATTTTGGTACTCTGAAGTGAAAGTGGAATATCAGAAATGATTTAATATGAATTCTCTTGTTAGTAGTGATTTGATTTATTTTTTAAATTTTTTTTATTTAATAGCCTTTTATTTACAGGTTATATGCATGGGTAACTATACAGCATTAACAATTACCAAACCTCTTGTTCCAATTTTTCACCTTTTACCCCCCCCTCCCCCAGATGGCAGGATGACCAGTAGATGTTAAATATATTAAAATATAAATTAGATACACAGTAAGTATACATGACCAAACCGTTATTTTGCTGTACAAAAAGAATCAGACTCTGAAATATTGTACAATTAGCTTGTGAAGGAAATAAAAAATGCAGGTGGGCAAAAATATAGGGATTGGGAATTCAATGTAATGGTTTTTAGTCATCACCCAGAGTTCTTTCTCTGGGCCTAGGTGGTTCAGTTCATTACTGCTCCATTGGAAATGATTTGGTTGATCTCGTTGCTGAGGATGGCCATGTCCATCAGAACTGGTCATCATATTATATATATATATATATATATATATATATATATATATATATGTATATATATATATATATATACATATATATATATATATTTATTTAATAGCTTTTTATTTACAGGATATATGCATGGGTAACTTTACAGCATTAACAATTGCCAAACCTCTTGTTCCAATTTTTCAGTAGTGATTTGATTTAAAAATATATATATAGCTAAAATATTCCTGATTTCTCCTTTTCTCTTAAAAGCTGAGCATTCATATCCTTAGATCATTTATCAAAGGAAGAATGATTTTTTTTTCTTGTAACTTTGAATCAGTTTCTTACGTAGCTTGGAAATGAGGCAACTTCATGGGAACTTGCTGCAAAGATTTTTTCTTACTTAATGGTTTCCCTTTTAATCTTAGGTTTATTAATTTTTTTTCAAAATATCCACAGTACCATCTAGCTTTCCTTGCCAGATAGTTTGGGACAAGAAACAGACTGTGGAAACTACAGCCCTCCAACTTGGAAGGACAAATACAGAAATGCAATCATTAACCCCTTTTTGCAGATGAGAAGGCTGAGGTTTTGGCAGGGTAAATGAATGTTCTACATTTCCTCAGCTAGGAAGTACGAGAGGCAGGGTTTGAATCCAGGTCTCCTGAATCCAAGCCCCGGACTCTATTCACCACAACATAGGAAAAGCTTGGCCAAGCTTTAGAGGTAGGATGAATCTGGGGTCTGTTCTTTCATCAATTTCTCTTCCCAGTAAATGGCACTGCTTCTCACTGGGACCTATTTGAGGTCCTCCTGGGTAGAACAGTCATTTATGGTAGCTTAGTTTTATGCAAGGAAAATTATATAATAATTAATATTGAATTATTCATATGCTTCATTGTTTTTATCTTTGTCCTATTTGATGAGAGCATCTCCTTAATTTCTAGATCTTTTTCTTTTATTTGCATTCAAAGGTGTTTTTTCTTGTGGGCTATGCCTACTTCTCTTCAATCACCCTGCATTCATATAAATAAGAAACACTGGTAACAATAAAACACTTTCAAATGTTTAACACAGAATCCCAAATCTGCTTAAATAGCCTGCATCTGAAAAAGTGAATAAACTTTTATTTTTTTTTTTTTACCTTTTTTATTCCTTTTTCTTTTTCTTTTTTCTTTTTTTTTTTTTGGAGTCAAAGTAGGAAGTAGCTAAAGGAAAAAAAGACTACAGCAGGTTTTTGATCCAGGGAAATAGAGGAGGAACCTAGTCTCTTCCTCAGCTCTTGTTTTGTAACTGGTGGGCACTAGCAAAATCTGAAAAGTAACTCCTCTATATAATAGTATCTCTATTTCCTGGAGCTGTTAGTTGAAGTCACAGTAGGAATTGTTGCTTGACCCTATTGTTCTGCTCTGGAAAATTCCCACATATTAACTTAAACAAGGATTTTGTTTTATTCCCTGTAATATCTTTCATCACTGATAATCTCCATAATGTTATACCTCAAAACTACATATTAACCCTCAGTTTAGGAAAAACTATCATTCTCTCCATTCATTATGTGAAGAGATTGGGCTCCCCTCAATTCCTGGTCAGGGAGCCAAATGATGAGGTTCAGCACAGGGCAGGGAGTTGTGGGAACCCTTTTCTGGCAGCATAGGTCCTTCGTAAATGAATTCATAAACCTGAGAGGTTAAACAGGTAAAAAGAAATTTATTATTGGCCTTTGCTAGAAAGACTGAATTCCTTGGTGGCTAAGGTCCTGATAGAGGGATATCAAGTTTTTAGCAGAAAAATCCTATCCTAGCAGAGAAAGTGAATAAGGTCTTGTTAGGAAAATAGAAGAAAGATAAAGAGGGAGAAACATGGAAAGAGAATGTCTTTCATCAGGCAGAGAGTCCCTCACAGGTAGCTATGCCAAGAAAGGTCCCTTGGCCTGGCACGATTCCTGCTTTGAGATCTTCTACTGCCAAGGACTGAGCTCAGCTGTTCCCTTTTATAATTGAAACCTTGGCTAGAAGGTAGGGGCAGCTCTTGGTTTGGGCTGGGAGCAGTTTGAGCTGGAACAGAATAGAAAATCTTGAAATTGAATGAGTGTCTCTCTGGCCTAATCTCAAACTCAATAAGGTTAGATAGAAATCTCCTGCTAAGAAGGAGTGGTCCTGGACTCAACTAGTCCCACCCAGATAATAGAATGAAACCACTTTATCTTGATTCCCTGGGGTGAGTCTATCCGGGGAGAATTTAGCATTCCCCCCAAAGTCAGACAGAGAGAAAGAGAAAGAATTTTGGGGCTCCCCTCATCATATGCACTGGAAAATGCTCTGGCTAAGGCAGCTAGATGGTTCAGTAAATAGATTACAGATCCTAAATTTAATAAGAACCGAAAACAAAAGCAACTTCAATTATTACTAATATTGTTAACATGCACTTGATCTCTGTCTAGGGAAGATTAAATGACATGTTATTTGTAAAGTACAATTGCAGATCACTAAGTTTTGTAACATAAATGCTTATTTCCCCTTCCCATAAATGAAAGAAAACATTCTGTTTAAATTATTTAATGGATATTTATTAATCAACTACTTTGTGACATGCATTGTGCTGTATTGCAATCCTCCAAACTTTTTCAGTCTCCAAGAGCTACCTTTCACAAGATTGTCCAACCTGTGTCACTAGTTACACACAGTGGCTGATTGCAAGGCAATGAAAAACCAACTTTTGAGTCACATAATATGTTCTTGCTAATTTTTAAGGTTTCTTCTTATTGATTGAACGTGCATATCATATTTAACAGACTGTGAGAGTCAAATTATTATTTATGATGGGTGTTTATAATCTCATCAGAATTTGTTCTTTGGGTTTTGGAAGATCATGTTTAATCAAATATTAAACCAGTCCCAACAAGGGCAAGGAAAGCTATATCAAGAATTATTGCTCTAATATCTCTAATAAAATTGCTCTAAAAGCAGGAGAGCAGAGAAAATTTCAAAAATCAACATGAGATACTAGGTAATATCATATTGCTTTGGTTCCTGATTATTTTCTTCTAAGAGTTTTTTTTTCTTCAATGTTTTCTTCTTATTAATGTCCATTTAATATTTGAATTCACAATGCTTCATCTGATTATTATGGGTATATGATGGTTTACATTATGAGGGTTTACATATAGTTCTCTTATAAAATCCTAAAAATGGTTTGCATACTATAGAGATCCAGGAAATAGAATTTGACACAGTGACTGTATTGGATCAGATAAAGATATGTTTTGCTTTGTTTTTACTACATAGAGATTTTATTTTTTTTTTAATTTGACTAAATATAGCTATTCCAGCAGTAGCCAACTAAAGTAATTTGGAATTACAAATGCACCTGCAAAATGAATGTTTAAATTTGATGTCTCTGGTAAAATAAGAATGAATCAGGGCCACCAAACATTTAAAGTTGAGAAACATTTTTTTCTTTGTATTTATTTATTATATCAAGTTCATCTAAAAGTGTGGTGGCAACCTTATATGTTGGAAGGAAAATATAAGCTGGGACACTTTGAAACTTACCACTTCAATTCAAATTAATGAAGATACTTCTAATACAAAAACACATATCAAAAATATAACAGCAGAGAAAATCAGCCAGTCTGACTATCTGGCGTTACACAGGTTACCTGCTCTCTCCCATATTGATTGAATTGTTGCCTTTTTCACAAGATAGTTTTGTATTACTTAGAGATAATATTGGCAGCCACTTGAGTTTAATAGATTTTTTTTCTTTTCTTGATCAATTCTTGCCATGTGATTATCAGACAATTCTCATATAGAAGACATAACTTGTTTCATTTTTATCTCTTCTGTTTTTGTTTGTTTAGAATAACACTTGCAATACCATAGGGAAAAAGAGACAGAATCTGATATCTCTTTTCTTTTGGGATTACCATGAAGATGATCTGCTTTAGCTACTGTATGAGAAAGGAAAGATCTTATATTGTTTGTATCTTTAGGAGAACTGATAAGAACAATACCACTCATCTCATTTTCTGTTAGTATTATCTTCCATTTCCCAGTATATTTCAGAGATATAAAGTAATATCAGAAATATTAGGGCCAGTCCTTCAGTCTTCCAGCCATCTTTGAAAAAAGAAAAAACAGATAACAACAAAACTCTCATTCAGATTTCCATTCTGGAAACTAAAAGGATTTTTTTTTCCAAATCATGCTGTGAGTGGAAAATGTTATAACTTAAACAGGCTGACATCACAATCCAGGGAAGCAGACAGGGAATGAAGTTCTTCAATGACTCAAATGTAGGGTGATCACTATTACAAAAGATTTTGTTATCTCCAACTGATACATCTCTTTATCATGTATAAATGGACAGAAAATAAACTAATGTAAAAAAAAATTGGCATATTTCCTTGGATATGATTGTATTGGATATGAATTTTCAAAATATATTTCAATTTTTTTAGTTACATGTAAAACAATTTAATATTCATATATTTTTTTTTAATTTTGACTTCTAAATTTTCTCCCTACTTCCCTCTCCACTCTCCTTTTTCTTTTTTGTTAAAAATATCTTTTGAATACAAACCTTATGCTGGTCTTGTTGCTGTATCAAAAGCATTCTGGTTTTATAGTCTTTTGGGCATGATTCCAAATTACTCTCTAGTACCCTATATATCAGAAGAAAAGGATAAGTGTTGATATAAATAAGTATGTTTACAGCAACTCTTTTTGTAGTAATAAAGAATTGAAAAAGGAAAAAATGTCCATCAATTGGTGAATAGTTTAACCAGTTTTGATATATGATTGTGATCAGCAGGATGATTTCAGAGAAGCCTGGGGAGGCTGAAATGAAATGATGTTGTATGAAGTGAGTAGCACCAGGAAAACATTTTATACAGGAACAGCAAGGGTATAAGATGATCAATTCTGATGAACATGGATCTTTTCAGGTGAAACAGGTCAGCTCCAAGGGTCTTGTGATGAAGCAAGGCACTTGCACCCAAAGAGAGGACTGTGGGGACTGAGAGTGTATAACAATATACTATTTCCGTATTTCCCTTCTTTTGTTGTTGTTGTTTCTTGTGTTTTGTTGACTTTCTCTTTTTTTTTCTTTTTAATTGATTTTTCTTGTGCAGCATAATTGTGGAAATCTGTATAAAAGAATTGTACATGCGTAACATATATATTGGATTACTTGCCATTGAGGGGAAAGTTGGGGAGGAAGGGAAGGAAAAAAAAACACAATGTTTTGCAAGGATTAAAGTTGAAAATTACCTATGAATATGTTTTCAAAATAAAAAGTTTTAATTTTACAAAAAGAAATGATGAACAGGATACTTTCAGAAAACTCTGGAAAGATGGACATGAACTGATACAAAGTGAAATGAGAAGAACAAGGAGGCTATTGTAAACAATAACAGATATCTTGTCTAATAATTAACTGTGAATGAATTAGCTCCTCTGAAGAAAATAATATTATGAAGGATGTAAAGCGAAAAATATTATCCACCTTCAGGAAAAAATAAAATAAAATAAAACCTGAATTTGGAAGGCAAATAGAATCATTCATAGATATGTCTATAAATATAAATAGATAAGTAGATATATATGCATGCTATACATGAGTATATAGACATGTGTGTGTGTGTGTGTGTGTGTGTGTGTGTGTGTGTGTGAGATCCTTTTTATTCTTGTGCAGTTTTTTTGGTTGTTTTTGTTTTTGTTTTGTTTTGCTGTCTTTTGTTTTGCAACATGACTACCAGTGAAAAATTCTTATTTGTCCAATGGTTTAGATTTTTTTTTTAATGCATTGTAATTGTGCTCATATAATCATTGGGTTTGTCTTGTCAGAATTCCAAGTGTTTTTTTTTTTTTTTAATTTTCCATAGTTATTTTAAAATAGATTTTTTTCTCTCTTGATGCTATATTTAGCTTGTAATATATAAAAATCTGATGATTTATGTGAGTTAAACCCTTCAATTTAAGTGAAGTTCTTAATTATTTCTTTTTTTTTTATTTAATATCCTTTTATTTACAGGATATATACATGGGTAACTTTACAGCATTAACAATTGCCAAACCTCTTGTTTCAATTTTTCACCTCTTTCCTCCCCCACCCCCTCCCCTAGATGGCAGGATGACCAGTAGATGTTAAATATATTAAAATATAAATTAGATACACAATAAGTATACATGACAAAACCATTATTTTGCTGTACAAAAAGAATCAGACTCTGAAATATTGTACAATTAGCTTGTGAAGAAAATCAAAAATGCAGGTGGGCATGAATATAGGGATTGGGAATTCAATGTAATGGTTTTTAGTCATCTCCCAGAGTTCTTTTTCTGGGCATAGCTAGTTCAGTTCATTACTGCTCCAATAGAAATGATTTGGTTGATCTCGTTGCTGAGGATGGCCTGATCCATCAGAACTGGTCATCATCTAGTATTGTTGTTGAAGTATATAATGATCTCCTGGTCCTGCTCATTTCACTCAGCATCAGTTCGTGTAAGTCTCTCCAGGCCTTTCTGAAATCATCCTGTTGGTCATTTCTTACAGAACAGTAATATTCCATAATTTTCATATACCACAATTTATTCAGCCATTCTCCAACTGATGGACATCCATTCAGTTTCCAGTTTCTAGCCACTACAAAAAGGGCTGCCACAAACATTCGTGCACATACAGGTCCCTTTCCCTTCTTTATAATCTCTTTGGGATATAATCCCAGTAGTAACACTGCTGGATCAAAGGGTATGCACAGTTTGATAACTTTTTGAGCATAGTTCCAAACTACTCT
This sequence comes from Sarcophilus harrisii, assembly GCF_902635505.1. Classification (NCBI taxonomy): domain Eukaryota; kingdom Metazoa; phylum Chordata; class Mammalia; order Dasyuromorphia; family Dasyuridae; genus Sarcophilus; species Sarcophilus harrisii. The sequence continues at coordinate 408,884,912 of NC_045426.1, forward strand.
CCAAAATGGTTGGATTCGTTCACAACTCCACCAACAATGCATCAATGTCCCAGTTTTCCCGCATCCCCTCCAACAATCATCATTATTTTTTCCTGTCATCTTAGCCAATCTGACAGGTGTGTAGTGGTATCTTAGAGTTGTCTTAATTTGCATTTCTCTGATTAATAATGACTTGGAGCATCTTTTCATATGACTAGAAATAGTTTCAATTTCTTCATCTGAGAATTGTCTGTTCATATCCTTTGACCATTTTTCAATTGGAGAATGGCTTGATTTTTTATAAATTAGAGTTAATTCTCTATATATTTTGGAAATGAGGCCTTTATCAGAACCTTTGACTGTAAAAATATTTTCCCAGTTTATTGCTTCCCTTCTAATCTTGTCTGCATTAGTTTTGTTTGTACAAAAACTTTTCAGTTTGGTATAATCGAAATTTTCTATTTTGTGATCAGTAATGATCTCTAGTTCTGCTTTGGTCATAAAGACCTTCCCCTTCCACAGGTCTGAGAGGTAAACTATCCTATGTTCCTCTAATTTATTAATAATTTCATTCTTTATGCCTAGGTCATGAACCCATTTTGACCTTATCTTGGTGTACGGCGTTAAGTATGGATCAATGCCTAGTTTCTGCCATATTAGTTTCCAATTTTCCCAGCAATTTTTATCAAACAGTAAGTTCTTATCCCAAAAGCTGGGATCTTTGGGTTTGTCAAAGACTAGGTTGCTATATTTGTTGACTGTTTTATCCCTTGAACCTAATCTATTCCACTGATCAACTAATCTATTCCTTAGCCAATACCAAATAGTTTTGGTAACTGCTGCTCTATAATATAATTTTAGATCTGGTACAGCTAAGCCACCATCATTTGATTTTTTTTTCATTAATTCCCTTGAAATTCTTGACCTTTTGTTTTTCCATATGAACTTTGTTGTTATTTTTTCTAGGTCATTAAAATAGTTTTTTGGGAGTCTGATTGGTATAGCGCTAAATAAATAGATTAGTTTAGGTAATATTGTCATCTTTATTATATTTGCTCGCCCTATCCAAGAGCATTTAATATTTTTCCAATTGGTTAGATCAGACTTAATTTGTGTGAAAAGTGGTCTGTAATTTTGCTCATAAAGTTTCTGATTTTCCCTTGGCAGATAGATTCCTAAATATTTTATATTATCAGTAGTTACTTTAAATGGAATTTCTCTTTGTAACTCTGACTGTTGGATTTTGTTAGTGATATATAAGAATGCTGATGACTTATGTGGGTTTATTTTATAACCAGCAACTTTGCTAAAGTTGTGGATTATTTCTAATAACTTTTTAGCAGAATCTCTGGGGTTCTCTAAGTATACCATCATGTCATCGGCAAAGAGTGATAATTTGGCTTCCTCATTGCCTATTCTTATTCCTTTAATCTCTTTCTCAGCTCTTATTGCTATAGCTAGCGTTTCTAATACAATATTAAATAGTAACGGTGATAGTGGGCAACCTTGTTTCACTCCAGATCTTATTGGGAATGGTTGCAGTTTGTCTCCATTACATATGATGCTTACTGATGGTTTTAAATAGATGCTGCTGATTATTTTAAGGAAAAGTCCATTTATTCCTATACTCTCAAGTGTTTTTAATAGGAATGGATGTTGGATTTTATCAAATGCTTTTTCTGCATCTATTGAGATGATCATATGGTTTTTGTTAATTTGGTTATTAACATGGCCAATTATATTGATAGTTTTCCTAATATTGAACCAGCCCTGCATTCCTGGTATAAATCCTACTTGATCATAGTGTATTATCTTGGAGATGATTTTCTGTAGTCTTTTTGCTAATATCTTATTTAAGATTTTAGCATCAATATTCATTAGGGAGATTGGTCTATAATTTTCTTTCTCTGTTTTCAGCCTACCTGGTTTAGGTATCAGTACCATGTCTGTGTCATAGAAGGAATTTGGTAGGACTCCTTCATTCCCTATTTTATCAAATAATTTATATAGCATTGGGGCCAATTGTTCTTTAAATGTTTGGTAAAATTCACATGTAAATCCATCTGGTCCTGGGGATTTTTTCTTAGGGAGTTGTTTAATTGCCTGTTCTATTTCTTTTTCTGAAATGGGACTATTCAAGCAATTTACTTCCTCCTCTGTTAGTCTGGGAAGTCTATATTTTTGGAGGTAGTCATCCATTTCACTTAGGTTATCAAATTTATTGGCATAAAGTTGAGCAAAATAACTCCTTATTATTTCTCTAATTTCCTCTTCATTGGTGGAAAGTTCTCCCTTTTCATTTTTAAGACTACTAATTTCATTTTCCTCCCTCCTTTTTCTAATCAGATTTACCAAAGGCTTATCTATTTTATTGGCTTTTTCATAGAACCAACTCTTAGTTTTATTAATTAGTTCAATAGTTTTTTTACTTTCAATATTTTTAATTTCTCCTTTTAATTTTAGAATTTCCAATTTAGTATTTGATTGGGGGTTTTTAATTTGGTCTTTTTTTAGTTTTTTTAGTTGCAAGCCCAATTCATTAATCTTTTCTTTCTCTGTTTTATTCAAGTAAGCCTCTAAGGATATAAAATTCCCTCTTATTACCGCTTTGGCTGCATCCCACAAATTTTGGTATGATGTCTCATCATTGTCATTATCTTGAGTGAAATTATTAATTGTATCTATAATTTGCTGCTTCACCCAATCATTCTTTAAGATGAGATTGTTTAGTTTCCAATTACTTTTTGGTCTATTTCCCCCTAACTTTTTGTTGAATGTAGTTTTTATTGCATCATGATCTGAAAAGAAAGCATTTACTATTTCTGCTTTCTTGCATTTAATTTTGAGGTCTTTATGTCCTAATATATGGTCAATTTTTGAATAGGTTCCATGAACTGCTGAGAAGAAAGTATATTCCCTTCTATCTCCATTCAATTTTCTCCAAAGATCCAACATACCTAATTTTTCTAATATTCTATTTACTTCTTTAATTTCTTTCTTATTTGTTTTGTGGTTTGATTTGTCTAATTCTGAGAGTGCAAGGTTGAGATCTCCTACTATTACAGTTTTGTTGTCTATTTCTTCTTGCAACTCTCTTAACTTCTCCTTTAGGAAGTTGAGTGCCATACCACTTGGTGCATATATGTTTAATATTGATATTGCTTCGTTGTTTATGCTACCCTTTAGCAGGATGTAGTTTCCTTCCTTATCTCTTTTAATTAGATCAATTTTTACTTTTGCTTGATCTGAGATAAGGATGGCTACCCCTGCTTTTTTGACTTCACCTGAAGCATAATAGATTTTGCTCCAGCCTTTTACCTTTACTCTATATGTATCCCCCTGCTTTAAATGTGTTTCTTGTAAACAACATATTGTAGGGTTCTGACTTTTGATCCAGTCTGCTATCTGCCTCCTCTTTATGGGGGAGTTCATCCCATTCACATTTACGGTTAGAATTACTAAATCTGTATTTCCTGCCATCCTAATAACCCCAGATTGTGCTTTACTTATTCTTGCCTCCCCCAACCCTCTTTCCCCCTTTTAAACTTATGTACCCCTCTTGTATCACGATACTTATCCTCTTTATAATCCCTCCCTCCCCCCCTTTGAGTCTTTCCCCCTTCCTTCCCTTATTACTCTTTTTCTTTTCCCTTTTCCTCTCCCCCGTTTTTAATGAGGCGAGAGAGAATTTTCTCTAAAACAAATGTCAATTATTTTTTCTTTGAGCCAACTCTGATGAGAGTAAGATTCACACAATGTTCCTCCCCCTCTCTAAATTCCCTCAGATATGATAAGTTTCCTTAGCCTCTTTGTGGGATGTGGTTTCCCTCTTTTTATCCCTCCTTCCCACCTTATTCTGCCATCATCCCTTTTCCATATCTACTTCCCTTTTTTATGTTATATCAGTACAATCAAATTATACATGTATTCTTTTTGTATATCCACAACAGAAATACAATTCTCAAGAGTTATTTTTACCTTTTCTGCATCTCTTGAGTTCTATTCTTGGAGATCAAATTTTTTGTTTAGTTCTGGTTTTTTCTTCAGAAACAAATGGAATTCATTTGTTTCATTAAATGTCCATCTTCTTCCCTGGAAGAAAATGCTCAGCTTAGCTGGGTAGTTTATTCTTGGCTGCATCCCAAGTTCTTGTGCCTTTCGGAATATCATATTCCAGGCCCTTCTTTCCTTTAATGTAGAGGCAGCCAGATCTTGGGTGATCCTTATTGTGGCACCTCGGTATTTAAATGGTTTTTTTTTGGCTGCTTGTAAAATTTTTTCCTTAATCTGATAGTTCTGAAATTTTGCCACAATATTCCTTGGGGTTTTTATTTTAGGGTTTCTTTCAGAAGGTGTTCGATGAATTCTTTCAATGCCTATTTTACCTTCTGATTCTATTACATCTGGGCAGTTCTCTTTGATGATTTCTTGTAAAATAGTATCTAGGCTCTTTTTTTCATCATAGTTTTCAGAAAGTCCAATAATCCTCAGATTATCTCTCCTAGATCTATTTTCCAAGTCTGTCGTTTTTGCAAGTAGATAATTCATGGTTTTTTCCAGTTTGTCATTTTTTTGTTTTTGCTTGACTGATTCTTGCTGTCTCAATGAATCATTAGTTTCTATTTGTTCAGTTCTAATTTTTAAAGAATTATTTTCTTCATTAGCTTTTTTTACTTCTTTCTGTATATGTCCAATTGAGTTTTTGAATGTATTGTTTTGGTCTGTGGAATTTTTTTCCATTTCACTAATTTTTTTTTTTAGTGAATTATTTTCTTTTTCCAATTCACAGATCCTACTTTCTTGCGTGTTCTTTGTCTTTTCCAATTCACGGATCCTACCTTCTTGTGTGTTCTTTGTCTTTTCCAATTCACGGATCCTACTTTCTTGCGAGTTCTTTGTCTTTTCCCATTCACAAATCCTACTTTCTAGTGAATTCTTTATTTTTTCCAATTCGTATTTCAGGAAGTTGTTGCTCTCTTGTAAGGCTTCTCTTTACTTTGCCCATTTATCTTCTAACTCTCTTTTGAGACTTTTAATGGTCTCTTCTATGAGAGCATCATGTAAAGGAGGACAGTCTGATGCATTTTTGCTGTTTGAGGTCTCTTCAGGTTTGCTGACCTGCTCTTTTTCTGCATAGAAGCTGTCAATCGTTCTTTTCATCTTTTTATTCATGTTTTAAAGCCTTTAGGGTAGGTCTCCTAGGCTAGGGGGTTACCAGCTTCCTCTGCAGAGCAGGGAAAGATGTAAACCGATTTCCGGATCCGAGGTATGGGAGTGCTCTGAGTGAGAGTTTTCCCTTCCCCCAACAGGAAGTGGATTCAGCACTGGCTTAGCTATCAAACTGCTTAGTAGGGCTGAGTGGATTATCGATTGCCCTAGGCTAGTGACAAAGGGGTGAAAGTGTCACTGCCCCAGGCGGGAGCTTCTTTTGGGACTGTGAGTATTAGCAGCTGACAGCAGACCGCAGACCGCAGACTGCAGACTGCAGACCGCCACAAACTCTGCCCAGTGTCTCTGCCTGATGCAAATCGGCCCTGGAAAAGCTCTATGGCCCCAAGCCGAGCTCCCCACTGCGCAGATTGGAGGCTAACCCGGGCTGTGTCCTCCTGCTGTGCAGGATCACAACTGCCCCAAGGAAAAGCCCCGTACTGTGGGTTGGGGCTGCGAGCTTGTGCTGAGATCTGTGCCTTCACCCTCGGTTTGAGACTCTCCTCGGAACCTAATTTCTCTCCCAGTCTGTGCCGTTCTCTCCCAGTCTGTGCCGATCTCCCCCCTGGCCCCGGCACCAACCTTTTTTGCCGAGACTGCAGATTTTCTTCGGCTGGTGAGTTGTTCTACTTCTTATCTTTACAAATTGTAGCAGTCAAGACTATTTTTGAGGCTCGATATAATATTGATAAAGATGGTAAGAGAAGAGCTTAGAAAGACGCGTGTGTCTTCTCTGCCATCTTGGCTCCGCCCCCCACATATTGCATTTTCTATCCAATGTTCATTGGAATTGTTTTGTATCATTGAACCACTGAGAAGAACCAAGTCTTTCACAGATGATCATCACACATTTTTGCTGTTATAATGTATAATGTATTCCTGGCTCTGTTTTTTTTTTTCCCCACTCAGCATCAGTTCATGTAAATCTTTTCAGGCATTTCTAAAATCAGCTTATTTATCATTTTTATAGAATAATAAAATATTTATATGGCACAGCTTATTCAAACATTTTCCAATTGATGCACATAGACTCATTTTCCAATTCTTTGCTACCACAAAAAAGAGCTGCTACAAATGTGTTTGCAATATGGTTCCTTTTCCATCCTTTATGATTTCCTAGGAGTACAGGTCCAATAGAGGCACTGCTGGCTCAAAGAGTAAGCACTGTTTGATAACCATTTGGACATAGTTACAAATTGCTCCTCAGAATTTTGGGTCATTTTACAACTCCTCCATCAATGCATTAGTATTATACTAGTACAATATTGAATAATTAATGTTAATAAGGATCCTTGCTTGAGTCCTGATGTTACTAAGAAGGCTTCTAGCTTATCCCAATTACATAAAATAATTGCTGGTGGGTTAAGATACTGTTTTTCATTTTTTAAAATTTACATATATTCCTATATTCTCTAGTGTTTTTACTATGAATGAGTGTTGTATTTTGTCAAAATCTTTTTTTTTTTAAATCTATTGAGATATGATTTTTGTTGCTTGTCTTATTTGTGTGATCAATAATGCTGAGCTTTTCTACTATTTAAACAAATCTGCATTCTTCATATGAATCTCACTTGGTGATATCATATGACCAGAGAAATATATTCTTGCAATCGCCTTACTAGCACTTTAAAACTTGCATCAATATTTATCAGGGAAATTGGTAAATTGTTTTCTTTCTCTGTTTTAGCTTTTATTGGTTTAAGCACCACCACCATATTTGTGTTGTAAACAAACAAACAAACAAAACAACAGGATTTTTCTTTGCCTATTTTTCAAAATTGTTTATATAGTATTGAAATTAATTGTTCTATAAATGTTTGTTGAAAATCACTTGTGATTCCATCTACTCCTGGGATTTTATATTAGGGACCTCATTTGTGGCTTGTTCAATTTATTTTGCTAAGAGAGTTATATTTAAATATTCTATTTCCCCTTTTGTTAATCTGTGAAATTTGTATTTGTGAAAACACTTATCTATTTCAACTATATTTTTTTAGATTTCCTGGCATATATTTGAGAAAAAATAGCTTCTAATAATTTTCAATGAATCATCTTTGATGGTGAATTCATTTTTTTTTTTCTTTTGGCCAATTCTTCTTTTAAAAGAGTTCTGTTCTGTGAATTTTTGTCTCTATTTTCATTTGTCCAATTCTTTTTATTTAAAGAGTTATTTTCTTCAGTATGTTTTAATGATCCCTTTATGAAGCTGTTGAATCTCTTTTCTCTCATTTCTTTCCCCAATTTGTCCTCAATGAATCCTTTTGAGCTCTTATAGGATATATTTTTTGGGGGTGGGGGAAAAAGCAGGAGGCTTGGGGAGGGACTTTGTGACCAATGTGATCCATTCATATTTTTCACTTAAGCTTTGCATATAGCTGTTTTGATTTTGTTGACTTCTTCTGACTGTGTCTTGACCTTCCCTGGCACTACATGAACTTCATAACTGTCTGGTTCTTTTATTGTTGTTTCTTCATACTTTTTTTTTCAGAACTACTTCTTTACCTTTCATTTAAAGTTAGGCTCTCACATGGTTTTTAGAACTAGTATTGAAATTCTCTAAGTTTAATTTTCTTCCAAAGTACTATGATCTAAGCAGAGATGTGATCTCTATTTTTCTGGTCTGTGCTCTAGTTTGAGGAAACTTTTCTCTGCCCCAGAGCTTTGACCAGGGCAATCTATTCCCTTGTGGCACAAGTATTCATACTCCTTATGACTCTAAAAATTCATTCATGCTTCTGTTCTCCTTTGGACCTTGATCCTGAAACTAAGGTCCCTACACCCCAGTGAAAAACCTCAAGGTTTTTTCTCTCAGTCCTGGAACTATGAACAAGATCTCTGCCCTCCTATACCTATAAGAACTAGTGTACTAGTACTTTTATCCTTGAGACCACAACATGGATCTGTGTTTGGGCAGTACAGTAGGATTATGTACCCAGTGCCAGTAAAGATCCCCTGTATCCCCTGATACCCTTCCTTTTTCTGGCCTGGCTGCTCCCAAAGATTTTTGTGATCATTGTTCCAGTTGGCCTCAAAGCCAGCTGCAAGGTTGCCAGGTTTGCTTTTGCTGTACTCTAGTCCAGGCCTATTCACCACCTTGTGAGACAGAACTTTCCGAACAATATCCTAATTTATTTTCATCAGAAAAATTATTCCACCACAACATGTATTGATTTTGTTATCGAAGTATTTAATTTGCGGCATTATTTTATAGTTATTTTGAAGAGAACTTGGTAGACATAACATGAACTTCTACTTTTATGATGCCATCTTGGGTCTTCATGCATATTGAAAATGTTGGTATGTGAGCATCTTACTAAATTTAATTTAATTTTTAGTCATGTAACGATGGTAGGGAAAAGTTGCTTGTTGAATTAAATTAATTTTTTTTTTAGAAATACATGTAGGCATTTTATACATATTTCTTTCTGAACTAGAAATAAACACTATAACAGAAATATTTTGATAATCACACTGTGGAAGTCAGAAGTTAGGTAAAATGTTATAAAACCATCAAATTATGACTAAATTTTAATAGGTAAAGTAAAATAGGCAAAACATTTGTAACTTTGAATATGAAACTCCAATTGTGTGTTCTTTTACTATCAAGGTGAAAGTTGTCTCTTTAAATGTGCATAACACCTACAAATGCTAATGCTTATAAAATTAATTTCAGTCTTGCTCATCATTAAGTCCCTATTGGATTTTTTAAAAGAGAAAACAACATATGCTGCAGCATTGCTTCCTTGATTAGCCTGGCTTCTGTGGTGCTATAGATTCTTTTTTTTTTTTTTTTTTTTTTTTTTTTTTTTTTTTTTAACACACTTGAGGATTCTAAGAAAACATTCAGCTGAGTTATCCAAAGTCCCAATGGAGATTAATGTGTATTTTTCAATTTATTTCTGTAGGATTGCTTACTATGAATATTTCCTCTAAGAATTGATTTTCAACATTTTTCCCAATAGAGCTTATAAGGATGTACTAGCAATAGTGACTCTAATTAAACTTTTCTGGAGTCAAATCTGTGAGAGAAATATTATCTGCTAGGTTTTTCATTATCTCTGACCCTAAAAATATTGCCATAAGCATATCCATCTCAAAATATATTTACCAGGATACAGATACTGGCTAATAATAGTATATCAGAATATTTTACCACAAGAGTTATTCCAATGGTTATTGTAAAAAGAATCAACAAAATCTAGGTTCAGAAACATTCACTTGAAGTCTGATGAGTCGGCTGACAATGGAAGTAGTGTAACACCATCAAAAAAACATAAGATTTGGAGTCAGAGAATCTAGATTCCAATCCTGCTTCTTCCACTTACTATTCATGTTGCCCTAGCTATGCCACTTAATTTCCATTGTATTCAATTCCCTCTATAGTTTAAGTGATTTGATTTTACTAATTATCTTTAAGGTTCCTCCAGAAAGAATTTGTTATGCAGTCATTTTTCTTTGTTTTATTTTCTTTGTCATTTTTTGTCTAAAATTTTCCTGGAGTATGTTCATTGTTGCATCAGAGTATAATGCAAATTGTTTTTTTTTAATTCCAAAGTTCTGTTTCTGACTTATGGGATTTAGAAGGGGAAAAAATCATCACCCTAGAAATCAATTAACCTCAAACCCGCATTTTTCCAAGGAAAAAATATAGGACCAAGGAAATTAATTGATTTGAAATTGTATAAATAGTAGGACCAGAATACAAAATAACAAGCATTGCAAGTCTTACCCTTCTATTGGACTATTTCAATTTCAAATGGCTAAAAATCCTCTGAGAATCATCGGTGGAAGCAAATCTTCTGAGAAATATAATCCAATTTCAGTAACCAATATTCTATGCTCTTTTAGCAATTTATTTAAGTCATAACTAGGTTTTGAAATTGTTGCAGAAAAGCTCATGAATGTTATATGCCAAGAAATCTTTGACTGACATAGAAAAGAATGTCAATTTATAAAAGAAGCCTTCCTTATAAAACAAAGTTGTCAAGCATGTTTATGTTAAACAGAACAAAATTCTGCTCAAGACACTGAAATTTATTGTTATCATCGCTTTCTCCTTGCCTTCACCTAATACAATATATTGGAATGGCAAAGATACATATTAGTAAAGCATTAGAAATACTCTAGTACCTATATTTCTGTAAGAAACATAACTTATAAATGTTATTAACATGTCTCCTCTCCCTGAATTCCTATATTACTTTCAAAGTATTCCCTTAAGGCTTCCAAATGCCTTTCCTCCAAATTACACTGACTTTTCTCATTTTCTCAGGTAATGTTAAATTCCAGAAGACGGATCCCATTTTCCACTCCTATTTTCCTAAGGCAGTATATACCTCATACACCGTATTCTGAGTTAGACTTCACTGAAGATTGCTATAGTTGCCATCTGAAAAAATAAATAAAGTGACATCAACACAGTCACAAACTCTAACAAATATAAAATGCTATTTTAACTTTCAAAAATGTCTGTTCATATGTAAGAACATTAGAATGTTCCCAAATGAAATAGCGATGCAAAGACATGTCCATATAAATTTATATATTTAGAGAAGTTTTTAAAAGTGGTATGCTGATTATTGGGCTGTGCTCTCAGAGTTGTTTAAACCATGAATAGATTGTACAATTAGAAAGAATCACTTTCTTGCTTGATTGAGTTAATTCTAAAGGTCATTTTAGAGATTATTTCTCGTCATTTACACTGTTTTACATGTGAAACCAGAAGAAAAAAAATATATTTGTACCTCTCAGGCACTTGGAATTTAAGTTTAGAGCCCTAAGTGGCTTTTCAGCTCATATAACCTAATACCGCATTTTACCAATGAGACAAGTGAAGTTCAAAAAATTTAATTGATATACCCATAAAAACTTCTTTTTTTATTTTGTCTTCAAGGATTTTTTTATTTGTGTCATATTTCCCTGTTGATTGTAAGATCCCTAATGGAGAATTGTGTCTTTATAGCTCCCCCAGTGCCTAGGATGAGCCTGAAGTTTTGGAAATATACACTGTTTTCTCCTACCTCAGAAGGAGGCACGCTGGTACAATGGGAAATATTGTGGATTTGGATTCAAAGTATCTACATCTTATTCCTCAGTTTCCCACTAGTGAACATCAGCAAATCACTCAAAAATTTATCTGAATCTCAGTTCATTATGTATAATGGGAGGGTTGTTAGAGATGTTAGAGAAAGCAATTTGCAAATCTTAATGTGTTGATCCTATAATTCTAGGTTTAGAGCTATTTTATTTATTTTACCTACTAAGTGTTTTGTGCAAAACATTTTGGAATTTATATTGCACTCTTAAAATAAGTTATTATTTTTGTGTTTTAAAAGAAGCTACTTCACTCTGACCAGAGTTGTCACTATGTGAAACATTTGCTGAAATTTAAGTATCTCATAGACATACTATTTTTCTATATTATCCAAGTCATAGACAACTTGAAATACCAATTTAAGCCCTTCTCCAACCCTGAAAATATTTTTACCCACCTCAAGTCCTGAGGGCAACAAGGGGAAACCCAGTAGAGAAAGAAAAAAATTTAAAAGTGTATTAAGGGTACAATATCCCAGAAAAAACGGTAGGACATGGGATAAATTCCTTCAAATACACACACACAGAAAAACCCTGAAAACTAACAAAGTCAGGGATATGAGAGGATGTAATATATGGGGATAAAGGAGTTTCCTCAGAAATATGGAATACAAATTGAACATAGTTATAGAGATATACTGTGTTAAAAAGGGGAGAATATATAAATATATAGCAGTGCCTCCCCCACTCCTATCAACTTAAAGCCTATAATACTTATACTGTTTGCACCTTAAAATGGAAACCACAACATACTAATGAAATTTGCTTTCCTACAGTCTTATAATATAATGTAATAGTCAAAAGAGGGATACATTTTCTATTTATCAAAAATGTTTAGGTTAGATACTAAATATATAAAAATGTTTCCCTCATAGTTATTGATTTTAACCAAAAAGAGATGGATGAACTATAGCTCATATAATTAAATTATTTTCCTTTATTCTGTTTTATTTATTTGATATCTTCCTCAATTTAATTCAATTTTTTTTTAATATTTGTATTTAAATTTTTTGAATTCCAGATTCTCTTCTTCATCCTGAACCACAATTAAGAAACCATTTGTGAAGTTATTCAGGACATTTCCATAAAAGTCAAGTGATGAAAAAAAACATAGATCTACCATCCTAATGAAAAAAGAAATCTTCAAGAAAAAATAAGTTGAGAGAGAGAGAGAGAGAGAGAAAGAGAAAGAGAGAGAGGAAAAGAGGAGGGAGGAAGGGAGGGAGAAAGAGAGAGGGAGAGAATGCTTCAATCTGTATTCAATCAGTTCCTTCTCTGGATTTGGATAGGATTTTTCATCATAAATCCTTCAATGTAGTCTTGAATGATTGTACTAATAAGAATAGGAAAGTCATTTACATCTGGTTATCCCAGAACATAGTTATTATTTTGTATAGAGTACATTTCATTTTGCTTGTCATAATGGAGAACTTTCCAGTTTTTTTTTTTCCTGAGAGCACCCTGCTCATGATTCTCAAAATATTCCATCCATAATATGCTATATGTATTCCAACACATACAGAGTCTTACTTTAACACATAGGTAAAAGTCAGGTGATAGTCTGGAGAAAAGAGAAGATAACAGAAAAAAAAATATTCTGATCATAAAAAATTACTGTTCTGATAAGGAAATAAAAACACAAACATATAAGGTAATGAAGTAAAAGCTCCTATATCCAAAGCAGCCAGTAAAAAATAAATATGAAGAAGTCTTAGACTATGGGAAAAGCTCAAAAAAAATTAAAAAATCAAGAGAGACAGAGGAAAAAAATGAAAGGGAATTGAAAATGATGCAAGGAAATCATGAAAAACAAGTCAAAAGCCTGGTAAAGGAGACATACAAAATACTTTAAAAACAAAACAAAGCAAAACAAAAAACCCTTAAAACACTGGTAAAGAAATTGCACCAAGTCTATGACCAAAAGGATGTATTTAAAAAGCAGAATTGACTGAATGTTGACTAGATTAAAAGCCAGAATCCTACAATATGTTGTTTACAAGAAAAGCATTTAAAGCAGAGTGATATATGTATCACTCATATATGTATGATCCATAGAGTAAAGGTTAAAAGACTGAAGCATAATTAAATATGCTTCAGTTGAAATAAAAAAAAAAAAAAGCAGGAGTAGCAATCTTGATCTCAGATCAAATAAAAGCAAAAACAAATCAATTTAAGAGAGAGGAACTACATCTTGCTAAAGGTATCGTAGATAATGAAATAATATTAGTACTAAACATATATACATCAAGTGGTGTAGCATACAAATTCCTAGAGGAGAAGTTAAGAGAGTTGCAAGAAGAAATAGACAACAGAACTATATAGTGGGAGATCCCAACATTGCTCTATCAGAACTACATAAATCAAATGACAAAATAAACAATAAAGAAGTTAAGGAAATAAATAGAATTTTAGAAAAGTTAGGTATGATAGACCTTTAGAGAAAACTGAATGGGAGCAGAAAAAAATATACTTTTATTCTCATTAGTATAAGAAACCTACCCAATATTTACAATATATTAGAACATGAAAACCTCACAAAAATGCGGAAAGGCAAAAATAATAAATGTATCCTTTTGAGATCATCATGTAATAAAAATTGCATGTAATAAATGGTCTTGGAAAAATAGACCAAATAAAAGGATGGTAGTAAGAGGGAAAAGGATTGGTGTCGGAATAGAAGGAAGCATAGAATGGTGAAGAAGTTAAAAACAAAAGACTTTTGAAAAAAGGCAGAACAAAAGGAGAAAAAGAATTGAAAATGGGGAGAAAATACAATTAGTACAGGTAATATGGGAAAAAAATTGAAGCAAGTTTGTCTGATAAAGGCATCATTCTGAAACATGTAGAGACATGAGTCAAATTTATAAAAATAAGAGCCATTCCAATAATAGTTGAGAAAGAGATTAAAGGAATTAGAGTAGGTAATGAGGAAACCAAATTATCACTATTTGCTAATGATATGATGGTATACTTAGAGAACCCCAGAGATTCTACTAAAAAGTTATTAGAAATAATCCACACCTTTAGTAAAGTTGCAGGATAAAAAATAAACCCACATAAGTCATCAGCATTCTTATATATCACTAACAAAATCCAACAGTTAAAGTTATAAAGAGAAATTCCATTTAAAGTCACTACTGATAGTATAAAATACTTAGGAATCTATCTGCCAAGAGAAAATCAGAAACTTTATGAGCAAAACTACAAAACACTTTCCACACAAATTAAGTCTGATCTAACCAATTGGAAAAATATTAAATGCTCTTGGATAGGGCGGGCAAATATAATAAAGATGACAATATTACCTAAACTAATCTATTTATTTAGCACTATACCAATGAGACTCTTAAAAAACTATTTTAATGACCTAGAAAAAATAACAACAACAAAGTTCATATGGAGAAAGAAAAGGTCAAGAAATTCAAGGGAATTAATGAAACAAAAAATCAAATGAAGATGGCCTAGCTGTAACAGATCTAAAATTATATTATAAAGCAGCAGATACCAAAACCATTTGATATTGACTAAATAACAGATTAGTTGGTCAGTGTAATAAATTAGGTTCAAAGGACAAAAAGGTCAATAACCTTAATACTCTAGTGTTTGACAAACCCAAAGACCCCAGTTGTTGGGATAAGAACATACTGTTTGACAAAAATTGCTGGGAAAATTGGAAACTAGTTTGGCAGAAACTAGGCATTGACCCACAATTAATACTGTAAACCAAGATAAGGTCAAAATGGGTTCATGACTTAGGCATAAAGAATGAGATTATAAATAAATTAGAGAAACACAGGATAGTTTACCTTTCAGACCTGTGGAAGAGGAAGGAATTTATGACCAAAGAAGAACTAGAGATCATTACTGATTACAAAATACAAAATTTTGATTATATCAAATTGAAAACTTTTTGTACAAACAAAACTAATGAAGACAAAATTAGAAGGGGAGCAATAAACTGGGAAAATATTTTTTACAGTCAAAGGTTCTGATAAAGGCCTCATTTCCAAAATATATAGAAAATTGACTCTAATTTATAAGAAATCAAGCCATTCTCCAATTGATAAAGGGTCAAAGGATATGAACAGACAATTTTCAGACAAAGAAATTGAAACTATTTCTAGCCACATGAAAAGATGCTCCAAGTCATTATTAATCAGAGAAATTCAAATGAAGACTACTCTGAGATACCACTACACACCTGTCAGATTACCTAGAATGACAGGGAAAGATAATGTGCAATGTTGGAGGAGGTATGGGTAAACAGGGGCACTGATACATTGTTGGTGGAATTGTGAATACATCCAACCATTCTGGAGAGCGATTTGGAACTATGCTCAAAAAGTTATCAAACTGTGTATTCCCTTTGATCCAACAGTGTTACTACTGAGCTTATATCCCAAAGAGATCATAAAGAAGGGAAAGGGACCTGTATATGCAAAAATGTTTGTGGCAGCCCTATTTGTAGTGGTCAGAAACTGGAAATTGAGTAGATGCCCATCAATTGGAGAATGGCTGAATAAATTGTGGTATATGAATATTATGGGATATTATTGTTTGCTAAGAAATGACCAGCAGGATGATTTCAGAAAGATGTGGAGAGACTTACATAAACTGATGCTGAGTGAAATGAGCAGAATCAGGAGATCAATATACATTTCAACAACAATACTATATGAGGGTCAATTCTGATGGATTTGGCCATCCTCAGCAATGAGATGAACCAGATAAGTTCCAATGGAGCAGTAATGAACTGAACCAGCTACACTCAGCGAAAGAACTCTGGGAGATGACTAAGAACCATTACATAGAATTCCCAAACCTTATATTTTTGTCCGTCTGCATTTTTGATTTCCTTCACAGGCTAATTGTACACTATTTCAGAGTCCATTGGACATGTATACTTATTTTGTATTTGATTTATATTTTAACATATTTAACATATATTGGTCATCCTGCCATCTGGGGGAGGAGGTGGGCGGAGGAAGGGGAAAAATTGGAACAAAAGGTTTGGCAAATGTCAATGCTGTAAAATTACACATGCATATAATTTGTAAATAAAAAGCTATTCATAAAAAATGATAAAAAATAAGAGCCATTCCCCAATTAAAAAGTGATAAAATATAAGAACAGTTTTCAGATGAACTTAACATAGTTGTTTATAGTCATATACATGTCATAATTGCTCTAATTCAATATTGATTGGAGAAATTAAAATTAAACCGATTCTAAAGTACTCAAACATACCTATTAGATTGTCAAATAGAATAGAAAAGGGAATCATCAGGTACTAGAGGTAATGAGGGAAAGAAGACGACATTAATACACTATTGGTAGAGTTGTAAACTGATTCATCATTCTGAGAGCATTTAGGAATTATTCCCAAAGGGCTATATAAACCATCTATACCCTTTGACCTAGCAATACCACTATTAGTTCTGTATCCCAAAATATATTAAAAAGGGGGCAAAAATATATATGTTCAAGAAATATGTGTGGGGGCTCTTTTCTGAGGGCAAAGAATTGGCTATTAATAGGGTATCCATGAATTAGGAAATGACTGAATACCTTGTTGCATATAACTGTGATGGAATATTATTGTGCTGTAAAAAATAAAGACGCCATGATCTCAGAAAAACTTGAAAAGACTTCCATGAGCTGATGCAAAAGGGGATGTAATGTGTAAAAGCATTATTGTAAAATGATCAGCTGAATGACATAACTATTTTCAGAAATACAATGATCCAAGACTACAATTAAGAACTTATGATGAAAAATTCTACATATACTTAGCCAAAGAACTAATGGTATCAGAATGCAGATTGCTATATACTTTTTCTTTTTAATTCTTTATTTTTCTATTTCTATACTATTTTGGAAATGCTTTGCATGGCTACACATACATATTTTATATTGAATTGTTTTTATTGTCAATGGGGTGGTTGGTTTAATGTTTTAAAAACAAATGTTGAAAATGGTTTTTACATGCAACTGGGTAAAAATTAAAAAAAAAATAAATTTAACAAAGAAAAATAAAACATTTGCAGACTATTGGTTCCTCATTAGTTTGTCTACCTTTTTCCCTAAACTTATGTGAAGAACTGTTATATATACATATATATATATATATACATATATATATATATGTATATATAACAACAAAAAAAAAATATATATATATATATATATATTTTGTAGGAAGGTTCTTTTTAAAATTTTCTTGGGGGTGGAGCCAAGATGGCAGGGAACAGACACAATTTTCTGTGATGTCGTCTGACCTTCTGACCTTCTCTCAAACTAACAGCAGATAAAGTCTCTAAACTGGTTTTGGAGTAACAGAACCCATAAATATCTGTAGTACACAACACATTCTCAGAAGAATATATCTTGAAAGAACTTCAGAACTGGCAGGGGGACTGTCTGCCAAGCCCAGACTGCAGCACAGGGAGCCTGGGGCAAGGTACTGGGGTAGTGAGTCAGAGCATTGCAGCTTTCACTCATCAGGGAATCTTCTGTGAGACTTTTAGGCTACTCTGTCCTGGTTGCACACAGATTTTAGCAGATTTGCTGTAAAATACCCAAAAATGAATACAAAAGGGAAATGATAAGCCACTGAGCCCTGGAAGTACCAGGCACCTGTCTGGGATTACCCAGCACCAGAAGTCAGTCAGAAACACCAGCCCCAAGGCAAACTAAAGTAGCTGCCACTCCTTTGCCTGAAGAGCAGATCTTAAGCCTTAAAAAAAATCAACAAAAACAAAACAAAAAAAACTTTGACCATAAACAACTTTTATACAGAGACAGAGCAGAACTCAAACTGTGAGGTTTCTAAAGTCCCCCCCAAAAATATGACCTGGTCCCTGTTTCACAAAGCTTTCTTGGAAGATAAAAGATCTTAAAAGAGAATTAGAAGAAAAAAGGGGGAAGGAAATGAGATCTTTGCAAGAGGATATGGAAAATGAAAAACTAATTGTCTGAAAAAAACTCCTTAAAAATAGATTTGTTAAAATGGAAAGAGCATATAATTCCCTACAAAATATATTTGAAAATTCTCTTTAGGTCTTTTGTTAACTGATGAAAATATGGGAATAGGACTTGATAAGGAAAGAGTAAACATCCCCATCAAAAGCTAAGGGTGATATTGCACTGCTTTATTTTCAAAGATATATAGCTAGAAAGGTATGGAGAGACTATGGAGCTTAGATCATGTTTTTACAGATTAGTTATATGAAGCTCAGAGAGGTTGAGTGATCTTCCCAAAGCCACTTGAGTAATAGAGAGGATTTAAATCCAGGTCCTCTTTCTCCAAATCCAGTGTTTTATAGTATACATAAATGTCTTGCTCATGAGCCAAGAAACATACTGTTTATCAAATTATTTGGAAATGAACCATAAAGCAGTCTAATATATACTGCCCAGGGGCCTTGACCAAATGATGTTTAAGTTTAATGAAAAACAAACAAACAAACAAAAACACTTGTGCTTAAGATTTATCCTATAATTTGGCTGTTTCCTATCTTTCTTATCTTCTTACATGTTACTCCCCTTTATGTGTTCTACAATCCAATAACATGGGACTCTCTGTTGTTTCTCTCACAAAACATTACATCCATTTCTTGAATACATGCATGTTTCTAGACAACTTACCTCTTCATCTCTAACTCCTGGCTTCTTGGCATTCCTCCAAGTATCACCTAAAATTCAAGCTTTTTCAAGTAGCCATTATTGGTCTCCCTTAATATTAATATCTTTCCTTTGAACCTCCAAGTTATCATATACATTTTGTTTATATATAGGTATTTTACAGTTGTGTATGTATTTCTTTTTATCTCTAATAGTTAGCTTAGTACCTGATACACATGGTTTGGTATTGTTCTTTATTCTCAAAGAGGACCAAAATAAAATTATTATCTTAGGGTCAATGTGGGGTGTGTCCTCTTGTGGCTAAGTAAACTAGTAGAAGCTCAGGACTTTACCATTGCTCAGATACACATAGTCTACATGAATATTTGGAGTACAGATATCTCTAAATTTGTGCATTTCAAATTTAACTTGAGCTACTACAATTCTGCTATACTTATAGAGTAAAATACCTTCTTTGATGTAGGCATGACATGCTACGGGGTCTTTTGGCAGTGCCCTCTATGTCACACAATTGATTCCTGTTTTTCACACTTTAAGAGACTGACATATTAACAACTTAATACATGTTGACTTGATTTTTATATGTTTAAGTGATCAATTTGAACAATTCAGGCAAACAATTGCTTGATTCAGGAAATAAAATCCAATCATTCTAATTATTTGACATTTTCATCATAATCATTCATTTTTGAATTTTGCAAAAAATGTTGTTAAAACAGTCTCATAAGTTAGATTTAGATAATATTCAGTATTTCCTCTTTTCTTTGAAATACAAAAACTCTAAAGAGATTCAGGGAGTTCACATGGATCCAGAAATGGTCAAATGAAGGAGTGAGAGCTTAAACCAATATTTCTTGATGCCAAATTCAGTTCTCTTTCCCCTCTAATTATAGAATCTTGAAAAAATAATAATCCACTGTTTGAATAGTCTACTTTTATCTATGAAGCATCATAGAAATATAAATCTATGGTAAATAAAATAAACAGGGCATATATATGGAACAATAGGCCTTTGAAGTCATAAAGATCCGAGTTCAAATCATTTAATATATACTAGTTGTGCGGTTCTGGCCAAGTCATTAAATCCTAAATAGTTAAAAAAAAAGCACACACATGGTAATTGGTGTCTTATTAAACAAACAAAAAAAAACTATTTCAACAAATGTACTAATCAATAGTCACTATATTTGGTTATTAAATTAACAAACAAATATATATTTTTATACCAGATATTTTTTCAAAGAATACATTGGAAGAAAGTGAAGATAAGGGAGAAATCTTAAGTGTGTTTTAGTATTGATGGTGTATTTTCAATTTGTACAAAATTTCAGCACAAATTGGTTTGCTCCTAAGAGCTTCTTGTAATGCATCAATATTTGAATGCATTGTAACAGAGATAACAAAAGTGATATTGAAAATTAGACAACCTGTTATTTTGATAGTATGATAATTATGTAGAAGAAATAACTGTAAATTTTGTTAAAAAGCTGACTGAACATGGTGATAATACTGAAAAAAGTGAAAAAGTAAACTATGGTGGAATATTAACTACAAGATAATTCTAGGCTTTTTTTTAAAAGCAAAAACTGATAGTTTTACACAAGCCACATTTCTAGAAAACAAAACAAATGGTGTTTAGAAAATAATGCAAAGAGCACATCTGTTTGCAAATATATATTTGTCTCTCTCTACAATAATGAGCACTTCTGGGACATAACTAAGTTCTTTTTTTCAGAAAAAAATGTTTAAATTCTAGTCAACAAGCTTGCCCTAAAAGAGAATGGAGAAGCTTCCTTTAAGGAATCTGTATGAATACATATGGCAGTTCTGTACATAATGGTCATATAAACCCAGAGATTAATATAAGTTTCTACTCATTATAAGTCATTTACTCTCTTCATCCATAAGAATGTAATGTTGCCCTCTTAGTACTAACATGGTGTATGTGAATATGAAAAGTGACCCAGTGACCTCAAATTCTTTTTAGAAGATATTGAATTAGATGATAAAAGCATGGCACTCTACTGTGGATATATTAAACATTACATGTTTTGATTAATTTATACATCCCTTACTCAAGAAATCATGTCTCTGCTGACATTAATAAAATGATAAAGAAGACAAAGAGGCTTCAGCTGCCTTATCTTTCCTCTTTTCTATCACAATAGAGCTTTGTATTTATATCATCTCTTCATCCTTACTTCCAGTTTCAAAGTAATAGATGTCTATGCTCCTCTTCACAGATTATCCCATACAATTGATTATCCATTCCCTTCCCTTCCAGTATCATGCTACTTCAATAATATCTTCAACCTTTATCTTCACTGTTTTAATCCTTTCTTTTCAAATCTGCTTCTCTTTATCATATCTTGACAAAAAAAAATCACTGTATTGTTTTTTCATTACCACTTCTGTTTTTGAACACTTGTCTTTTTTCCCTAGAACTATGTTTTCTAGATAATTCTAACTCAAAGTCCAAAGTATCATTCTCTGACCTGCTTCCAGCAAAATAATTCTAAATCATTAGCTCTTAAATTTGTATGTAAAGTTTTTTTTTCTATATATGCATTCTATACTTCTGTC
This sequence comes from Sarcophilus harrisii, assembly GCF_902635505.1. Classification (NCBI taxonomy): domain Eukaryota; kingdom Metazoa; phylum Chordata; class Mammalia; order Dasyuromorphia; family Dasyuridae; genus Sarcophilus; species Sarcophilus harrisii. The sequence goes on from NC_045426.1 coordinate 408,906,419, forward strand.
CTTAAGTTCCTTATATTACACCTATGGCTTATTGTAGTTTGATGAGAAAATGAGAATTTTAATATATCCTACAAGGAAAATCTGTGTCCTCAAGCTATATAAATTGCTACTGATTCAATTAATGGAAATACTTTGTGTTGTATTAGATGATTTACTAGACCTAGGGCACCAGTAAGAATGGCTCTAAGGAATTTCCACAAGAAATACAAATTAGACTTGTTCAGAAGACTCAATTAGCTAAAACCACTTAAATGTAACTATCAATAACCTCACTTTCACCTGCTGAACTTCTAAAATGATTCCTGTCCTGGTTAGAAAGTGGATTACACAACATCCAGTTCTGTCCTACTGATTGTTTTAGGGAATTTTAGAAAATATTTCAAATTTATAAAATTATTCAAAAGTTGAAAAAATAAAACATAGTTCTTTTAGATTATTTGCTGTTTTGGAACTTGCAACATTTCTCATAGAAACATCAAGCCAGAAAATTACAAACTCAGACAATCCAAAGAGAACTTTACAAGGCTTGTTGGGGATTTTAATTATTCAATTTGTAATGGTGTGTGTGTGTGTGTGTATTCAATTTGTGGAGAAATGTTTTAATGGGCAATGTTTCCAGTATTCCAAAAGATGTCAGGAATACATTTCTGCCTTCCTTACTTCTGGCAATGGAACAACTCAATCAATTCCCCTCATTGTGCAATAGCATTAGTCTGTTAATGGGGAGGAAATGGAAGAAATAAAAACTTATTTTGCACCTACTGTGATACAGGCTCTCTGCTAAGTGCTTTACAAAGCCAAGACCCTTTTTCTAAGGAGAAAAGAAGGCTCAGTAAGTTAATAAATAAATAAACTTTAGCTGAATTGCTACCTTTGGTGAAAATTTTATCATGATAGCTTCTTTACGTTGACTAATTAATCAGCATCCTTTACATTTTGACACTGTAGAATAAAAGTTTCAATTACCTACTCTATTCTTCCTTCTAGCCCTACTCAGATCTTTGCTATTCAGTCTCTTCTTCCATATCTTCCTCCAACTTTATCATTTATCTCCACCATCCTCCTCTTTCTCCTAGTGAAACAAGTAATGAGGTGGATTAAGTAAATCACAGGCTAGTAAGGTTCTGCAGAAGTGGATATAATAATTTTTTTTTCAGGTCTCTCATTCTCACCATTTCTGACTTGATTATGTACAATATATACTAGTTGTGCGGCTATAAAGGCTAACGAGGAGGAAAAGTTAAAAAAAGTAATAGAGAAATACATAAAGAAAGAGAAAAAAAAGAATGACTGTGAGGGAGAGAAGGAGGGAGGCAGACAGATGAGACAGACACAGACAGAGAATGCTAATAAGGGAAAACTATTGAAGAAGACTGATCTCATTTTAACATATATTTTGTTTCAGCACCATGGACCTACCTACAGTTTGTTATTTTCATAATTCTTCAAAAGTTCTTACAGATGTTCACAATATAGACAAATCACCTGTAAAATTAGTAGGGAAAACAAAACAGAATTAACAGTAAAAACTGTTTTCTAAATCAATGAGAAAAACCAATGAAGACAAAAAGAGAGGAAATCATGATTTAGTAGAAAGTTTCAGAGTTCATATCATTTTCGTCTAAGTTCTGCTGTAAACATACTAAGTGTTCACAGGAAAAGTAATTTTATCCATATAGTCATCCATTTTCTCATTTGGAAAATATTGGGGTAGGATAGATATAACAACCTTTTCAGGAGAAATATTTCATATTGTAAAATTTCATTCTAATAATTACTTTGAAATTTTGTATACTGAATTATTACAATTAGACAAGTTATTGTCATGCTTATGGCATAATAAATAGTGGCAAGCCATAAAATTCTGATTTCCAAGCTTCCTCTGTCTCTTTCTAAATGTCAATCTTTATTTTTTTTTTTTTGGCTCTATATCTCTTTCTTCCCCATACTTGCATCAAAAATTTTACTGAGATTTAATTTGACTATTATTTAATTTTAAAAATAATTTGATAATTCCAAATAGCTCAAGCAAAAATAAGCTCTAAAATTAGAGTATTAAAATTATGAATTTTAATAGTTCTTTCATTATTTACATTCTTGTCACAATTATTTCTGCAGCATCTAACATATCTACCTTTGTAATACCTAATAATAACTAGTTGCCATTCAGCAATTAAGTGAAAATAATTTTTATTAACCTTTTAAACATAACAAGGAATAGGCAATTGTATTTTAAACTGTTTACTATGAAAAAACCTTCTCTCTTCCTCTTCTAATCAAAGAAGCAAAAGGAAGTTGTTAGTTTAAGCTAGCACCTCAAGCATAATAACTTTGCATTGTACATTAATGAATCTGAATTGTTTTGAATCAATATTAAATTGGATATGTTTTCAGGAATGTGATTTTTACAGATTAAATTTGTTTCTGAATTGTAATTGTGCAATCATGTTAAAAGTCAATCTACCACTGCAAAACAACTTTACATAAATTGAATTAGCATCTGACAACTTAGTAAGTTCCACATTAAAAACCTTTTTTTTTTTGTCTCAACTGGCATATCTTTTACAACTAGTGATATAAACAAATAATTGTAAATCTGTCTTTATACTATTCAAAGTAAAGCTACATTTACTCTAGAAAAAATACAGTTGCAAAAGCAAGAGAGAACCTTTGTCTAAATCAGCAAAAAAAAAATCAATTATATATTTTAAATGATTCAGTCTTCATATATTTTATAAAATTGATTTGAAATGTCACTTCTGTATTGTATTTCCTATATGTGTATTATGTTTTAAAAATCATTTTCTATAAACTTGAATTTATATGTGGAAAACATTTTAAAGCAAATTTGAAAAACATATCAGATAATAGAGCTGATCATAAAAATGAGTAGTATCATTTATGTAAGCTCAAATAACACCTAATTTAGGAAAAAAATGTAGATCTTTTTGATGCAAATTGTGTCCCCCCCTTGACTTTTGGGGGGAAGCAATGGGGTTAAAAACTCTGAGAAACTTCCCTCTGGGAGAAGCCTATGTCAGGGAATCAAGATAAGTGGTTTCATTCAGTTGGAAAATCTTGGCAGGGACTAGTTGAACTCTGTATTCAGTTGAAAATTAGTCCAGGACCACTCCTGCTTGCTTATTCAATTGGAGATCTTGGTTTGATGGTCAGCTTAAACTGCTCCCCAGCCCCTAGGCCAAGACTTACCCATAAAACAAGGGTCTGTTAACAGACTTTTAGCTAAATTCCTCATTAGGAATTTGCCCACTAAGAAAGCCTCCTTCTCAGTGAACAATACAAATCTTTTTTTTTTTTTTTTTTTTGCCACAGATTTCAGGGTTTGTGAATTCTTTCACATTGGAACTGTGTTTCTGAGCAGAGTGGGTCTATTTGCACACCTCAACACTTTTGGAATCAAAAAGCTTCTTTATGGAAATAATGGGAAATTATTTCATTTTAACTAACTGAAAATGCTAATATTCATTTTTTTAGATAGAGAGAAACTATACTTATATGGCTGTGATTCTTATTCTTTGTCATCAAGGATATAGGCATGGAGGATATAAATTCTCTTCCCCACTCCCCAGCTTTCCATGTATTTTATGTATTTATATAAAAGAGTAATTTTTTTTTCATTTCTGGATAATGTGTTAACAAAAACCTTGATATGCCTGAGATCATCCAGAAAGACTTTTAGGAACCTAAAGGGCTTTCATAACAGGTCATGGCAAGATTGTTTGGAATGGCTAAAAATGTTGCTACGACCAGAAAAGGGAAGCGTTAGGAGGGAAATGCTGGCATGTGGAGTGGGTGATAATTGTTCAAGTGCACCAATTAAGAGCAGTGAACTGATATTCCAAAGAAACAAATTTAGAATTATAGCTTACTAACAATTATAACTATTTAAAAGTTAAAGGTTTGCCTGTATAGGCGATTGTTTTGAATTAATTGTCATATTCAAGTAAAAAGGATGATTAACTACTTGTGGGGTAGAATAAATTCTTTTCAGGTATGAATTGGCCAGATATTTCATTGATAATGTGAATCCAAAAAAGGAACACTTACACAAAAGAGAAGGAAAACCTAATAACAGCTCAACAATTCAATTTCAATTAAGTAGAGGCAGCTGGAAATAGATTTGAGTGCTGGTCTTGGAGTCAGGAAGGCCTGAGTTCAAATAATAGTCATAGATATTTACCAGCTGTATGATGCTGGACAAATCCTTTAATTTCTGTTTATCCCAGTTTTCTCATCTTTAAAATAGGATTAGTCACACCGGCTACCTCTCAGATTTGTGAAAATAAAGTGAGGTAACATTTGTGAAAAAGTACTTTGCACAATGTCTGGCATATCATATTCACTATGTTGGCGGTTTTTACTCTTCCCTTTAATCTAGTTTGAATAATCTAAGCAGGTAAGTAACTTGTTTGAGCAAGAAAAAAATAATTGGAAGCATTTTGAAAGAAAAACTGACTCATTTTTTCCAAACTGAAGTGCTGGAGGACTATATAGTGCTTTGGAAGAAGAATTTAGCAAAAACAGTATTTAACATAAAGTAGAAAAGTTTCTTTCAAACAACTTTGCATAATACAAACAGCAATGGAGGAAGTAATTTTAGTATGTGACATACAAAATTGTAAATAGACTGGCAGGGCTTAAGGAGACCAGAGATCAAGTTAAGACTCATTTTGCTTTTATCTGCTTTAGTTTTATCATCTATAAAAATTAGAGTAATAATAACACCTACCTTACAAGTTTTTTTTAATAAAATGATGTAATGCATGTGAAATACTTTGCAAAATATAAAGTATATAAATACTAGTCCTTATTTTTTATGAAGAATTATCAAGGAAGGCATGAACTTTTGTCCATGTTCTAATCTACTCATTAGTACATGAATACATTCTATGAGTTTCACATCCAAAGACATTATCTTTTGTTGAATATGGTTACTGATGGGGTATTCTTGCAGTATAGCCGCTTATGTTTATGTATAACTCTGATGTTGTAGAGGGTGAACCCTTTTTTTTTTTTTATGTGAGCCCTAATCTATCTCCCAGTAACTTTTAACAATTAGTGTTATATCTGTTCTCTGAAATAACTTAGTATAATTCTATTCTCTCTTTCACCTATGTAAAAGAGTACTTCATTTTCCCCTGTTAGTTCCTCTTGACAATAGAGACAGGAATTATTTCAGAAATTCACTCTTAAAAAATCAATAAATCAATAAGGATTGTATTAGTGACTTCAGGTAGAGCTGGGAATATAAATAAAAACATGAGGTTTTTTTTCCCCCCTCAGTAAACTTACTTTTTACTGTAATTGGCTTCCATTATTTGTTCTGGACCCATATTCTCATCAGTGACTGTCATCACCTGGTGGCTTTCCTTTCTGGGCTATAATGAATCTACCTTCTCTAGAAGAGTTTTCTTTTTTCACGTTGTCTTCAATATCACAATTGCTTTATATTCATGTGGATATATTTGTCATTTGCAATCTTCCACCTCAGTGACCTGTTATAGATAGAGCATGTATGGAAATTATTCCTGTATTTTAAGTTAAAGTGTCACAATAATTCCTATTTCAATTTTTGTGAGGATTGGGCTGTTGCCAGTCCCTAGTAGATAGAATAAACTTCAAGTTTCATCATTGATGGACTTGTCTATATACTGAAAAGATCATATCTACTCAACAACTGGCTTAGTTAGTTAAATTTATATTTAAGAATTTGAGTTTAGCAAACGAAGAGATTAGTAAATGAGTCTAATCATAGCTATGGTAACCAAACTTTAATAATCATAGTGTCCTTGTGGTTTTTAAAAAGATTCACAATCTGAATCCCTGACTAATTATTCCTTAGGCACATGCACTCCCAGTGAATGTGCCTCATAATAATCAGAATTCAAGCCAGAGACCTAGGAGGTCTGGGCTTACAAATAGACAGAACACTGTATACCTGAGCATACCCTTAGTTATGAAGGGAAAGGAAACCACACATATTCACATTACACCTGAGTAATTAATTGTCTGCTCCATGTTCTTTCTCGGCATCTCCTCACCCACAATGACCTTAAAATAGCTCAATATAGAATTATGGTGAACAATTTGCACAAACTGCAATTCTTTCTCTTTGTAATTTTGTTTTTAATTATGCTGATCTTTTGGCTTTGAACTATTGATTCCTCATTGACATAGTATGCACACATTCTTGAATTTCTTCCATAACTAGAATATATAGAAATGTCTACAAACAAATTTATAGTGTCCTGTTTGTTCAGAGAAGAGATGGCAGAGTGAAGGTAGGGGCTCAACTGAGTTCTCCCCCAGATGCTTCCAAAGTCTCTTAAATAATGACTCTAAACAAATTTTATAGTATCAGAACCTACAAAATGATGGAGTGGAACAATTTTCTAGTCAAAGACATTTTAGGAGTTTATCAGAGGAGTCTACTGCATCAAGGAGGGTCTGGAGCACAATCTCTGTACAGTTCAGCATAGCTCAGTCCCCACAAAAATCAGGAAGTAGCAGTGATTCAGGCCTCTAAATCCACAAGGATGACTCAGCAAAAAGGTTTGGTATGCTAAGGTGTGAGAGGAGCTGCAGCTCAGGATCAGGCTTTGAAAGCCACTCAACCAACAGAGGAAGCAGGAGTGCTATGGTAAGAGCAACAATAATGACAGTAAAAACTCTAACTTCTGGAGATTTCAGCTCAGAGATAGAAAAAGCCAGGACAGCTCTTCATAGAATGATTATAGAGACCTCTTTGCGGCACAGTGGCAGAGCTCTGTGATTTTGTCTATCATCAGATCTGAATAGCAGCACTGGCTCACAGTACAAGTCACTAGAAGAATCTCTGAAAGGAGCTATACAAAACCCCTGAAGCTTGGGAAAGTGTACTCTCCACTGTGGAAAAGGAACCTTTATTTTCATAACAAAGAGTTAAAAATAACAAATAGGTTGGAGAATGGATAAATAACAGAAAAAGATTCCAACCATAGACACTTACTATGGTGACAAGGAAGATCAAAATACACACTCAAAAAATGATTACAAAGTCAATACTCCTATATCCAAAGCCTCAAAGAAAAATAAAAATTTGTCTCAGGCTATGTAAGAGTCAAAAGAGATTTTGAAAATCAAGTAATACAGATTGAAGAAAAATTGAGAAGAGAAATGAGAATTCTACAAGAAGAAATATAAAAACCTAATGAGAAGGAAAATGTCTTAAAAAGCAAAAATGGTCAAATAGAAAAGGAGGTACAAAAGCTCATTGAGAAAAATAATTCCTTAAAAATTAAAATTAAATAAATGGAAGTTAATGAATTTATAAGAAATTAATGTACAATAAAGCATCCAAGAGAATGAAAAGTAGGAAAAAAGTGAAATATAGTGGCCCTCTTCATGGTGGTAAAATATTGGAAATTGAGGGGATACCTATCAATTGGGGAATAGCTGAAAAAGTGGCATATGAATCTAATAAAATACTATTGTGAAATAAGAAATGACAAACAGGTACATAACAGAAAAATCTGAAAGATTAGTTTGAATTGATACAAAGTAAAATAAATGGATCCATGAAAACACTGTATCAGCAACATTGTATGATGATCAACTATGAGTACTTTAGTTTTTTGCAGCAAACAATGATAAAAGACAAGTTCAAAGTACCTATTAAGGAAAATGATATATCCAGATAAAGAACAGATGGACTAATGAAAATTAAAGCATATCCTTTTCATTTTATTCTCTTTATTCTTTTTTTTTGCCTTTTATCTGTTTCTTTTTTCACAACTGTGACTAATATGGACATATATTTTACATATATGCATAACATATTTCAATTTCCTACTATTTTTGAAAGATGGAAAACTTATATGAAGATTCTGTGTATTCATTGGTGTGGGTTCTGCTTCCATAGCATATCTGCATGCTGATCCTTCTGTAGCATAGTAGATGATGCCCAACACATAATTCTTTGACTTTCAGCATTTGATTTTGAGGTTTTTATGCCCTAATGGTCAATTTTTGGTGTAGGTTCCATGTACTGATAAGAAAAAAAAAAAAGTAAAAATAAATTATGTTACTTTCTGTGTGCATTCAATTTTCTACAAAGGTCTACCATACCTAACTTTTCTAAAATTTTATTTACTTCTTTAACTTTTTTCTTATTTATTGTGTGGTTTGATTTATCTAGTTCTGATAAAACAAGGTTGAGATTCCCCAATAGTATAGTTTTGTTATTTAATTCTTCTTGCAGCTCTCTTAACTTTCCTAAGAATTTGGGTACTATACCACTTGGTGCATACATGTTTAGTGTTGTTATTACTTTATTATCTATAATACCCTTTAGCAAAATGTAATTTTCTTTCTTATCTCTTATAATTAAATCTAATTTTGCTTATGTTTGATATTTGATTAGGATCACTACCCTTTCTTTTTTACTCAGCTCAAACACAATAGATTCTTTTCCTGCCTTTTACCTTTCTTCTGTATGTATCACTCTGCTCTAAATGTGTTTCCTGTAAACATCATATTGTAGGATTGTGGCTTCTAATCCAGTCTGCCATCAGCTTCCATTTTATGGGAGAGTTCATCGCATTAAAATTCACCGTTAGAACGATTAACTTAGTATTTCCCACCATCTTATTTTTCCCTTTATACTTTATTCTTCCCTTTTCTTCCTTAATCTACTCTCCAGTATTTTGCTTCTGACCACCACCTCCCTCAAAGTTTTCCCCTTGTACAGGACCTCTCCACTTTCTTATCCTTTTCACCTTTATTTTTTTTTCTCCCTTCTATTAGTCTCCTCCTTTCTTCTCCACTTTCCTGACCTACTTCCCTATAGAGAGAGAAAAGTTTCTTTATAAAATTGCTCTGATATTCTCTCTTTGAGCCAGATCTAATGAGATTAAGGTTTTCACAATGTTCATTGTACTCCCTTCTTTCCCTCAATTATAGTTGATCTTTTGTGCATCTTCATGACTTGTAATTTACTCATTTACTTTTCCTTTCCTCTTCTTCTAGCCCAATCTCTTTTTCACCTCTAATTTCTTTTTAATATCATCACAATAAAATCAAATTATACCTACATTCTTTAAGTATACCCCTAACAGAAATATAATTCTCAAGAATTAAAGATATCATCTTTACATATAAGAATAAAACCCATTTAACTTTTAAAAGAAAAAAAAAACGCCCTTTTCTTTGTATGCTTCTTGTGAGTTTTCTGTTTGAAGTTCAAATTTTCTGTTCATCTCAGTTCTTTTCATCAAAAATAAATGAAATCCACTTACTTCATTGAATATCATATTTTCCTAAAAGATAATGCTTAATTTTGCTGGATAGTTGATCATTGGCTGCAATCCAAATTTCAGAATATCAGATTCCAGGTCCTTCAATTTTTTAAAGTGAAAGCTGCTAGGTCCTGGGTAATCCTGATTATAGCTGCTCAATATTAGAATTGTTTGCTTCTGGCTCCTCGCAGTATTTTCTTCTTGATCTAATAATTCTCAAGTTTAGATATGATGTTCCTTGTAGTTTTCATTTTGGAGTTTTTCTGAAGGGCATCAGTGGATCCAATCCAATAGCTATTTTCCCCTCTAGTTCTATGATATCACAGCAGTTTTCTTTGATGATTTCTTGAAGCATGTTATCTAAGCACTTTTTTCATCATGGTTTTTAGGTTGTCTGTTGGAATACATGAGAGAGCTGTTGGAATACACAGGAGCCACCTGACAGTGGCTGCTGGACTTCCAACCCAGAACAGATCTCCTCTTGTGAGAGAATGATACAAGGAGACTGAGAGGCAGTTGCTGTTCTCTGACCTCTTTGACGGGGAGGCCATTGCATTGATTGACTTCTCTCCTCTTCCCTCTGCCTCCAATTTATCTCATTCCCAGTCCACAACACCTGTGTCAGCAAACACTGCCCTGCAACTCCTTCAGATGCTATGATCCACAGCTGTGGAGGATCTCAGAGAATTGGCCTGTCTCTTAACAGTTGTCCAATAATTCTTAGGTTGTCTCTTCTAGATCTATTTTCCAGATCACTTATTTTTCCAGTGAGGTATTTTACATTTTCTCCTATTTTTTTTTTTTTTGCATTTTGTTTGATTCTTGATGTCTCATTGAATAAGTCACTTCCATTTGTTCGATTCTAATTTTTGGTGAAATAATTTCTTCAGTTAGCTTTTTAAAATTTCCTTTTGTATTTTGCCAGTTAAAGTTTTAAATAAGTTGTTTTGTTCTTTTGAGTTTTTTTGATTTTACAAATTCTGTTTTTCAGGTGTTTTCTTTTCCCACTTTGTCAAATCTATTTTGTAAGGAATTTTGTGGTTTTTCAATTTCACCAAATTTAAAAAGTTTTCTTCTGTGTTTGTTTTTTAAATAATTTCTGTGTTTTCTTTTTCAAATTTTCCTGCAAAGCTCTCATTTTCTTTCCCCATTTTTTTCTAACTCTCTTTAAAGATCCTTTAGAATTCTTCCAAGAGAGCTGGTAAGATGGAAACCAACACAAATCATCCTTTGGAGATTTTATCTGAAAAAAAAAAAAAAAAGTTTTGCCTTTAGCATCTTCCAAAATGATCTTTACTTTCTCTATAAACGCTATCTTTGGTCAGATTTCTTTTTGCTTTTTTGCTTATTTGTAAAGGTTGAGTTCTGGTCTTAAGGAAAAGGGGAGATTGTCCCAAGCTCATTTTGCAGGTGACAATACCCTCATGCTGCCGTGGGGCTGGTGCTACTGGCTTCTTTTCTGTGCTGGCTAGGCATGGTCAAGTCCCACATTATGTGGGAATTAATGGGCTCCCTATATGCCTTCTAAAGTTGTGTTAGATACCTCACAGTTCTGAACCAGGACAGAGTTACTACAACTGGTTCATTTTGGCTAAGAATCTTCTCCGGTAGATTCTCCTGGCATGTGGAGGCCATGCCTAACTCCCTGTGCTTAGCTTGTGCTTTACTGTTCCCTCCATGCCCGATTGAAAGTGTAGTTTCCAAAATATATTCTGCTTTAAATTTGTCACACTCTCAAAATTTGTGGGTTCTCTCAATCCAAAACCACTTCAAAGGCTTGATCTAGTGTTGATATGAGGGAAGTTAGGAAGAGATCAAACAAAGATCTGTCTACTTTCTATCATTTGGCTCTGTCCTCTCCCATTGTTTAAATTTAAAGCCATGTTTTCCTTAAAAATACCAAAAATATTTTTATTATTGGGCAAGCAAACTCTTTCTTTTTTTTAAATAACTTTTTATTGCCAGAACCCATGCCAGGGTAATTTTTTACAACATTATCCCTTGCACTCACTTCTGTTCCGATTTTTCCCCTCCCTCCCTCCACCCCCTCCCCCAGATGGCAAGCAGTCCTATACATGTTAAAGAGATTATAGTATATCTTAGATACAATATATGTGTGCAGAACCAAATAGTTCTCTTGTTGTTCAGGGAGAATTGGATTCAGAAGGTATAAATAATCTGGGAGGAAAAACAAAAATGCAAGCAGTTTACAATCATTTCCTAATGTTGTTTCTTTGGGTGTAGTTGCTTCTGTCCATCCTTGATCAATTGAAACTGAGTTAGATTTTCTCTTTGTCAAAGAAATCCACTTCCATCAGAATACATCCTCACACAGTATCGTTGTTGAGGTATATAATGATCTCCTGGTTCTGCTCATTTCACTCGGCATCAGTTCATGTAAGTCTAACCAATCTTCTCTGTATTCATTCTCTTAGTCATTTCTTACAGAACAATAATATTCCATAACATTCATATACCACAATTTACTCAGCCATTCTCCAATTGATGGGCATCCATTCATTTTCCAGCTTCTAGACACTACAAAGAGGGCTGCCACAAACATATTGGCACATATAGGTCCCTTTCCCTTCTTTAGTATCTCTTTGGGGTATAAGCCCAAGCAAACTCTTTCAGTGCTACATTTGATCAATCAATCTTTATACAATGAAAAAAAAAAGAGCTTTCAATTGAAAATTCATTTGTGATCTCTCTCTAATGAAGGTCTAAATAAAAATTAAACTAGATGGAGAGACTCTTTTTCTCATCCTCCTTCACCCTTAACCCCATTACTTGACCACTGTCTAACTCCCAAAATTCTCCCATTAGAATTACATTCCCTCTAGTATATGCTGATCTGAAAAAAGTACTATCAAGATGAGCTAATCATATAAAATGTTATTTGACACTTTAATTTAACAATGCCTTTTTAACTTTAGTTGTTCCTCTAAAGAGATGGTATTATCTAGATGTATTGGCTTTCTTTTTCTATGTTACTCTCCTCCACAAATACTTATAAACAATTTACTCAGCACTCTTTCCTTTATTTACTTATAGTTTTAATTTAGAGTTAGAGGTAGGCAAGGTACTTGAAATTGTTAAATCTTATCCCTTCATTTTACTGAGAAGGGAAATAAGATTGAGAAAAAGAAAGAGTTTCACTAGATGTCTGTCATGGCCATAGGGAGTGAGATTGATTCTTATTTCCACAAAGCAAAATGGTTTGCAATGAAGTGAAGGTTTCTAGGAGGCACATTTATATGACTTATTTTTATATATATAAATATATATATATATATATATATATATATATATATATATATATATTTGTTACATACTATATATATATATATATATATATATATATATATATGGTATGTAACAAATTATTTCCATATTCTGTCCACCATTAGAATATGAGTTTCCTAAAGGCAGTCACTGTTTTTATCTTCTTTATGTTCTGCAGAGTATCTGATGAAGTATAAGAACCTAATACATGCTTAATGAATGAATAACCAGGAATACAAGTTTGGTTTAGTATTGAAACAATTATAAATAAAATTAGCCATATTATTAACAAGATCAATAAAAATAAATATGATGATTAAAAAATAACTGAAGCCATTAATTTCAGTCAGGAAGCACATATTCACATATAATTCACAGTGAAAAAGGCACTGAATGTGGAGCTGGCCTTTCTGGTAATGAAGCCAATATGGCACAGTAAATTCAGCAAGCTGCTAGAGCTGGAGCTCTCCCAGTTTTCCTGAAAAATCACATGAAACAAGATTCTGACAAAATGAAACCAATGTCCAACATGGAAAACCTTCAAGAAAGGTCAGTCTCCTTAGGGTGAAAAGGATGTTGACCTCAGCTCAGACAGACTTTGGGAAAGCCAGTGAGAGCATCTTAATCACAGCAAATCAGCAGTCCTGGTTCAGTAGAGGAGTCAATCAGTGCCGTAGGTTCCAGTCGCAGTTCAGAAGGCAAACTGGGAAACCAGGCTGTTTCTTGAAAATATCAGGCAAGCTACCCCTGCAAACACAAGGGACCTTAAACTCCCTGATCAATCAGAGATAGTATAATTATTATTTCCTCTTAGTATCTCCAGCAAGTTTAGTTTACTGACTGGAATAAGCACTCTCTCATTTCATATATAATGAGATGAAGGTGCAGAAAAATGAAGTTATTTGCCACTTTTCACACAGGTAGAAATTTGAAATCACATGATTGGCTTCTTTCTTTTTTATAATCTAGAGAGAGATGGGGATTTCAAGAGAGAGATTTCTTTGCTTTTGCATGTAATTCTTTCTTATATTCTGCCCTCTAGCACTGAAGCTTATCTTCCCAAATATGCTTTCTTTTTCCTATTCACGTAACTTTTTTCTTTTTCTTTGGGGCAGTGTGTGTTTATAATCCAGGCCTGGATTATAAATAACTGGATTAAAGTCCTATCTCTTATATAAAATGACTCTTTGATTCTCAGAAAAAAACAAAACAAAACAAAAACAAAAACAAAACTTTAGCACTTCAGAGCATTAGACAAACTTTTTTTAAGATTACAAATTAAAAAGAATATACTTTTCTACACTGGTAGAGTTTCTTCACCCAAGAGTTAAATTTAATAGTTTAAATCAAAATTTTCATTCTTCCTATTTATCTGTCTGTCTGTCTATTTATTTATATAAAATGACTTGGAAATGTATGCCTGGAACTATGATATGTTGGGACAACAATGTAATCTAGTGGGTAGAAAACTAGATGTGAGGTCAAGAAGATCTGAATTTTAATGCAAGTTTACTATATAAACACAGGCAAGTCATGTGACCATTGTTTGCTTCAAGTTTTCTCATTTGTAAAATGAGGATAATAATCACATCTCCCTCACATCACAGGACTGTTATGAGGATATGATGGGATAACGTTTGTAAAATGTTTAGAATGATATTTGGCCCCATTGTAGGTGCTATATAAATGTTATCCATTATTGTTATTGCTGTTGTTGTTACATAGCATAATGAAGAAGAATGGCATTCAGGAAAGAAAACCAAAGTCCCATATTATAACTCAAAGTGGATGAGTACGCAAATAAGAGGAGCAAACATATTTCTGTTGGGAATAATACTTTCTATGGAATCATAAGGGCTGGTCTTTAAATCCCATGTGAGATTTACTAATACCTGGCCTTGAGTAAATTATTTAAAATTCCTTGAACCTCCATTTCATTTTTATAGCTCTAAAATGTTGATGTTGGACTCGTTGGCCTACCAGATTAATTCTATTCTCAGAACAGTGACCATGTCAGAGCACTTATGTTCAAGAAAATTTAATGGTTTTACTCATGTTCTGTAAGTATTAATAATCACATTTCAAAGAAAAGGAAATCGTCTCTAAGATATTAATTATACATGATCATCTAGTCAGCAAATTACAGAGCTAGGATTTAAAACTAGGTCTCTCTGACTCCAAATTCAACATTTCACCCACAACTCTACAAGACTGGGAATACCTGATTTAAAAAAAATCATAATTCAAAATGAAGAATGTGTGACTAGACAGCAATATATCTGAAAAAGAATCTTATGACTTTTTTAGAATGCTATGTCTATCTGTGTCAGTAGTGTTTTGCACAGACTAAAAAAAACTTACAACACCACAGACTGCAATTTTCTTTTTAATGTGAGTTTCTAAGACCAGGAAAAAGAAAATAACTCCACCCTTTTATGGTTTGATCAGGCCAAATTAGGGATATGTATCTATTTGTGGTGTTGGCAATTCATCATAGCATTACAGAAACAAAATGATTTTCTAGCAGTCATGCATGATTAGGACTGCCATGTAGTCTGTGGATGTATAGTACTTACTTTGCCTTCTTAGGTTACATTTTGTCTTAGTTTGAATTCATTTTCAGGGAATCAAGAAAGGAACACTGGAGCATGTAAGAAGTGCTTAATTATATGCTAGATCATTCTATGTAAAAGAAGAATTTGACCAGTGGCTTACACATAAGAATCTATAGGGATTCTCACTGCTTGATACCTGGCTTTAGCAACTATGACTAAAGAAATGTCTTCTGACCTTAGCAGGAAAGTTTCTGGCTAGCAGACTATATAGGTGATGACTTGGATAATCCTTAAAAGATGAATCCAGGGGTAGCTAGTTGGTGTAATGGATAGATTAGCAGCCCTGAAGTCAGGAGGACCTGAGTTTAAATCTAGCCTCAGATATTTAACACTTCCTAGCTGTGTGACCCTGGGCAAGTTACTTTAACCCCAATTGCAAAGAAAAAAAAAATCCAGAAGTTATTATCAAGAGATAATGTCATACTAGAGATAGCTAAACCAGTCAGTTATGTGTTTCCCAAAGGTCGGGGCTATGTCGACTTTTTACATGGTCTTTGTCAAAGTATGTTGATAAAATGATTTCCTCTTGTCCCCCAATTGACAAAAAAGCCTCTTCTCTATCACATTTACCACCAAAATTCAAATTTTCTTTATATATCCATATCTTAATGTAGAATACTACTGCCAAAAGGAAAACAAAATGATAGTGCAAGAGAAATTGGGGAAACAGAATGCAAATGATAAGCTAATAAACAATTATTCTATAACAACAAAGTGATAGGCACTATGCTTAGCAAAGGAATTCAGGAATCAAAGAGGGCTTTAGGGATGAGGCAACAGTTTAGTTGACTCTTGAAGGAGAACATGGATTGTAAGATACAGATACAAGAGGGGCAGCTAGGTGGGGCAGTGGATAGAGCACCAGCCCTGAAGTCAGGAGGACCTGAGTTCAAATCTGGTCTCAGACGTTTAACATTCCTAACTATGTGACCCTGGGCAAGTCACTTAACCCCAATTGCCTCAGGGGAAAAAATCAAAAAAAGATACAGATACAATATAAAAAAGAGTGGCATTCCCAACTTCAGGAATGACTTGTGTGAATACACAGAAGTAAGACGCAGTATTTTTTTAGTTTGGGGAATGGCTAGTTGTCTAGTTTTTTCTGAAATACATATTTCATGAAGGGCGGTAAATGAATTAAGGCTAGAAATAGAACTAAATTGTGAATAGTTTTAATTGTCAGACTAAATTGTTTGGTTTTATCCTAATTGAAAAGTAGGTTATGACATTCAAGCTATTTGAGGAGATTCATATGGCCAGTCCTGTGCCTCACATAATTTTGGTAAATGAATAGACTGTGTGTTATATAGAGGAGATCATACAAGTGAAGAAGGAAATTCAGAGACTATTAAATTAGTGTATGAAAGAAGTGAAGAGGGAGTGAACAGTAGTGTTCCTGTTAGAAGGAAGAAATAGGCAAATGGCTTAGTTGTGGATATATGAAGAACAGTTTGCCTCTGTTTTATATTTCTTTTGTCTTAGTAGTATTTATAGTCGTTTATCTCTTTACTATTTGTCTGCACATGAATTATTCTTCCCACTTACCCCTTCCTCCCTATATAACCATTCACTTGATGCTTGGTTTCTCTTTGATATTCAGGTCATTTCTCTTTTTTCTAACTGATGCCACCTTTATCTTTTGTTTCTATATGCACTCTTACTTTTAATTCCCCCTTCATTTTTCTCTCACCCTTTGTTTTTATCCTTGAGTTCCCAGGTCACTAACTGTATTCTTTATCTATTGCTTTATTTTCTTTATTTAGTTTGAGATTAATTTTTTGCAGTTAGTGTTTGTTTTTTCCCCCTTAATTTACAGTAAAACAGCACATAACAACAACAATAATAATAATAACTGGCATTTATGTGGTGCTATAAGATTTACTAGGCATCTTTCTCACAGCCCTATTATGTAAGGTATTCAAGTACCATGACTTCCCTGTTCTACAAATGTGGAAACCAGAGGCTCAGAGAGTTTTAATATAATTTGCCCAAGGTGATATAGCTAATATAAGGTAGATATGAATTTTCTGTCCCCATGTTAAATGTCATTGTAAGCATACTAGTCTGTGCTACAGAGCAGCAAGAGATTTTGGCAATGAGTCATGAAGTAATGGGTTGGTTACCTAGTCTTTGGTAACTAACTTTCTGTGTATTTTTTACAGGTTCCAATTAGAAAAATAAAATATCATCATGTCAAACATAAAGGATTGAGAAGATGTAAAATAAATAATGATTCACTCAAATGGAAGTTATTTAAAATAAGTCAGCTCAAAGGCTATGAAATAATTTTCTATTTAAATTTTTTAAATGAGTTTTACATATTTCTTCTAAGCAACCAAATTAAGTGGTGTTACTATTTATCACTGCACTGATTAGGCAGCTTCTAATATGGTTGTACTAAGAAAAATTAGACAGAATAAAGATTTTCTTGTTAAATTATGTTGATCCTTCTGTCTTCTTATTGGAAACATGTGCAATAGTGACCTTAATTAGAACACTGTGGCAAGAGAACAAAAGGCTCCTAGATTAATTTGCTGAAATCAACTATCTATTTCAAAGATAGATGATAGGAATGATATTGGGGAAGACTAGAGTTCAGAAAGCAAAATTACAATGTTATTTCACTTGACTATAATTCCCATTCCTCTGTGGATGCAATCTTTTTCAGTATGCAATCAACCCTTGTCACAACCTAGTACAGTAAAGTACTATACTCTACAGAGCTACATTTCTCATTGATAATTTAGATTTCCATCATTATATCATTTCTAATATATTATAATGAAGGTAATGAAAAAATTTAAAAGCAAGAAAATTAACAATAAAGGAGACTTAGAGAAAAAAAAGCCTGACAAATTAGTGTTAGAAAGGAGGACAAATACTGGCTAATCTAGCCTGTATGATATTAGACTTTAAAAGAGAAATTTCATAGGTTTTGAGTCATTCAAAGCTGTGAAATTGTACTTACTTTTATATGCCCTATGTGATTGTCTCTAATGGTATGCTTACTTTCTGGCCAAGTAAAAAGTGACTTTAGTGAAAAAGGCAGTTTCTCTCCCTTTTGGTTCCCTCACTTCCCAGTTTCCTACTCTTCACAAGGCACTAATGATACAAAGGTAAAACAATCAAATAATTCCTGAGCCTAAAGAGCTTACACTATACATGAAAGGAGGGAGGTATATAAATTGGACAAGAAGTAAGTTGGAAGGAGAAGAGGAGAATAAGGAAATATAGTTGCCCTAATAAATCCCTACATTATTGAGACAGTTTAACAATGATGAATAAAGTTCATTTCTGAACATTTGAAATCTAAACAAAGCTATTATTGATGCATTATTGAAACATACCTAAATTATTTAATATGCATAGTGATATAAACTGTTATACTTCATAACTAGTGATTCTATGCCTTATAGATGAGCAATTATGACAACAAAAGTTTGCAAAAACTTTCTTAATAGATTGCAGCACTGTTAGATCTCTCTCTTCCTCCCTCCCTCTTTCTCTCCATCTCTCCTTCCCTTCCTTCTTCTTCTTCTTCTTCTTCTTCTTCTTCTTCTTCTTCTTCTTCTTCTTCTTCTTCTTCTCTCTCTCTCTGTCTCTCTCTCTCTCTCTCCCTCTCCCCCACTTAAATATCTATGTGATTAAATATATTACTGTAAAAGTACTCCAACATACTGTTTTAAATTTGTTCTGTGTATGCAATTCTTAGAAAAGGAAATTATGTTACAATACTAAGTGATTAGTGAATTTGGAAGGAAGACTTTGGAATTTTAAATCATGAAATTACATTAGAAAACTGTATCTAGGGGATGGCTAACACCAATTTATAACACAAGGACAGATTTTAGTACTTTCTTCAGAGAATTCATTCCCGATTATTCTTGCCTTGAACAGAAGTTCACAAATTCTTACACAATCCCATTTCTCTGAAATTGAAATAATCTTGTGTTAATCAAGTTCATAATAAAAAGAAAATAGAAATGAAAAGTATGGCAATAATGATAAAACTACTGCATCACATCTGTTATCTTTTACTTTAGCAAAAAACAAACAAACAAACAATTTCCAAATTCCCATAAATATTTTCAGAATGCACATAAATTGACTATTGTTTGTTTGTGTCAAAACTACAAGCTTTAAAATTTTGTCTTATTAAGAGAATCAGATTCTGGTCATTTCAAAGGCCTTTCACATTTTTCTGTTTGCTTATGAAGTCCAAGATGATGAATTTGTTGTTCAAATTTTCAATCATGTCTCACTTTTTGTGACACCATGGAGCATAACACACCAAAATATCCTTGAGGTTTTCTTGGGAAAGATATTTGAGTGTTTGGAAATTTCTTTCTCCAGTTATTAATCAGATTAAGTGATTTGTCCAGGGTCATTTAATATCTGATTCTGGATATGAACCCAGATCTTCTTGACTCCAAGTCCAGTGTTTTATATCCTGGACAGCTGTCACAAGATGAAAAATAAAAGTTCAGATGTTTTGTTTATATCTTACTGTTTCTTTCCTTAAACCAAACTAACGGATTCTCTATTTCTCTGCCCTTATTGAATGATACATCAGAATCATAGCATCTCACAACCTGAGGCTAGCATGACATTTGTTGATGAGGTCCTGAGTGGTGTAATGGAAGCAGAGAAACTAAAGAATTGATTCCTGAGGCAAGCAGGGACAAGCCACTGATAGAGATCAGCTTAGCTCCATGGTCTCACCCTCTGGGGAGGTAGTACAGTCAGAAATCCAATTTATGTCAAATTCCTGAGACCTACCCTCTGTAAGAGTCTTTTCCATGTCCTGTCCAAAATCCCAGTCATGTTCCTGAGGTTATACTTATGGGCCATGGCTTTCTGCTGCCTTCCTTTGGGTCAGTCCATCATGGCACTCTGCATCATGGTGTCTTTCTCCTTATTCCTCCCCTATTCCACATGGTCTTTCCTAACCCTATCATGTTTTGTAGTGTCTCTTCTGACCCTACTTCTTCTTCTTTTGACTGAGGCAATTGATGTTAAGTGACTTGCCCAAGGTCACACAGCCAGGAAGTGTTAAGTGTCAGAAGTGAGATTTGAACTCAGGTCCTCCTGACTTCAAGGCTGTGCTCTATCCACTGCCCCATCTAGCTAACCCCCACTTCTTCTTATAACTAGTTCTTTTAGGATAAGTCCCTTTCAGAATTTAGCCTGTCAATTAAGGTCACGCCCCAATAACATGGGGTGCTCCCTTTCTACTATGTAATTTTGAGTTCCATTGAGGAACTTGCCTTTCATATGCTTTTTCACTCTACTTCATATTTCCCATTTCTGATGTCTCTAATTTCTTTCCTAAATAAATCTACCTTTGCCAAAGAGAATGGCTATTGTGAATTCTTCACATGACCAAACCCTAATTTTCAGTGCCTGTTGTCACCTGGGATCTGTATCATGCACATCATTGTTATTAGTCAATTGCAAAGTTCAACCTAAGAAAGAAGGATCAACGTTTGGGAACATCTGTAGTCCATGTTGACTCTAATGTTTCCTTATAGTCATTAAGGACTTTATTTAAAATATAACATGTTACTATAGAAGGGACAGCTGATTTATCATACAGATAATAGACAAGGTGTTTTAATTTATAATAACATTAAACAGCAATTTTTAATGCTGCTTATTTCTGGGATAATACATACAGGGATAAATTTATGCAGTGAAAAAAAATTCTCAGGAGGAAGAATACACAACTGGAGAGATCAGGAAAAACTTTTTAAAGAAAGTGATACCTGAAGGGAGATTGAAGAAATTCAATAAATTCAAGGGGATGAGTTAAAGAGGGAGTTCATTCCTGGAATGGAGGAGCATAGGGATGAAGCAATAGTGAAGAAGATGGAAGGCATTCTTTATATCAGCTCTTTGGCTTAGCAGATTTTTAAATACTCATTGAATTGAATTGGATGGGATAAAAGAAGACCCTTTGCATTTTCTAGAGGGAATAGCTAGGCCCATTTGACAAGAAAAAAAAGCTAAAAGGTACAGTATGTAGTAATACTGGGAAGGTAAATGGGAACCATATTGTGGAGGGCCTTAAGAGAAATTGGTGCTGTGTGGTTAGGGGAATGATACAGTATACAATTTGCATTGATAGGAATTGAGCAGTGTGGGGAAAGGAAGCATAAAACTTGAAGAATTGAGCTTAATTCGAATATAACTGGGAAAAGTCATCCAATCCCCAATTCTTCGATATCACTGAGATAATTATGTACAAAAATGCAGTGAGTGTTTGGCACATACTGAAACCATCTAAAATTCTTCTCTTTCTACATGGAGAATCATAACATGTAAAGGAAGTTACATAAAGAAATAAGCTGCATGTGGAAACATTCTATTCTTGGTTTTTGTCAGTTAATCCCATGTTAAAATTGAAAAATACAGACTCTTTGAATTACTTCAGAAGCAATTTCAATAACTTTTTTGAGAAGGGGTGCTTTTGGGAGCATAATAATGAATGAAAGGAGTAGACTCTACATTCTTTCTAGAGTTCAAAAGATATAGAGCTCTCTGTATTTTCTTTCTACAGATTGTAGAGTACAGACAGAACAGCTCAATACCACTTGCTACAGGGAAACATTTTCAAAGGGCTTTTGGGATCTCAGTCCAGAAATAGTTGAGAATCAGGATTATCTGCTACTCATGATGTATCTTGACATGAACGTAGAGGGACCAAATCTATGTTAGAACTGAGCCAAAGTGATAATTCTCTATGGAAGGTGAGGAATTTATTTAGGGTAGAGGATATAATGTGGGTCTATAGTCAGGTTGATCCAATTTCAAGTTCAGCATCAAAAACACTTAGATTTTTTTTTTTTTTTTTACCTTGGGCAAAGGACTTATTTTCTGTCTGAACATTTCCTTAACTATAAAACCTAAATAATAATAGTATCTACCTTTCAGAGTGATTTGGGAATTAAATGAAATATTTATAACCTGCTTAGAACAGTGCCTGGCACATAGTTGGCAAGTGATCAATGTTTGCTTCCTTCCTTTTCTTTTGTCCTTCTTCCCTCCCTTCCAAACTATTTCCCTCCCTCCTTCTCTCTTACTCCTCTCCCTTTCTAACTCCCTATTTCCCTCTTTCCTTGTTTCATTCCTTCTTTGCTTCCTTCTTTTCTTCCTTCCTTGGTTCTATCTTTCCTTGCTTGCTTCCTTCCTTAGCTTTCTTCCTTCTCTCCTTCTTTCCTTTCTTCTTTTGTCCCCTTTTATTTCTTTCACTTCTCCTTAATGTATAAGATAATCTATTTTTGATAGAGGGAGATATTTATATGCTTGCTTCTGATTTATGTTTTAAGTATCTATTTGTAAAAGGTAATATTTTGTCAAATATGTTTATTAAAAACTAAGTAAGTGAAGAAAGATTTGATTCCAGGGGTGGGATTATAAGAGACAAGATTGGATAAGACTGCTTTGATACAAATTTCTACTTCTATGAAATAGAAGCAAGGGTAGAAATAAAATTCATTTTCTTTTCCTTTTTATTTCTAAATTGAATACAATAAAATATAGCTAAATTATATTTAGAACATTATCCAGCATTACTAATATAGTAACTTTGTAAAAAAAAAAGAAAGAAAGAAAGAAATACACTTTGACATGGTGTATTTTTTAAATAATATCTTTTTATTTTTTGAAAATACATGCAAAGATATTTTTAAACATTTACCCTTGCAAAACCTTGTTTCACATTTTTCTCCCTCTCTTCCCACCTCCCCATTCCCTTAGACAAAATGTGCAATTCTTCTAAGCATATTTCCACATTTATCACAAGATCAGTTCAAAAGGAAGAAAAAAATGAGAAAGAAAATTTAAAAACAAGGAAGCAAATAAAAAAACAAAAAAAACGAAAAATGAAAATAATATGATGTGATTTACATTCACTCTCCATAATCCTTTCTCTGCATGCAAATGGCTCTTTTCTATCACACCTGCATTGAAATTGTTTTGAATCACCTCATTGCTTAAAAGAGTTAAGTCTATCATAGTTCATTATCACATAATTTTGTTATTGCTATGTACCATATTTTCTTGATTCTACTCACTTTATTTTGTATCAGTTCATGTAAATCAGAATGCTTATCATTTCTTATAGAACAGTAATATCCCATTATATTCATATACCATTACTTATTCAGCCATTCTCCAACTGATGGTCATCTACTGAGTTTTCATTTCCTTGCCACAACAAGAACTGTTATAAACATTTTTATACATGTAGCTTCTTTGCCCTTTTCATGATCTCTTTGGAATATAGACCCAGTAGATACATTACTGCATCAAATGATATGTACAGTTTTATAGCCCTTTGTAAAAGTAATGTATTTTGAGTAGATAAGTGGAAGTGGAAGTGATAATCATATGCTGCCTATAAAATGGGAAAAACACAGCCTATGTGGTAC
The DNA here is from genome assembly GCF_902635505.1 of Sarcophilus harrisii. NCBI lineage: Eukaryota > Metazoa > Chordata > Mammalia > Dasyuromorphia > Dasyuridae > Sarcophilus > Sarcophilus harrisii. The sequence goes on from NC_045426.1 coordinate 408,930,047, forward strand.
ATGGTTCAGTCGCAGTAGAGGAAACTTGCTCCAAGGGTCTCATGCTACTTGGAATTCTGAGAGGAAATGTATCACACTTGGCCTTTAGAGAATAATCCAGAGTAGTGACAGCTACAAAACATGCTTTAGAAATTCTCAAGAATTTCAGTTTGGAAATAATTGTGCAAAAATGATATAAAAGATGAAAAATAGTTCTAAAATATTTTCTCCATTACAAATTATTAATTCTGATGAATTGTACTCAGAAAATATTTACTTTTGTAATTACATAAATTAAATAATTTGGGAGAGTGCATCATATTTGAGTCCAAGTCTATTTGTAATTTTAAAATGTTACTATAATACTTTTTATAGTAATAAAAAAGAATAGGAAATTGTAAAATGACTGAATAAATTGTGATATAAACATATAACAATGCCATTGTGCCATGAAAAAATGGTGGGTATGAAGAATTCAGAACAAAATGGGGACACTTGATTAAATTCATTCAGAATTTAGTGTAACCAGCAAAATACTATAGTCAATAAGTAAAATAATATAAATGAAAAGAAAATTAAAATGAAGTCACTGTTGCCTAATGAAACATTTGTCTTAGTCATGTGAAAGAAATGAGGACATAAAATTGCTTCTTTGAAATACTGAAAAGCTATGGGTGCAAACCCCATATGTACTGTTGGTTATAGTCATTGTGTGAATTAGTTTTGCTGAATTGATATTTCTTTGTCACAAAGGAAGTTTCACTAAGTGGGATGTATATTTGTGTGTGTTATGTATATGAAGAACCTATCTATCTATGATATTATGCAAAATCAATTAATTTCATGTTCATAAATATATTCTGGATATATATGTCTAATTTGCTTGAATCCTTTCTATAACCTATAGAAATCAGTTGTATTAGAACTTTAATTTAAATAAATTGATTAGTCACAAAATATGGGCAAGAAATAAAATGCAACAAAACCATATAATTTTATAAGACACCACTTTAGAAATGTACTTTAGAAAATGAGCAACTTAATTGACTGCCAGAGTTTCAAGTGTACAAAATGTGACTTTAATGAAGCAGACGATCCCTAATAAGAATAGTATAGAATCCACTTAATATCTACTATAACTTTGCAAATTATGATGCTTTAAAAACTGAAATTTTCAAATATCCTCTAAAAATATAATGAAAAAGGACATTAGTAGGGAATTACAAGTGGAACCTAAAAGCTGTCTTTGGGAATTCAGATCACTTTTGTACTTCCACAAATAATATATCTCACTTCCTGCCCCTATTTACAGGAAGAGTAGTTCCATTCTTAATGAAACACTAATGAATCAAAACAGTTAATTTATCTGGGCTTCAATTACCTCAGCTATAGAATCAATGAACTTGGATAATATGGGCAGTAAGCTCCCTTCTTTTTTCTATATCTGTGATCCTAGGTGGGAATGATGATTTGAAAAATCAAATTTTATCACTGAATGAGTAATTTTTTCATAAAAATATATTTGTTTGAATAATTATAGAGCTTTATAAGTACCAAATAAAAACTGAAAACACAATTTAAGTCTGCTCTGAAAGTCATTCCACTCCCAGTTTAAGTCCTAAACAGAACTCCCACCCATCCTGGACATGTAGGATTTAAACTAAATATTACCAAAAGACATCAGATATCCAGAAAAAAAAGACTTATAGATTTACATTCTCCTCAGCTTCCAACTGTTCCTTGTAGCATACCACTAATAGGATATTGAGAAATTTCCCGCAAACGATAAAACTTTGCTCAAGAATCCCCCATGGAGCAGAATCTCATCTGCCTTACGTATATCTCTGTGAATATATAAATCCCTTTAAAAAAAAAAAAAAGGAATCCTATTTAAACCTAAGAATGGTAGTTGATACAATTGATAATCAGGAAAGTTGGATTGCAATCCAGCCTTACATACTCATTAGTATGACCCTGGACAAGTCATTTGCCTTTATCTCCATTTCCTCACTGTAAAATTACCTGGAAAATGAAATGACAAACTAATTAAGTATCTTTGCCAAAAAAAAAAAAACCCAAAATGATGATGAAAATGTTGGACATGCCTAAAACAACATCTCCTTCAAAAATTCAACTCCATGCGTTGCCAAAGCTGCCAAATATATTATTTGCCTGGGTTTGGTCATATCTCACCTCAGAGACAAAATTTATTTATCACTTCACTATTACTCTAACATCATTATTAGACATATCTCTCATGTCAGCATTAACAATAGCTACATTATAAACATTGATGCTTTGAAGATTAGTCTTCCAAAGAATTCTAAGGGGCTTCTGCAGATTATCTCTTGAGAGTCATTTAATTCACACGGGGCAACTAGATTGAATAGAAGTTAAACATAACTAGCTGTAAGAGGCTATGCTTTTCTCAGGGGAGAGAAAATTTCTTATTAGGGTACCAAAGGCCTCTGACCTCTATAAAAACAAAAACAAACAAAAAGTAGTGATCCCAATGGGACTATTCAGTTAAACTTAATTTTGTTGCCCTGTGTAGGCACTGATAATTTCCACCAGCAATTAGACCAAGTCTAATTAGTCATATATTAGAAAATTTCAATAAACAAGAGACTTAAATCTAGGAGATGAAGCAAATAGTGCTTTGGATTATATTTTAAGTTTTTTTTTTTTTTTATCTCATTGCTCTGTTAAATACACTATTCATACAGAAGTGGGTTTTTTTTTTTTTTTTTGTTTTTTCCCCCAACGTTAATTATTATTTACAGGATTTATTGTTTTAATATTTCCTCCCACAGTTTGGATTATCTGTTAATTGGTTATTCCTAACAGACTAAAATTCTACTTATACTTTTCCTTTTTAAAACAATCATTCTCACGATAAATGGGATATTTAGTTGAGGAATATGATTACCTCTGTCTTTTTACTCACACAAATTTAACTAGCATATTTGTTGTCATGGCTTCAGTGCATACTTTTGTGACATGACATCTTTTAATATTTTCAGTGTGATTCACTAGAATAAAAAACTGTGGATGAATTAAAATTTTAGTTGACATATAAATATATTAAAGCCTGAATGGAAAAAATTATATCAGAGTCATTTTATATATTTCTAGTATATTTGAAAATGATGAGGCAAGTGATTGTATTTTTATATTTTAGGAATGTTTCATTATATATGTATATATATATATATATATATATATATATATATATATACATGACTTGATTTGTGTGGCAATTGAATTTAAGGGAGGATAAATTACATTGAGTCATTAGTCTCAATTTCTCTTTCTGAATCATCAAAGTCCAGTGGCAAGACAAAACTCAAGACAGCTGGTGATGATCCAAGATGCAGTGGATGGTGTTGTTATTGTCATTGTCTGACCGTGTTCTAGACAATCAAAACACTTGCTTCAGCCATATTTATGACCATTGAAAATAATTATTCTCATCTACCCATTCTACTGGGAGAAGTCTTCACTTGCTAGCAAAAATTCCATTAACGCCCTAATGGATTTGAAGCCTGTTGTTTAACCTCAACATGATTTAGCCAATCTAACAAGATTATTTTTCTGATATGTTCACTGTGCATGCTACAGCTTCAGGAGTAACAAATTTGAGCACGAACACCAAAGGTCAATGAATAATCCTGAAAAAAGCTCAGCAAACCTTCATAACCAGTGATCTAATCCTCTCTGATTGTTCTATATGACCTATTGAGAAGTAAATGCAAGACACTTCAATATCATTGCTAAGAAAACCCAAATAGGGTCACAAATAGATGGATATGACTGAACAACAAGAAATACATATACATACATATATACACATACACATATATATATATGTATAAAATATATGTGGATGTGTAAGTATAGACGAAACAAAGCTATAATTTTTGTAATAGTACTAGTATTTTTCTTATAGAAGGCATAAAAAGAGGTCCTTTGACCCATTATCCTACATAATAGTTTCACAATGAACACAGGAAGAGGATAACAAAGAAGATCTATTTATCCAATTCATAGTAAAGCAGAAATCAGAGAAGGTCTATATAGGAAAATATAAACCAGACAATTGAGAATGGAACTCAGCCCAATTAAGAGAATATTTCCTGGATTTCACCCAAGATGAATATACTCCAGAATCTTTATACTAGTAAGATAAGGATAGGGACATGAGAGATATCATTTGCTCTTCTGATATCTTCCCAAAGTCTTTTCCTTTAGTAATCTGACATAGGGTTAATCTCTTTCAACTTCTCCCTTGAAATTAAAATCCATGAACACCTGAATGATGAGAATCCAAAGGAGGATTCCTGAGAATTGGAGATATTTGTCTCTCAACAATTCTATTCCACTCTTCATTCAGATAAAGGTCTTCCTTTGTACTAATAAAAATATTCCTATATCAATAAGCTTTGAGGTGATATAAATCCTATACTTCTCTAATTAATAGTAATGTGCTCCCCCAAGGAAAAAAAAGTTAATCTACATTTAATTTGTCTATATTTTACACATCTTTATATATCTACATTCATCTTTTCAAATACAATACAATCTTCTTACAGGCATGACTGAATTCATTTTTGTCTGTTTATCACTATTAGTATGGTGTTTGATTTGAAGGTGCTCAATAACAAGTTTTGATTAATCAATGCATAGTAGGCCAGAGTCAAAGAGGTATTTTTCTGAGATAAATATTATCTTAGGTATAGTTATTTTAAAGAACAAAAATGGAATAATGAAAAATTCTCTATCTATAGTAGATTGTTTTAATGAGTATTAAATATAAACATTATGTATGATTTCTACTTTGAGCAGATGGATTTGTTTTATTTCATTTCTTTTTACACCCTATGAAACTCAGAGGTACCATACCTTTTTGGTTTCATTTATACAATTGTTAAGATTTTTTTTTAAATTTAGAACGTATATTACTGGCATTTATTGCAGATTAAATGTAAATCACATAAAATAAAATACAAAATCTAAAGAATCCACACAAAATAAGATGGCTACATTAGTCTTAGTGTCAGAAAAAGGTGCTCAGCATTCTAATAAAATGGGAAAGAATGATAAGTGAGTTGTCAGAATACAGAAATTATTGAATATAGCTGCAAATGAAGCTGAAAAATATAAGACTATATCTCATCAGCAAACTAGCAACTTGTTTGCCATTATCAGGGCCATTCCTGTTTTGAGTTGGTTTACTTACCATAAATAGTATTTAATCCAACTGCCTAGAAGTAAAACACACAAATGCACATTTCTTACAGCACATTCTATTTCAGTGTTTTATTTGTCTCCAGGCAGATTAAAATGGAAATGATTTGAAGCAAAGAATAAATCATTATTTCAGTGTCAGGGACATTTTCTTCTCTACTTTCTACTTTTGTTCTTCTTCTTCCTTCTCTCTCTCTCTCTCTCTCTCTCTCTCTCTCTCTCATTACCCCCGCCCCCGGGTCAACAAGATATTGCCTAACAAAGAAAATTTTGTTACATTCAGAAATGGTGACACAACATTTGCCAGACTACTTGACTGATAAATACATGTGGAACTGGGATACGAATTTTTTTCTAGATAAGCCATCCAGATAATTCGATATATTTCCTAGCTCTTATGGGTATAATTTGTGATAAAAAGTTCATAAGGAGAAGGCAGACAATCAATTATTTTGCTTTAATTGGGATGGGAAAGAACCTAGAATTGCAAAAGTCGAGTTACCTAAGCAACTCAAAGACTAAAGCATGGAGGAATTTCAGTCTATATCAAACAAAGGTATATCCATACCTACAGAATCACAGATAGATCCAACTATTTATAAATATTGTTTTCCTTCTGATTATTGATAGTAACCATTAATCATAATAGCTAATGTCTATACAACCCTCTGAAGTATACAAAATATTTTCCTCAAATAGCCCCTATGCGGTAGGTGGTTCAAGGATCATTAAGTTCAATTTACAAATGAGGAAACCAAGAAACAAATTTACTAAAATAATTTCCTGTGATGACAACATATTTGGTCACAGCCACTATTCAGGAATAAGTATTCTAATTCTAATTCTATTATATATATATATATATATATATATATATATATATATATATATATATACATATATTTATATAGATGTATATATATACATGTATATACACCTATATAAATATATATATATATATATAGCATACACACATAATTTATATATATATATATAGGCAGCATGCTATAATTGATGGAGTGTTGGACTCAGCATCATTAAGAAATGTTTTAATCCTATGGTAATTATTATATGACCTTTGAATAGGCCTCTTTTCCCCCTTCCATTTCTTCATCTTTAAAATGAGGTTAGACTAGTTGATTTCTTAGATTCCTTTGAGCAAGAAATCTTGATACTATGAGCAGCATCAAACTGTTCTACTATCACGTGGGCTATAATTATTACTTTCCTGCCAGATTTCTGACAGCATGTTCCTAATTTAATCCAAACAACTAATAGAACATAGCTCTTTGCTGTCTCCCTAGTGATATTCAATCTCAAAAGGTGTTGAATCCTAGTTCATTTGTGAAGAGAAAGATTTGAGCATAGCTTGTCAGGCAGTATCTATTCCAATCTAAAACAATGAGTCTTGTTCTCAGACTGAAAGCAAAATAGTGTTGTAGTAGAATAGTTTGACAACACACAGACTCACAGAAGTTTTACACATGCAAAGCAATGCTGTTCAATTTCAAGGCAACAATATAAGCAACTAATTAATAATTGACCATAATGTGAAAATGAGTAGAAAGTCATAAGAGAGACAGATACCAACTAGTCTTTTTTAGGTAGATGTTCCACCTTCACTGAACATCTCCAGAGGCTTTTAGTGACCTTATTGTTATATGCCTGTGAATCCTGGACCATGCTAGGAAACTGAATTTCTTCATCACCGGGCAAGACGAAATACCAGACACAAAAGATGCTTTTTTGAACTAAATTGCCAAGCATTTAGACTCTACTGCAGAGAACAATGCTCCAATGGGCTGGTAATATTGTTTGAATGCCAAATTTATGTTTGCTAAAGAGACTTTTATAAAAATTCACAAAAAGACAAGTACTCACATGGTAGTCGGAAAAAGTGACACAAGGACACACTCAAGACTTTCTTAAAGACTTTGGAATTGATTGTGTAACATGGGAGACACTGACACAAGCCTGTCCAGCCTAGCATTCCCCATCAGAGGTGTTATTCTCTATGAGCAAAGCAGTATTGAAATAGATCAAAAGAATAATGAAACAGAACTTTAGAGAATCCACCCCCAGATAAGCACATGGACTCTTTCTGCCTGACCTGTGTAGTACATTGCCAGCTTGTATTGATCTAATCAGCCACAGTTGGACATATTGTACTGCAACTTGACTCTAACATAGTGTTACCATTTTGGTCCTTTGCAAAAAGAAGGACAACAAATACACAAGTAACTTTTGATAAATGTTTGTGAAAATGTATTAAACTGCATCAGTATCAAAGCTCCAAGAGCCTGCTGATTTTGGCTGTCATCACTCTGGTAATGTCTCAGGGTTTCTCTCCCCTCCCACTATTCTTATATCATTCAACAAAGAGGCAGTCATCCCCTTAGGAAAATTGGTTTTATAACCTACACACAAAAGTTAGCCAATACTAACTCACTTGTCTTTTTGAAGAATTAATTTGAAGTCCTCTTCCCAGGGTGCATATACAGTATAAATATAAACTGGATTTCTGGAGAAAGCTCTGCTGGCACGCTTCCCTGACTGAATCAAAGTTTAAGAGGGAAATTTGGCATAAGCCATATTAAATCAGTCTGACAAGGCTTGATTTTGTCCAGAGTCTCTGGGCTTACCTTCCCAATTTTGTGCAAACATTTGGTGTCTTAGGGTCTATGTACACAGGAACAAGTTTATCATCAAATTTCTTTTTGATGAACATGTGGACTCTGTCATCTGTTAACAGGAGATTTGGATTCCTTAGTAAATATGTATGTATGTATGTGTATATATATATATATATATATATATATATATATATATATATATATTTTCCCCCAATAACAGCTCATGTTTGGCCAACTGTCTGATTTCTTAATATAAACCTAACCATTTTCATCTCTTTGACCTACTTCTTTGATTAGTAATAACTCTGCTTCATTGCCTTGGGGAGATTAATATATCCACTTTATTTAAATATTTCTAAGCTAATTAAAGGAAAAACCTAAGAAGGCTTGACTGGTACTGAACATAAATATGGTTTTAGTCATCCAAGAATTCATATTCTCAGAGTGCTTTAGTCTTTTGAATGAATATACTTCCATTTTTTTCTATATTATCCACCTGAACAGTCTTCTAACACTTAAGTCATAGTGATTTTTTTTTAACTTTTGGGGATAAAGGAAGCCTATGAATCCATAATATCTCAAATGGGAAAATTCCTTTCAAGCATGCAGATTGAATTTCATCTTTGCTGGCCTGGCCTGTGTGATTCATATTGATGTCTTCCCAGAAATCCTCCACAGTTAATTGATCTGATGTCCTTTGGACTTTCTTCTAGGTCTCTTGACATAACATGGGTAACATTGGTGTGTGTTGGTTTTTCATCAGTTATCAATTACTAGTTTTTTTATACAGCTTGCATAATTCTTGATTAATGTTAGGGACTCCCTATATCTATTATATATCTCATTGCTCCCTGTACACATGTACACAGACACACATACACAGATTTACTTTTAGTAAAAGAGTTCAAATATACATATTATGATGTCAATTTCTGCATGCATGATGCCAATTCAACAATTATCTGCTTTCAAATAAACAATATTTTTCTAGGATTTTTTTAGAGATATTTTACCACAAGAAATAAAAAAAAAAAAAAGGAATATAGTAAATAGGTGAATAGACAGATATACACACATATATAAATATGCATATATTCATGCATATGTATATATGCACATATGTGCATGTACACACACATACACACACACACACATATATATATATATATATATATATATATATATATATAATGTATATGTGTGTATGTATATTTATATAAACACAAATGGGGGAGAGAAGAAAGAGAAAGAAAGGAGATTCTGGTGTATAAATTATCATATTCCTAATTGTTTTTATCCACTTATGATATAGTCTCTTATAGTCATTAGTTATATGATGTAAATGTTTCAAAGAAGACAATATAATAATGCCACGGGTATGTTCTGAAATATTCCTAGAAGCAACTCTGCAGTTTGAATACTGTTCTAAACTTTTTCAAGGATTATTGATATTTCTCCTACAACAAATATCCAAATAAATGTTTTCCATTAGTTATATTTCTATTGACATCAACTATATAGTATTTTGAAAGAAAAAAGTGAAACACTTGTCCAATTACATAGAAAAGAGAAGTCAAAACACAATATTTTTTCATAAACACGTTTTTTTTTTTTCTTATGGACTTGTGATTTTATTTATGTTAAAAATTCTAGGTTCAACAACCCAGGAATATCACACTTTCCAATCTTAAATGCAAGGGAGGAGAAATCATTTTCCTCTGGTTGAGGATTCAAGCAAATATTAGAGATAGAACTTTAGCAAAATTATTATTGATTCCAAAGCTGACCTATTCATTAATGCATGATATTTAAATATAAACATAATTGATTTAAAATTATTTGAGAATTTAAAATTATCTATGTAATTTCTAATATTTAAACTTTGTAGATATATATATATATATATATATATATATGTATGTATATAAGAAAATATAGAACCCATTGGGGATTTTAAAGCTCTTTTCGATCTAACCATAACTGGCTTTTGTAGCTTTTTTTTTTTTCATGACATTTACCAAATTTATCCTGCCTTCATACATTTGTTCACACATTCAGAACTCTCCATTTCCTTCCAGGCTTTTCTCAGCCATTATTTCAGTGGAGAAGCTTTGTTATAGGAATCTATTTTTCATGTCAGAAATAAAGAAATCTCCATATTCTAGCCCCAGATATGCTGAATGAGGAAGTGGAAATAGCATGTAAATAATGATTTCAGGTTGAGTATTTGTGACATCAGGGTTGGGTATGGGTGTTGCAGACTAATCCCCTTCCTGGGATTGGGTTAAAAGCACTTCTTGTCCTGGGACTTTTTTCTTAATATGGATATTTTTGCCACGTATCCAAGAATCAAAGAAGATATTTGGTCATCAAGTTTCTATTACAGTAGAATGGCAAACACACAATTTCTCAGCAAACATTAAGGATTATTTCCTAGAAACTACTCCAAACTCTGTTATCATTGGAATAATGAAGATGATAAACTCCTTCCACTAGCTCATCTGTTGGACCTACAGATTTATGGACACTTGTAAAGAGATTATTTCCTTTATCTTGTTTATCTGAAGTATCTGAGAAAATAACTATAGCCCAATCCTCCATAGCCACTGAGTACCTGGGTGTCAGGTCTCTGATAGTCAAAAAGCTATCAGAAACCAGTAAGTCAATAAACATGTTGACTTACATAATGGTTACACTTCTTTCAGTATTTGGTGATCTACAGAGTTTATAAAGAGATAATTTTATTTATTGTAAATGAAACTTTTTGAAAGCATAAAACTCATATTTTCAGACACAACAAATGTGTGGGTGATAAGTTTGAACTATTTTTATGTATTATAGATGAGGGATATTTTGTATTTATTTCATAATGGAAGCAATAATCATCTGTTTGAGAATGAGGGTGATAATGATAGTGCTAGAGAAAAAAAAGAATAGACGTCAGATTCATTTTTTTAAATACATAGAAAAGACTTCAAAAATGGCACAGAGAAGGATGACTTTAGAACTGCTTATGTGTGTTTTTATGTGTGTCTGTGTTTTAACTATATATAAGACTGATTCATATAGTTATGTATAATTTTCTTATTAAATTTATTATATAATTTTATTTTTAATTTTTTTTGTTTTCTTATTTTATTATAGAGTACTTGTCTATATAAATGCATGTATAATATATAACTGCATAGGGATATGTATGTATGTGTATAAAATGTTAAATTTATATTATAAAGATAGGAATATGGACTAGGTCGGGAGAAATATTGATTTGTAATCTGTAGGTGACTTTTTGTTGTGACAAAATCTTTTTTATATCTTGACCAAAAAGGATCTTGGAGGTAAATATATGAGTGAAAACCATAGGGAAGGCAATTTTCTATAATATAGGTTCATTTGTTACCAAGACATATAAGACCTTAAAAATAACCAAATTTTCTCATCCTATCTTAAGTTTCAACTATGTGTTAGTCATTTTTTAAAGTCTAATTTTTGTAAGCCAAAGATCATCTTCCATAGCAGAGGAAATTGAAGAAAAATGGTAGTTTAGCAGTTCCCTTTTAATCTATCATTCTTTACCAACCTCTCATATTTCTGGAATAGCTTCCCTAACATAGTGAAAAAACAAACAAACAAACACAAATAAAATTACTTGCCTTTCTCGATTGTCTCTACTCCTGCTAATATTTTGTGTCTGAAATTAATCTTATAGCATTGTGACAAACTTTATTTTTTCATTGTTACTTCTGCACTTTGTGTTACTTGTGCTTCTTTCACTTTCAGCACACCTTTCTAAATTTAAGTTGACTGATTAGTTCCCTGTTCCCATTCTCCTAGAGGAGGATTTTGAGAAAATGATGGATTAATTCAGAAAATTCTAAACTATCCAGATTTCCCTCAAAAACAGAACAAAATTTCCCTTTAGGGTGTACATAGACTGGTTAAAAAAGAAAGGAGACTTGGAGCAGAACAAAGGTACCTCTCTTTAACTCCAAGACCCTAGGATGGAGTTTAACTGGTATGAAGTGTAAACATTTCAAGGCTACCTGCTCAAACAGAGAGCCATGGAACTAGCGGGCTTTGGAGCTGAATTTTTTCCCCAAAATACAAGAATGTTCTCTCTGACAAGGAGGGGAGTCAGGGCTCTCAGTCAAGAAGATTGAAAGAACCTCTGCTGACTTTAACTGCCAGGCCCACTTCTGCTGTTGAAATGCTGCCCTGGATGAAAAAGAACTAGCATACCCAGTGAGTGCAGAAATAATGGGGCAGGGACATCATTGGCTGAAAGTAATTTCAGAAGGATGAAACTTTTGGTTTGGAGTTCCAGGCCAGAGAAGAGAGCTAAAGTGAACCAGAGGCACCATTCCCCCAACTCAAGGATAAATTGGGCCTACACTAATAGTTATTATTTTTAAAAAATGAAAAGGCAAAAATAAATAACCCAACCATAGCAACTTACTATGGGAATAAGAAAGATCAGTATTCATCTTCAGAGAAGAATTTTGAAGTTTAAAAAAAGTCTCTATTATCCCAAAGGGCAAGAAAGAATTTATAGAACAACTCAAAAAAAAACCCTTCAAAAACCAAAGAAAAAGACTGAGGAAAAGCTAAAATAAACATAAGAACCATCCAAGAAAAACAAGAAGATTATGAAAATAAAGTTACAACAAGAAAAGGTGATAGAGAGTATTAGAGAAGAAAATAATTCTTTGAAACCTAGAATTTGGCAGGTGAAGTCAGTAAAGCCACGATACCAAGAAATAACAAACTAATATATAAAAAATGAAAAACTAGAACAGAATGTGAAATATTTTGCTAGAAAAACCACATATCTGGAGAACAGATCATGAAAAAATATAAGAATAATTGAACTACCTGAAAGCTCTGACCTAAAAAGGGAACCTTGAGACAAAAATGCAAGAAATAACAAAAAAGTAAATGATCCTGGAGTGATATAACATTAGGAGAAAGAAGAAATAGAGGGGAAAGCCACCAGTCTCAACTTCAAAGAGATCACTTGGATCTAGATCAAAGAGAAAAATTTACAATAAAGAAAAATAAAAACAATTTAAATATGCTGGCTTTATAATTAAAATTGAGAGGGATTTATTAGCAACCACAATAAAAGACTACAGATCCTGGAATAATATATATTGCAATAAAAGTAACGAGGCTTACAGTCAAAAATTTCACATGCAAAAAACTAACCATAATATTGAACAGAAAAAAATGATATTCAATGAACTTTCAGATTTTGAGGATATTGTCTCAATCAAATCTGAACTTAATAGAAAATTTAACATAGAAGTGACAACATCAAGGATTAATTTCAAAGGACTCAAAATAGACAAATTGTTTATGTTTTTTTTTATATGGAAAGGCTTAATATTTACATCAGTAATTGGGTAGCTCAAAAGAAAATTGGGACAAAGATATATACAAAAGAATCAGGAGTAGAATTTATCAGAAAAAAAGTAGGACTACTAAACATTGATATCAGACAAAGTAAAACTTAAAGATTCAGTCAAGAGAGACATTTACATTACATATGAGCCATATTAATATTGTTTTATATGCACATTCACATATGTGCAAATATATGTATATGTACATATGTGTATATGTATGTGTGATCTGACATAAAAAACAAAACAATGTAGCAAAAGTTAAAAATCATAATTGTTATATGAAAGAGCTGTTGAGGAAGAAATGATGCAGAGACCTTGAGGGGGTGGAGGCAGGTAGGTAGTCAGACACATATACAAACATACTCACATACAGATACCATGAATGGTATAGTATCCTCCAAAATTTGTAAAAAAAAAAATTAATGTTATGGAAATAGCATAAGGTGGTATATGGAAGGCTTTTATGGCTGTGGGACAAGGTGTATAGATTAATAGGAAAGGGATAAAGAGAGGAGAGGGAAAAGGTAGTATAGGATAATGTGGAGTACTGACAAGTATTTAGATAAGGGGGAATGGGATGAGGTATATAGACTAATGGGAATAGGATAAAGAGAGAAGGAGAGGACCTGGAGAAGACAAAGAAATAAAGAAAAGATGGACAGTCATAATTATTATATATGCTTTCTTGAAATAGAAATTTGTTGACATATGTTTTGAATCTTTTCTGATGTTCTGATAGATACATGACAGTGTTTGTGTTTTTTTTCTTTTTCTATTTATTTTTTTCTTATTTTGTATTTAGTTTAAATAAAAAATTAAAAATTTACAATAAAGGTAAACAAATCATTAGTAAAATAAATTTCTGCCTTTCATGGCCTAACTTTAATCATTAATCAGTTAGTCAATAAACAATTAAATACATCCTATGTGTAGGTGTGATACTTAATTGCACAGAAGTTGTAGAATTTTAACCCATGAAATTTTGTTTATCTTTTCTCTAAATCGTTCTCTATTATTTACTTTTTTCCAACATATAATGTCTTTTTCATACTATTCCTGCCTTTTCTTTCCTTTCTTATCAGAAATTCTAAGACAATGCAAGCTTTCATAATTTCCATTCCAGTGAAAAATCCTTCCTTGTTAGTTGGACAGCCAAATCCAGAATAGAGATTATCTTTCTGACAAGAAAAATAAATAAATCTCCTCCTTTCTTCCTCTGACTTTTTATTCTCTTTCTTTTTCTGATAGGCATCTGTATCAGGCCTCTATATTTACAGCTGAATTAAAAATGGGATGAAATACTATCAGCACATTAGATTCAGTATAGAAACCAAAATGAAAACAGAGACAGCAAGATAGGGACAAAAAGAGGCAGGGAGAGTAAGAGATAGGGAGATAGAAAGAAAAATGGAGATGGAGACAGAGAGAGATTGAAAAAAAGTAAGAAAAGGAGGAGGAGGAGGAGGATGAAGAGACAGAGGAAGAGGTGGGGAAAATAAAAGAATTGTGTACTTAGGTCTTTAATGCTCTCAGCATTCAACCAGTGTTTTCTGTTTGGTTTCAGTAATTGAATTTTTTTTCTGTGCTTAATACATTTTCTTAATATCTTTAGGTTCAGAAATTGTATGTCCAGTATTGTCATATACATAAGATAAATATAGAAAACTCTATACGGTAACTTTGTGTGTAAATTGTTGAATAAACAACTATATATATAGAAATCAGATCTCTCTGTAGTGTTATTTCATATTACACACTCAGTTGCATGATGATTTTATTGTTATTTGGTATATTTTAGCTGGAAACCAATTCTAATGTTTTCAGTTGTGAGATATCTGATGACAAATCTGAAGAAAAGAAGTTTGTATACTTCACTGCACTAAGGTGAGAAGAAACTAATGTCAGTTTAGTTGATGAAGCCAGATGGTCTCCCTGTAAATGCAGCCTGCCTGCACATCTGTGGATAATGGAAATTCTAACCGTTATCCATGCTGTGCTGTTTGCATCCTCATTCCCACTGGGAAGACTGTCAAATGAACTAATTATATACTCCTGCCAGTTGAAAGTAGGGTACAGCACTTCAGACTTAGTCAAGGTTCTGGGTTTGCCTCCTTCTACTCATCCAACAGAGAAAACACCTTTTAGATAGACTAGAAACTTCTTATATAATAAAACATTGGGACACCCATGACTACTCTCTCAAAAAGCTAAACTTTCCAACACATTAGTTATATTATATTACCTGCATTTTTCATTGCTACAGTAGCCTCAGAAACAAAATGTTGTCTTTATCATAGAATACAACAATATGAGAAACAGAACATTTTCCTATTAGATTATGCATGTATCATAATAGTTGCTTGAATCACAGAGACTGTATCTATATTGCTGAAACTCTTGGTAATTTTGCCGGGCTCCTTTAATCCTGGCAAAAAAAGAAAGAAATGTCAGGGTAAAATGTTCTTTTTTAAGTAAATAATTGATGGGAAGAAGTCAAGTAATACAAGATGACATAAGATTGAGAATTATAAAACATGTCATAGTCATAACAAAACTAATTTTACCATGTGACATTTGGCAAATCACTTCTCTTTGCTTAGCCTCAGCTTTAAAATTTGAATTTGGGGATACATCTCTAAAATATCAATTATAATTCTATACTTGTATGCTCAAGGAAAGTACCTGAAATGATCCTTGGTCTTTTGGAATCTTTGGGGATATAGTTTTCTATATATTTGTCCAATAATTTAAAAATAGAATCCAGAGGAAATTTTAGTTGTCCACAGAGTACAAACCATCAAATATGACTTCTTGCAGCTATTAATTGATAATGATAGAGAAGAGAAAGGAAAAAAAAAAAAAAAAACTATGGATTTTTTCCTATCCAAATATCCAATTCTATTGTACTTGCTAATTGCATGCTCAACTCTGTTGTTTTTATGTGCTGAGAAATACAAGTATCATTAGTTCTTCCTTCCCCCTTATATTTTAATGCCATAGAACAAATCTCAGATCCTCCCACATTTGATGGAATGGAGTTGCACTCATGACTTACTGTCCATTTGAAAAAAAATCTTAAAATTGAAAATGGAATTTTGCACTGAAAAATTCCATTTCCACCAAATATTCCATCAGCTTTTCTTTGTTTTATGTTTCTATATTATTTTTATAAAGTTTTAAACATTTATAAACTTTTGATTTCCACTTTAATTTCCCCTTCCTTCTCCTCTCCTGATCCATCTTCAGGATGACAAGGAATCTGATACAGATTATAAATATAAAATCATATAAACATATTTCTACTAGTCATGTTGTGAAAATAGAATAAGAACAAAAGGGAAAAATCACATGTGACAAAGACAATATTCTCTTGGCTCTGATCACTTCATTTGGCATCAGTTCATATAAGTTTTTCCACAATTTTTTCTGAGATGTGTTCATCATTTCTTATTGAAAATAGTATTCCAATACATTCATATACCACAATTTGTTCAATGCTTACCTAACTGATGGGCAGCCCTTTGTTTTCCAATCCTTTGACATCACAAAAAGATCTGCCATAAATATTTTTGTACATATGAGTTATTTGCCTTTCTTTATGAATGCTTTGGGCTACAGACTTAATATTAGTGGTATTGCAAGATCAAAGGGTATACACAGTTTTCCAGCCCTTTGGGCATAGGTCCAAAACATTTTACAGAATTTTTGGATCAATTCACAACTCTACCAAAAATTTCCCCACTCTCTCACCAACATCTATTATTTTTTTTTGTCCTGCTAGACAATGTGATATGTATGAGTATCAGACTTGTTTCAATATGCATTTCTCTAATCAACAGTCATAAAGCACTTTTTTCATAAGGCTATAGAAAGCTTTAATTTCTTCATCTGAAAACTGCATTTTTGTATCATTTGACCATTTATTAATTGGGGCATGATTTTATTCTTATACATTTAACCTTGTTTTCTGTATATTTTAGAAATGAGGCCTTTATCAGAAATACTGGCTGTAAAAGTTTTTTTTTTTTTTTTCCCAGCTTTCTGTTTCTCTCCTAATATTAGTTGTATTGGCTTTGTTTGGGCAAAATTTTTAAATTTAATGTAATCAAAATCATTTACCTTCCATTTCATAATATTTCCTATCTCCTGCCTGATCATAAATTGTTTTCTTCTCCACAAATCTGACTGGAAAACCTTTCTTTGTTCTCCTAATTTGCTTATAGTATCATTGTTATATCTAAACCATATACCCATTTCCCATTATCTTTTTAAACTGTGTGAGATATTGGTCAATATTTATTTTGTGCTATACTATCCGGTTTTCAAGGAAAAGTTTTTGTGAAAACTTATCCCAGAAGTTGTAGTGTTTGGGTTTATGAAACATTAACTACTACATATTGTTTACCTAAACTATTTCACCGATCCATTACTTCATTTCTTAGCCAGTTCCAAAAAGTTTGATGATTGCCAATTTAGTATAACCTGTTAGATATGATATAGCTAAGTTGCCTTCCTTTGCAGCTTTGTTTCTATATTCTAAAGGAAACATAAAACATGAAGGGATGAAAAAGACTGAAAATACCTAAGAGCATTGATTAAGCAACATAAAAAAGGGCAAACTGTGAATTCAATAAGACTTAGGAGATAAGATTTCTAGTCTAGGTTCTGCCAATAACTCAATACGTGATCTTACTCAAGTTATTTATTTTTTAGAAAGTTGGTTTTCTCAATTATCAGATGACTGTGGGAGACTAGATCACCTCTCAAATTTATTTCATATTATATTTTGGTTCTCTCATTATGATATTACATGATGCTTTATTGTATTAGTAAATGGATGAAATCAATGCTACTATTGGAAAAAATATAAACTATTATAATGGGAAAGTTTAATAAATCCAATGCATACAATGATTAAATGCTGTCAGATAATTACATTTAACTGGAATCCCTATTCAATGAATAGGAAAGTCTGTGAGAATAAACTTTGAAACGCCATTCACTGACTTAACAAAAGAAATTTGTTCCAGAAAACACACATACACATGCACATAAATTTAATAGAAGATAATAAGGCCCTAGGAATTAAATTTAAGTTGAACAGACACAATTCTTTCTACTTGTTTGGATTATATGAAAACTTAGGCATTGGAAGATGGGTCAGTATCTAGTTTTAGTCCTTTCCTGACTGCTAGAATTCATATGCTGAATGGACCAAGAGAATTATATATTGTATGATTATGAGAGTTTCTCTACATACCTTATTTTCAGTATATTGTGAGTGCTTTCAGTGAAGAAGCATCTTTCCTCACTAGAAAAGAAAGAAGACATAAAAATAGAGAATCAGATAAAGAATGAAAAGAAGAGACTGAGGGGTAGAGAAAGAGAGAGATGAGATCAAGAGACAGCAGTGACATCAAGTGACAAAGACAAGAATAGAACAGAGACAAGAAAGAACAGTAACAAAGACATGGAGAAACAAATAAAAAGAATTTAGAAACTTGGTCCTCTTCTAAAACAAACAACAACAACAAAAAAAAAACCTTGGCATATAATTTAGCAGTCTAGTTAAGGCAAAACAACAGCAGTAACAAAAACATACAGTTTTGGCTAAAGTACTGTTAATGATTCTTTTGTATAATGCATAAAATAATCTTAGCAGATGATGTGATCAATACCATTTAGTTTTTCTAATGAATGCTAAAATTGTTCCAATAAAAATAAAAAATCAAACATTAGATATCATCTCACTGATAATTTCCTAACCATGGAATCACATAGTTGGTTGGTTGTCAAAGGTTCTATTTTTTTTCATTTCCCTGTGACAATTTTTGAAAGAAAGCTAGAAGGTATAAACAACAGTCATCACCACACAAATATATATATGAGATGCTCTGGTAAGATTCTACAACTTATAAAGTTCTATAATAGTTAGAGATGTCGATGAAAAAGAGGATACCTGAATATTAAAAATAGACATTTATTTCCCATTTTGTTGTGAACGATGGGGATTTCTTACCAGCAAAGGCTGGAGGAATTTCTAGTGAAGCATTAAGATAATAAAGAACACCCAGTTGCCCCCATGAATTCAAGCCACCTGACTTAGATGAACAATAATTTTAATTAAATGACTTTCATGTGTAATTTTTGAAGCACTATCACTGATAATTGAAAGATTGCAAGAATTGTGAAACATCACATAATTGGTTGTTAGGATTCTTACAAAGTGCTAAGTCACTGGAATTGATGAGATAATGATTTTCTAATTTACATGTACTTAGTACTTACTATAAATTCCACAAAATTTACACCTTTAAGAGAGTATATATAAAAAGGAGCACTAAGGCCAAAGGACACAAGCCCACTAGAAGGTCTCAGAGGAGGAGACAGATTCATTCCATCTTCTACCTTTGTGCTGGCTGGAGAATGAAGCACAAACCTTTGCATTTGGAGGGAACTAGAGACAGAAGCTCACTAGAAGCTTTGTTTGGAGGGGATTCACAAGCCAGAGAAGGCAGCTCAAGCTCTCGGAACCAAGACCACAGAAGGTCTCTAAGAAAGCTAACCAGGCCCAAGGAAGGAAACAAGATTTTGAAGGAGACAATAAAGGATTTGGACCTTTAATACCTGGTTGTGCTTGTTATTACACTGAACTGAAATGAAGGCTACCTCCAGAAGCCCCCTAAGAAACCTGCTGCTAGAGAACATTAAATTTTGGAGAAGAATATTACATTTGGTATATAGAAAAGGAAGAGATGCATTAGTAGAAAACTATATTTCAGTGACTATGATATCAATTGTTAGCAGCATGCTAAAGTATATCATTAAAAAGAAGATTGATGCAGATCAAACAAGGAAGCAAATATTAAAAAGACCCAGCATGGCTTCAGAAGAAATGTCATGCTAGAATAATTCTATTTCTTTAAATTGTTGTTATTACTAACTAGAAATTAACAATAATTTACATATCAGAAAAAATCAAGACAAAACAAATAACAAAACAAATTAAAACTTCCTGGTAACTAGAACCATACAAAAGTAAAACATGAAATATTGGGAAATGGTGCAACATTCATTTTTACATATCTTTAAAACAGAGTCTGTCTTCTATTTATATGGCATATTATATCAAGGATTTCTTTTCTCAGTATTAACTGAATTGGATTCTCTTCTAACTCTCAAATTATATATGATTTTCTATCAGTGTCTTGCAATTTATGAGCAGATGGCAATAAGGACTAAGGTCTGAGGTGAATAATTTTATCAAAGAAAGTGTGAATCAAAGATGCAGCCCTATTAGCCCTGGGGCAAAATAAAATTGCCTACTGGTGTAATAAATTTCCTAATCGTGAAAAGCTAGATAGAATGGCTAAATATTCCTCTTTACCAGGGAGACAATTGAAGAGCAAAATAAAATCTTATTATCACATAAGAAAAGATACTAAGAGTACCTAACCCTAATGTCAGGCTATTCCATTGATTTTTGATCTCCCCCATCTTTATTCTTTTTTTTTACTTTCAAAACTCTAACTCTGTAAACTCAAAATTATTATTATATAAATTGGTATACAGAAAAGGAAGAGAGATGCTTTAGTAGAAAACTATATTTCAGTGACCATAATATCAATTATTAGCAACATTCTAAAGTAGATCATTAAAAGGAAGATCTATAAAAAATATTTTCCACACACAAACTCTGGAGGCCCTGCATGAAATGAATGAACCCTATATTACAGTGGGTGAGAAGCTTTTTTTTTTTTCTTCCTCCAATGGTTGGTTAAAGTTACTTTTATCCCCAGCTGAGATTCCGGCTTCATTGATGTGATAATACAAAGACAGTCATTAAAGGTTACAATAATTTTATATTCTAATGTAAGATTAAATCACAGAATATATTTAAAAGATGTTAACTCCGACTTATTCAATAAGGGATTAAGGGGAAACAGAACATATATGGCATTTCAGAGTTAAGACAAGTAAACATCAGCAATCCCTGAAGTGAGAGACATTGCAAATGAGATCCTAATCCTTTGCTATCATTTTTGGATAAAATCCAAATTTTATTTGCATTATTTGCAATGAGAATGTTTCTGAGATTCTAGTATAAATATACTATATACTGGTCACTAGTTGATTATGTATGAATATATATATGAGCATATATAGAAATTCATTATTCACAGTATATTATATCACAGTTAAATCTATTCTAACAATTCATTCCCCTCTCAAAATGTTCAGTATTGGCCTTTAACTTTAATTAAGAACAAGAACAAAATTCTCATTTGTCATTTTAAGGTATAATAATCAGGAGCAAAAATAATTTTTAAAAAATCTTGTAAAACCCATATATATTGAAATGCTCATGAGAATTTTGATGAGGATGGTTTGTGAGGAAATTCTTTGGGCTAAGTTAATGATTAAAGTCACCTTCAAAGACACTGGCTTCAGAAAATTAGAATAGCTGACTAAGGATTTCCTGAACTATTACTGTATTTTTCTCCACATAATGATGCAAATTCAATAATAAATCTATCATTTGGCTTCTATAGAACATCCTAATAATGAATTATTACTTTATATAAATTGAAATGACAGTGTCACATTTGAATGTTAGAAATGAGGCAAAAATTAAGGTACCTGATCTGAATTTTTTTAAATCAAAACTCTCTAAAGTAGGATCTTTATTCCTTTTTTCTTTACTTCATTTATCACATAATTACTATCTCTGAAGTTCTATGCCATCCTATAAACAATACATATTCTTTCTTTTCAGGATAGAAAATATAATAATAATAATAAAAACTGATTATGACATCAAGGTTAAAATCATTAGTATTTTCTTTGATCTTTCTTTCTCCCATAGCCCTCTCTATACTGTACACTCATTTTTTATGTATCCAAGATTCTCTTTGCAACCTAAAATATATAAAATTCCATGTTCTAAGAATATCAAAAATTATAAAGTATAAGAAAGTGGTATAGCTCACGTCTCTCAAGCACACACACCACACACACACACACACACACACACACACACACACACACACATATATAAACAAAGAATAAATGCCAGATTTAGTTTTGAACTAGAAATCCATGGGAAAAAGAAATCCTTTTTTTTTCCTGTCCAGGTAAATGTATTAAGATAGAATATTTTTGAGCACTGGAGTTGTATTCTGAGGGATACCTAAAAGCCTTTCTGTGCAGTGACTGGAATTTATGTACTCTGTCTATGTAATAGGACAAGAGGCATTCATTGATATTGCTGTAACAGACCTGACTCTATTCAGGGAGCATGATAGGTTATCGTTAGTGTAGAATGAGGAAAGACCTTATCTCCAAATGTTAACAACCTGTGGCTTCTGTGACACAAAGAACAATCTTGAGCTAAAAGTGCATATAATATACATGGAATGGAAACAGGATTGAGGAACAGCTGTGTGGCTCTGGCTCAGGAACTGCATCTCAGATCATCTTGTAGCTAGTCTAAGGTTCATAGTTAAATAACCAGGACTTTGAGCAAGGAAGAACTTGTATTCCCAATACCTTTAACAATCAGAGTATTATTCTATGTAGCTTACAATAATGTACAGATAGCCACCAGGTTTCTACAGTGGCTTCAACTGGGAACAAGCTAACAATTTTACTGCCAGACAAAAAGTGAGCTCAGGGACTTGCAAAACAATGACCAGAAGCACAGTGAATAGATCTTGATCTAGATTAAGTATCTTACATACAAGAGTTCCAAGGTCCTTGAAGAATGTAACATTCAAGTGCCCAGAGCAAGCAGCAGCCAACAAGGAGAATAAAACCAAAGAACAAACATGGTGCAGATGTTCTCTCTAAAAGCAAACAGAGAATAGAATAAAGGTAGATAGTGGAGTAAAGATAGGAATCCATTCAACTTCTTCCTCAAATGATTCCAAATTCCTTAAAATGACTCTAAGCAAATTTTAGAATATCAGAATAATCAAAAAGACAAAATAGAACATTTTCCAGCTGAAAGCAACTTAGAAAGTTAGCAGAAAAGGTCTGTGGAACAGTAGTGCGAGCCCAGCACATAATGCCAGCACAGGACATGCTAGCACAGCCCTGGCCAGCCTGGTGCAAGTTCTGGCCCAAACCCTAGCATCAACAAGAAGGCATCTCTGAATCAGCAATGCTGGAGGCTTCTGTACCTTTCAGCCTTGGAACATTAAGACAGACTCAGAAAGTCAGCAAGGAGATCTGTAGCACTGGGGTGGGAACTGGATAGGGAGTCCTACTGATCAGGGCAGCATCAGCCATGGACTGGCCCAGCACACTGGATCTTACAGCTACAACGGGGCAGGGACACTCCTAACAGCTCCAGGGCAGAAAAGAATGCGCAAGGTCAGGGTCCCTAGAAGGATCTCTGAAAATAGTTGACCAAAACAACTGAATCTTGGGACAGTGCACCCTCTATCCTGGAAATAAAGCCCTACTTGAACAAATAATTAAAAGCTGGGTAATAGTTTAGGAAAAGCAGCAGACAACAAAAAGTTTCTGACCATTGAAAGTTATTATGGTGACAAGGAAAATCAAAACACACACTCAGAAGATGGTAACAAAGTCAAAGCTCCTACATCCAAAGACTCCAACAAAAATAAGAATTGGGCTCAGGCTATGGAAGACCTTAGAGGAAATTTTGAAAATCAAGTAAGAGAGATAGAGGAAAAAGTAGGAAAAGAATTGAGAGTAGTGCAAATGGAAAGACAATAAAGCTGATGGGGAGAAGAATCCTCTAAAAAGCAAAATTGGCCAGTTGTGAAAAGAAGTACAACAGCTCCTTAACAATTAGAATTGAGTAAATGGAAGATGATTACTTTATGAGAAATTAAAATACAATAGAAACAAATACAAAAGGGTGAAAAATAAAAAAAATAAAAAAAACTGTGAAATGTAGTATTCCTCCTCATGGTGGCAAAATTGAATGGGTATAGAAACCTGTCTTACCCAGCAGGAAAATAGGAGGGGAATAGGTTGTGTGAAGGGGTGAGGGTAATAAAAAAGACAGCTTATTGGAGGAGAAAGTAGTTAGTACTACAACACTTTTGAGGAGAGACAGGGTGAAAGGAGAGGGAGAATAAATGGGGGGGGGGGGAATACAGTTAGCAATAATAATTGTAAAAAAGAATTTTGAATCAAGTTTCCCTAAGGCCTCATTTCTCAAACATAGAGTGAACTGAATCAAATTTATAAAAGGTAAGAGCCATACACCAATTGATAAATGATCAAAATATATATGTGCCCAAACAGCTATAAATTAATGTATATTCTTTGACCCAACAATAACCACTACTACTTAAGAATACCAAAAATGATTCAATAAATAAAAGGAAAATGACATATGTACAAATAATATTCATAGCAGTTCTCTTCTCATACTTAAAATTTTGGAACTTGAGGGGATACATCGATTGGGAAATGATTCAATAAACTGCGGTACGTGTTTGTGATGGGATGTATATTATTGTTCTATGGGAAATTATGAGCAGGATGTTCTCAGAAACAAACAAACAAACAAACAAAACAATCTGGATAGTCTCAGAACTCAAGCAAAATGAAATATACTGTATACAAAGAAATAACAAACAATGTTCTGGGATGACCAGCTGTGAATGACTTTGCTATTCTCAGTAGTACAATCACCTAGAACTAGTCTGAAGACCTTATGATGAAAAATCCTAATCAATCAGATTCAGAGAATGAACTGATTGTGTTTGAATACAGATTGAAGCATTCTCTCCTGTGTGTGTCTCTGTGTCTCTCTGTCTCTCTCTGTCTCTTTCTCTCTCTTAAATCTAATTTTTCTTGAGGATTTTTGTTTTCATTAGGGTGTATGCTTTATGTTTTCTTCCACAACTTGACTCTTATGGAACTAGTTTGCATAACTTCTCATGTGGTTTCTTAATTGTGGGTGGGGATAAGGGAAAGAATCTAGAACTTAAAAAAATTTAAAAACAAATGTAAAGAAAATTGTTTTGAATGTAACTGGAGAAAATATTTAAAAAGTAAAATTGAAGATTAAAATATAAAAGCATATACAACCCAGGGCTAATACACAATCTCAATCTTTGATATAAGTTTATATAAATGCAAAATTAAAACAATTTCTCCATTAAGAGTAATAATAATTATTGATACTTATGACAAAAACCAAGAACAAGAGAATGAATTCAAAACATGTACAAGCAAACCCTCTAATAGCAAGAGATGGTGTGTATGTGCGGGCAGCCTGAGTAAAAGTTCAATTATAATTGCTAAGGAATATAATGTTAGAAGTATTTTTTTTTCATATTTTTGATATTTTCTGTCAAATTGATGTTTTTTAATATCATATTCTTATTTGCCCTCAATGAAATAATGTTTTTCTACATTTGTTTTTAAATCTTTTAGTTCTACCCCCACGTCCCATTGAGGAGACTCATGTAATGTTAAGCAGAACATTTCCACAAAAGTCATAATTTTTGCTCATAATTTTTATTCTTTTTTCTTTATTTTATTGCTTCTTGATTTCTCATAAAGTCACTAGCTTCCATTTGCTCAATTCTAATTTTTAAGGAAATATTTCCTTCAGTGAGATTTTGTATCTCTTTTCCCATTTGGCCAATTTTACTTTTAAAGATATTATTCTCCTTATTAGTTTTTGTATTTCCTTTTGTTTCACTCTCATTTCTCATAACAATTTTTCTTCTATCTCTCTTACTTGATTTTTCAAAATGCTCCATGGCCTTAGGCTAATTCTTACTTTTCTTGGAGACTTACTTTTGACTTTGCCATCATCTTCTAAATGTGTACTTTGATCTTCCTTATTACATAGTGATTTCTAGGGACACATTACTTTCTGTTGTTTGCTCATTTCCCCAGCCTATTACTTGGCATTTAACTTCTTTAAAGTAAAGCTCTGTTTCCAGGATGGAGAGTGTATCATCCCAAATTTCAAGGGTTTTGTGCTGCTGTTTTCAGAGATCTTTTCTACAGATCTATACTGTAAGCCAGTCCTGTGACCCAGATCTGAGCCTAGCCAAAGCAATTGAATCCTGCCACAGTTTCAGCCAAGAGGCCCATTGTGATTTCATTCTGACCACCTGTTAGTCCCACTTATTTGTGTACTTCTCCCCAGAAGCTACTGCTGAGGCCGTCTTGGCCATTGCTGCTACTGCTGTTGATTTAGTGGATTTCAAAGACAAATTGTGGTTTATTCGGGTTCCCTTCAGATCCTAGTGTACCAAATGCTTCTCCTAAGTTGCTCTTAGCATCTGTGGGTTAAGATGCCTGGATAGTACAGCATTTGTGAGGCTGCAATTCAGAGGCCCCACCTGCTCTTGGCCTTCTAGAGCCTGGGCCATGCTCACACGATCTATTCTGCATTTGCACTCTGTAGCCATCCTGATACCACAGACCCAGCCTGCCGAACTTCCTAGTCACCTTTGGCTGAGAAATTTACCATTCCATTTTGATGCTCTAAAATTTGTTTAAAATCATTATATAAAAGTGTTTAAAGGGGGTTAAGAGAGAGTTTCAAGGAGACCCTGGCTTCAGCATTGTGGCTTCACCTGCCATAATTTCTTATAGAACAATAATATTCCATCAAAATTCAATATTCCATACATCCATCTAATTCATTATTCCATTCTATAATTTATCCAGTCATTCCCCATTTGATGGGCATCTCTTTAATTTCCAATTCTTTGCTCTGAGAAATGTACTGCAAAAAAATATTTTTGTACATATAATTTCTTTTCTTTTTTTTTTAATATCTTCCCAATTGATAAATGGTAAAAGGATATGAACAGACAATTTTCAGGTGATGAATTTAAAGCCATTTATAATTATACAAAAATCGTCTAAATCACTTTTGATTAGAGAAATGCAAATTAAAACAACCTCATATCTCTCAGATTGGCTAAAATGACAGGAGAAAATAATGATAAATGTTGGAGATCATATGAGAAAAGTGGAACATTAATGCATTATTAGTGGATTTGTGAAATGATCCAATCATTCTGGAGAGCAATCTGTAAATGTGCCCCAAAGGCTATAAAACCATACATACTCTTTGATCTAGCAGTGCCATTACTGGGTCTGTATCACAAGGATAATAAAGGAAGGAAAAGGACCCACATGTGCAAAAATGTTTCTAGCAACTTTTTGTTGTAGCAAAAAAATGGAAAAGGGGTAGATGGATTTCAATTGGGGAATGGATGAATAAGCTATGGTACATGAAAATAATGGAATACTAATATTCTAAAAAATGGTGAACAATCTGATTATAGAAAGGCCTGTAAAGATTTACAAGAACTGATGCTGATTGAAAAAAACAAAAGCAGAAATACATTGTACACAATAGCAGCAAGAATGTCCAATGATCAACTAAGGAAGGCTTGTTTCTTCTCAATGGTTCAGTGATCCAAAGCAATCTCAATAGACTTTGGACATAAAATGCCATAAGCATCCAGAAAAAAATCTAAGGAGACTAAATGTAAAATCAACACATATCGTGTTCCCTTTTTTTTATGTTTTTTATCTCACACATAGTTTTTCTCTTTTGTTCCGATTTTTCTCTCCCAACATGATTTATAAAGCAGTTTGTATTAAAAATAAATAAACTCACTATAATAAATATTTTTTTAAAAATCTCTTTTAGGATTCACATATAGTGGCAGTATTGGTAGGTCAAAGGATATATATGATTTTATTGCCCTTTGGATATGGTTCTTAACTTTTAATAATTTATCAATTGGGGAAAGCCTCTATTTTTTAAAAATAATTTTACTCAGTTTTCGGGACACTTGAGAAATGAGGCCTTCATCAAAGAAACTTGTTTCAAAATTCCTTTCATTATTCCTATTGCTATATGTATTCCTCCACCCCCCCTTTATTTTATTCTATCTCTTCCTTCACACTGAGTGACCCCAAAAATGTTTTGCTTCTGACCACCCCCTACACCAATATGCATTTTCTTCTATCACCTTCCCTACTTCTTGTATCCCCTTCCTCTCATGCTTTCCTGCATGGAAATATAGATTTCTATGCCCATATTGAGTGTACATGTTATTTCCTCTTTGAGCCAATTCTAATGAGAGTAAGGTTCACAAAACCTTCTTGTTGACTTGACTTTTTCCTCTCTACTGAAAAAGCTTTTTTCTTTACTCTTTTATGACAGATAATTTAGGGCATTCCACCTCTCCCTTTCCCTTTCTCTCACATCATCATTCCTCATTCAACCCTTAGCTTTATTTTAAAAATATTATCTCGCCTATACCTTCTGTCTGTCTGTCCCTTCATATATGTGTGTATATGTGTATGTATACATATGTATACATACACATATATACAAATATACATATGTATGTATGTATGCATTCTGTTTCACTACTATAATAATGAGAAAGTTCTTATGAGCTAATTACAAGTATCATCCTCCTATGTTGGAATGTAAACAGATACACCTAATTAAATCCTTTTTGATTTCCCTTCCCTGAATACTTTCTTATAATTCTGAGTTCTGTATTTGATAATCAAATTTTCTATTAATCTCTATTCTTTCAAGAATGCTTGAAAGTCCTCTATTTCATTAAATACTCATCTTTTCCCCTGAGGGATTATACTCAATTTTGCTGGGTAAACGATTCTTGGTTATAATACTAATTCCATTGTTCTCAGGAATATCATATCCCAGGCCCTCAGATCCTTTAATGTAGATACTACTAAATCTTGTGTTATCCTTACTGTGATTCCACTGTACTTTATTTCTGGAAATTTGCAATATTTTTTCCTTGATCTGTTAGTTTCTGAATTTGGCTATAATATGTCTATGAATTTTCATTTTGTGATGTCTTTCAAAAGGTGATAGGTAAATTCTTTTAATTTCTAGTTTACCGTTTAGTTTTAAATATAAGGGCAATTTTTTCTTGCTAATTTCTTGAAATATTACATCCAAGTAATCCTGGCTTTGTAGGAGAAAAGTGATTTTTAAATTTTCCTAGATCTATTTTTCAGGTCACTTGTATTTTCCAATAGGATATTTCACTTTGTTTTCCATTTGCCCAGTCTTGCTTTTGTATAAATTGAATTTATAAATGAAATTCATACCAGAGGAAATAAGTAGATATAAGTTCAACCTTGGCATCTGCTAGTTGTGCAATCATGGGCAAGTTACTTACTTAATCATAATTTTCCTTTTAGTTTCCTTATCTGTAAAATGAGGATAATAATAGCACCTAGATCTCAAGATTTTTGTAGGAATAAAATGAAATCCTATTTGTAAGGTGCTTTGCAAACCTTCAGATGCCATTCAGGCTAATTATCACAACAATTATAATGGACCAAGCAAATATTAATGACTTGACAATGATAAATATGAAAACAAAGTCAAAATAATTTTCAAAAACAGATATGTGTTTCCTTTCATATTAAGAACAATTCTTCTGAAAAATTAATGAAATAGATAATTTAAGAATTACTACAATAACTGAAAATTTGTCTACAAATTTATTAATCATTTTGTTTATTAAAATGTAAATGCAAGGTGCTTATCCACAAGGAGCTCATATTCTAATGAGGTACACAACATACCAACAATTATATACATAAATGTTCTTCTCCTTGTATGTTTTGTTTCCTCCCTCCTGTCTTCTCTATATTACCTATTGTCATACAATCTCTTCTTCCAAAATTCTGTTTTTCCTCCTTTGTAATCCCATCCCAGTCAATCAGTCAAAAACCACATATTCCATTTTTCTAATATGCCAGGTGGTATTTTAACTTCAGGGTATATAAAGAAAAGCTAGAAGCAATCCTTTCCCCAAAGGAGTTCACAATCTATTGAGTGCATGCAAGTAATTAATACAAATAATATATATACAAGATAATTTGAAGAAAATCTGAGTGGAAGATACTAGTATTAATAGAAAAGTCACTGAACATGGCATCAAGAAACCAATATATAAGTTTCAGTTTTTTCATTTTACCAATTACATGACTAAGTAACTTCTTTGAGTCTCAGGATTTAAATTTCCAAAATTAGATTTCTAGCTCAACCTAGTTTATAAGGTTATTCTGAGGGTTGCCTTTTTGCAAACTGAAAAGCTCTATAAAAATAAAATATTCTTCTTAAAATATCAAATAACTAGTTTGATTGTATTCTCCCTATCCCATCCCAAGGAAATACTAGGGAACCCAAAGAGCAAAGAAGTTAAATTCAAACAAGATAAATACAAGGCAACTAAAATTATGAAATACATAGTGATAAAGAAAGGGAAAGGGAGAAGATTCTTGAAAAATATAAGATTTGGACTGAGATTTGAATGAAGCTAGGAACCAAAAAAATGAAGGAGAACATTTCTGGTTTCCAGTATACTCATGGAAAAGTCATGAAAGCAGTAGATGGATTATATAGTGTTCAAGAAAAGGGAGGCAGTCTGTGTCCCTAGATAATAGTGTACATGGAGGGAATTAAAGTGCATAAAAAGCAGAAAAGTAGAACTAGACATAATAGTGAAAATAGAAGTAATTCATATCACCTCCTGAAAGAAACTCACAAATGAAAAGTTGTAAGAGCATAATAGCCAAAATCTACAATTTTTGAGTGAAAGAAAAAAAAAATTACTGCAAGTAATGAGGAAAACAATCAAGTATCAAAGAGCTAGCCAGGGTAATACATAATTAAGTAACTACCACTATAAAGAAGTAGATAATTTGAAAAACAGTGTTCCAAAAACAAAGGTTAGAAAATTACAAGTAATGGCTTTCCTAGTAAGACTGTATATAATCCTATAGGGAGAAAATAGACTTGTAATGAAATAGAGAAGTTTTAGCATCTGAATTAAAAGTTTGAAAAATACACATAGAAGTCAAGAGAAATATACAAAAGAAGTTGAACATAATGGCCTAAAGAAAAATGAAATACTACAATGTAATGGGGGAAAGATGAAATTTTCTTCTTGCAAGCCTGTCATCAAGGATCATAAAATGACTTAAATAAGATAGATATGAAAGGATTCTGAGAACATGGTAGAGTAGGTTGGTAAATTTCAAGCTCTTCTAATTTCCCCTTCTAATTGCACCTCAGGGCAAACATAGATTTGTGAAATGTCAAGAAGACTTGGGGTAGAACAGGAGTTCTGAGACAACTCAAAAATATTTGAAGAAGACCAACTGGGAAGCTCTGAGGATAGCTGAGGGTGACTGAAGCCTCAGCAAAAAAAACACAGAAATGTTATTGTGGATTTTAGGTCTCAGTCCAGGAAGACTGAGGGAAGTTTGACTAAATAGAACACCAGACTAAACTGTGCTGTGGGATGCAGTCCTGGGCAAGAAGAAACCAGCACTCCTGTGTACAGGTAGCAGGGCAGAGACGCTGCAGGCTGTGTGCACTTACTGAAGAATGGAACTCTTGTACTGGGGTCCCTGGTCAGAGAGGAGACCTGAAGTGAAACTAGAGGGATCACCCCCTCTCACCCCAGGTTTAGAGGTATTCACACTAATACCTTTTATTTAAAAAAAAATGAACTGGCAAAGAAGAACCCTACCATAGTAATATACTGTGGGAATAAAGAAGACTAGTGTTCATCATCAGAGGAGGACACAGGAGTTAAAAAAAAAAAAAAAAGCTTCTACCCCAAAGAGTAACATGAAATAATTTCCAGCATTCATTTTTGTAAGATTTTGAGTTTCTAATGTTTTTCTTTCCCTGCCTTAGTTCCCCTATTCCCAAGACAGAAAGCAATCTAATAAAGGTTATACATATACACTCGTTTTAAACATATTTTCATATGTAATGTTGTAAGATAAAATTCAGAATAAAAGGGAAAAATCATGAGGAAAAAGCAAATAAATAAAAGGTAAAAATAGTATGCTCTGATTTATATTCAGTCTCCATAGTTCTCTTTCTTGGATATGGATAGCATTTCTATTCCCAAGTCTATGTTGATTATCTTGCATTATTGTATTGCTTAGAAGAGTTAGATCAATCATTGTTGAATATATAATTTTGTAGTTAATGTGTACAATGTTTTCCTGGTTCTGCTCACTTCAATCAGCATCAATTATGTAAGTCTTGCCAGATTTTTTAGAAAAGCCTGATTATCATTATCCAATTACATTTGTATACCACAATTTTTTCAGTCATTCTCCAAGTGAAGGGCATTCACTAAATTTCTAATTTCTTGCCAACACAAACAAAGAACTGCTGCAAGCATTTTGCACAAGTGGGTTCTTTCTCCTCTTTTTATCTCTTTGGAATAAGAACCAGTAGTGACACTGCTGGATCAAAGGATATCAGTTTTATAACCGTTTTGGCATAGTTACAAATTGCTGTCCAGAATGACTGTATCCACCAACAATGCATTAGTATTTCAATTTTCCCACATCATTTCTGACATTTATCATTATCTTTTCTTGTCATCTTCACCAGCCTGATAGAAGTCAGGTGATAGCCTAAGGGGAAAAATAAAGATTTGTTTTTATTATTATTAAAGCTTTTTATTTTCAAAACATATGCACAGATAATTTTTCAACATTCATCCTTGCATAGCCTTGTGTTCCAGATTTTCTCCTTCTTCCCCCCCACCTCCTCCCTAGATGGCAAATAATCCAATATATATTATAAATGTTAAAATATATTAAATTAAATATATGTAAACATATTTGTACAATTATGTTGCTGCACAAGAAAGATCAGATCAAAAAGGAAAGAAAATGATTAAGAAAACAAAATGCAAATGAACAACAACAAAAATAATAAGAATGTTATGTTGCGATCCCACAGTCCTCTCTCTGGGTATAGATGGCTCTCTCCATCACAAGATCATTGCAACTAACCTCAATCATCTTATTGATGGAAAGAGTCATTTCCATCAGAATTGATCATTGTATAATCTTGTTGTTGCCATGTTTAATGCTCTCCTGGTTCTTCTCATTTCACTTAGCATCAGTTCATGTAAATCTCCCCAGGCATCTCTAAAATTATTCTCCTGACTATTTCTTACAGAACAATAATATTCCATAGCATTCATACACCATAATTTATTCAGCCATTCTCCAACTGATGGGCATCCACTCAGTTTCCAGTTTCTTGTCACTAGAAAAGGGTTGCCTCAAACATTTTTGCACATGTGGGTCCCTTTCTTTCCTTTAAGTTCTCTTTGGGATATAGGCACACTAGAAACACTGCTTGGTCAAAGAGTATTCACAGTTTGATAATTTTTTGAGTATAGTTCCAAATTGCCCTGCAGAATGGTTGGATCTGTTCACAGTTCCATCCGTAATCTATTAGTGTACCAATTTTCCCATGTCCCATCCAACATTCCTCATTGCCTTTTCCTGTCATCTTTGCCAATCTGTAGGGATATCTCACAGTTCTCTTAATTTGCAAAAAAAAATAAATATTTAAAGAGGGCTAATATAAAGGCCTAAGTTCAGAGAGAATATTGAGATCAATAAACAGTGAATAATTTCCCAAAGGCAATTATACTTTCTTCCTTCTGTTCATCACTTTTCCCAACTCATTATCAACTGGCAGTTTTGGTCTAAGTTAGATGCAGTGAATAGAGAAATGATATTACTATCATTAAGTGTTTTTATGATAAGAACACAAAATTCTTATTCCATTCATCAAGTTTTCTTTTGTTCTTTTGTTTCTTTTGTTCAAGTTTAGTCATATTACATTCTCAATAGTTCTCTCTGAGAGATCTCTAAAAATATTCCATATCATTTAATCTGACAGCTTTCTCTTTTTATTCTCAGAGGCTAAAATATCCTTCACACATTATAGGCACTTAATAAATATTTCATTGAATAGGAGTGAATTGACTTAGTAATGCCTAAAATATTTTGAACTCTCTTGATCTTGTTCTTAAAATTTAGTGCAGCCACAAGAAAGTCCTCAAAGTATTAGGAAGATATAAGAATGAGAAACAAAATGAAAATACCTTCATTACTTATAATATTTTTTTTAATGTAAGGACTTCAAGTGATCTCACATTTAGAAGAAAACCATAAGTTAAGATTAAATTTATTGATGATCAGTATGAGTATTTTGTTTGTTTTATCAGAAGTTAATTGCTGAAAGTCTATTGCTAATTCTTCTTTGATAGAAACATGAAGGGTTTTTTTTTTTTCTTTTTTAGTCTTTTATTTATTTTATAAATTATTACCAATTAGTATTCTCCAAAACATCAAAATAAGGTGAGGCCTCTATTGTTCTCTATTGTTTCAGAAAATATCACTTAAATAAAAGCATCAATGAACACTTTTAAAAAAATTCTTCATAGAGAGCCATATACTGTTCATACGAAAACACACCATGAGATACAACACTAGACTATAATGTTTTATTAAAAGAAATAGATTTGTTTTCAATAAAGAGATCTCTTTACCTTTGATTCTTCAGAAGAAATTGTATTTCAAAAAACAATTGCTATATAATTGTAATTTTTTGCTCTTAAAGCCATGACAGCTGTATATCTTTATTATTTTTATTTAAAAGCTATGAATGTTGTCTTTTGGAATTATTTTAATTCTTGTAATTTTATGCTAAATTAATAATGCACACTAGCTTTTGAATTGAATTTTTGCTTGTGAATTACTAGTATTATGATAATTCTATAAAAATTATCTTTCATTTCAGCTACGCCCAGAGAAAGAACTCTGGGTGATGACTAAAAACCATTACATTGAATTCCCAATCCCTATATTTATGCCCACCTGCATTTTTGATTTCCTTCAAAAGCTAATTGTACAATATTTCAGAGTCTGATTCTTTTTGTACAGCAAAATAACAGTTTGGTCATGTATACTTATTGTGTATCTAATTTATATTTTAATGTATTTAACATCTACTGGTCATCCTGCCCTCTGGGGGAGGGGGTGGGGGGGTAAGAGGTGAAAAATTGGAACAAGAGTCTTGGCAATTGTTAATGCTGTAAAGTTACTCATACATATAACCTGTAAATAAAAGGCTATTAAATAAAAAAAAATTATCTTTCATTATGTTTTCTATATCCTCTCCATAAGCTTCTGCTAGCTACTACCTTAGACAGACTGATTATTGATTGTACTGATTACTGATATACTATGTTCACTGAAAACAAAATGTTTAAACTGAAGATATCTAAATTCTTTTTTCAATACTTCAAATGTTGTATTTATGACAAAGGTATGCTATTTTTCCAATAATTAATATAGAAAAGGAATTAAAACAAATTATATCATTAATTTTGCTTTACATATTTTACATTTCCAATCCATGCTAATTTTTCTGTCTAGCAATATTGTAGGCCTAGTTTTCAAAACAGAAGCATAAAAATCATTTTTAATCAAGCATTCCTATGTGTAAATGGGCATCAGTGCTACAATTATCCATTTTGTGCTCCTAAAGATCCATTTGCCAATACCAATACAGGATTTATGCACATAATTTATATGGTCACTTTTGAAAATTGTCCTCCCTAGGCATTGCTTTAAACAGCTTAGCTCAGCATGAAAAATAGTGATTGAGAAATCCTTTGGGGAATGAAGGGTGTGGGGGGGTGCAAATTCTACTTCATTTCATACATTATTCACCATTTACTTGAAAACATACATAAAATCAGCATGCTCCAAACACGTTAACAAGATATAAAATTGCTCCCTCTCAAAATATTAAAGTATACATTTATAAATTACACTTTTTCAGAAAGGCTTGCACTATGTTCATTCTAAAATAGATTGATAGTATAAATAAACTTTGATTTTGTATTTAAAACCTAGTATAGAGTTAGAGTTTGCAACGTGGCTTGGCGTAGGTAAGTGGATACTAGATTGAGTCAGGATAGAGTCAGAATGATCAGAATTCAAATCAGAGTTTTCAAGGGGCACAACAGAGCCAGGATGGCAGAGAGGACACATGATTTGTTTGTTTGTTTGTTTGTTTTGTTTTGGATCTCTTCCCATGACCCTCAGACTAAATAGCAAATCCAGCCTCTGGATTAGTTCTGAACTAGCATAACCCATGAATATTGGGAGTGTAACAAATTACCAGCAGAAGATAATCTCAAATATCTCTAGAACACGTCTATTTCAACCAGGCACAGAGGGATGTGGGCCAAGCACAAGCAGGCCTAGCACAGATGCCAAGTGCAGGCAATGCAGACTGGGGTGGTGATACTTTCTTGCAGCAGAGAATATATGGAGAGGAATCTACAGCAGTGTTGGCTACTATTTCCTGGATGCAATCAAGTAGATCAGCAGTGAAGTTATAAAATTTTCAACACACACACAGAAGGTAAATATCCTATTGTGTTATCCCCCAAAACATCAGAATTTTATGAAACCTGGCCATGTCCAGCCAACACCAGAAGTCAGTTAGTACTGACCCAGTGCAGCCACTGCTGTTTATAGAGGAAGCTTGGACAATCTTCCTTAACCTAAAAGCAGATCTCATTTTTTTTAAAAAATGAGCAAAAAAGCAAAAAGAACTCTGACCTTAAAAAGGTTTTATAGTGAAAAAGATCATATTTCAAAAACTGAGGAGACTAAAAGCATGTTGTCTCAAGACAAAGGCCCAAAAGGTGATATTAATTGGTCCCAATCACACTAGAAGAAATAAAAAAGGTTGTTAAAAGAGATCTGGAAGAAAAATGGGGAAAGGAAATGAGAATTTTACAAGAGAGTTTGGAAAAAGAAAACACAGAAATTATCTGAAGAAAATAGCTTACAAAATTGACTTAGTGAAATGGAAAAAGCATACAACTCCTTACAAAATAGATTTGACAAAATGGAAAGAAAACTACTCCCTGAAAAAAAGAATTTGTGAAATGGAAAAAGAAATCAGTTCCCTGAAAAATAGGATTTGTTAAATGGAAAAGGAAAATAACTCCTTAAAAAACAGAATTTGTGAAGTGGAAAAAAAATCCACAGAACAAAACAAATCATTTAAATATTCAATTGAGCAAATATAAAAGAACTTAAAAAAAGTAAATGAAAATAATTCACTGAAAATAAGAACTGAATGACTGAATGATACATGAAAAATAAGTTAAGCATAATCAAAAAATGGTAAATTAGAAGAAAATAAAAAATCATATTTGGGAAAACAAGTGACCTGGTAAACAGATCTAGGAGAGACAATCTAAGCATTATTGGACTTCCTGGAAATCATGATGAAAAAAGGAGCTTAAACATTATTTTTCAGGAACTCATCAAAGAGAACTGCTCTGGTGTCCTAAAATTCAGGTAAAATACCCATTGAAAGAATTCACTGAACACCTCCCGAAAGAGACCCCAAAATGAAAACTCCAAAGAATATTGAGACTAAAGTTCAGAATTATCAGACCAAGGAGAAATATTGCAAGCAGCCAGAAAGAAACAATTCAAATACCAAGGAGCCACAATAAGGATTACCTGAAAGCTAGCAGCTTCTACCTTAAAGGATCAAAGGACCTGGAAATTGCTATTCCAAAAGGCAAAGGAACTTGTAGTGCAGCCAAGAATAAACTACCCCTCTAAAATGAATATTCATTTCAGGAAAAAAGATAGACATTCAACTAAACAAGTGAATTTCATTTATTCCTGATGAGAAGACCAGAACTGCACAAAAAATTTGACCTCCAAATTTAGAACTCAAGAGAAGCACAAAAATGTAAAGTGGAAAGAACTTTCAACAACTGTATCTCTGTTATGGATATATAGAGAGAGTGAAAGTAAATTTGATTTTACTATTAAAATATAAAAAAAGAAACTAGAGGTGGTATAAAGGGCCAGAACTTTGGAGAACTATATTTGAAATAAGGTGTTAACTTAGTGAAATTGATGAGATGATTATTCTCTAATTAATATATATTTAGCACTAAATATGGTGATATAGTGATTCTCTAGTTCACACATACTTGGTATATTGTAATGATGTAATTGTAATAGGGTATTTAAACTGGGCATAAATTTAGACTCTGGGGGAGACTGGTTGAGACTGGCAGACTGGCAGACTGCTGGAAGAAACTGGGTCAGATTGGGTTAGACTGGGTCAGACTATGACAGAAAGCTAGCCCAAAAATTATAAGGTGGAATGGGGATTAAACAGGAAAAAAAAAACGAGAGGGGAGGTAAAATAAAGAAAATTACATCTTATGAAGAAGCAAAGAACACCCATTATAATTGAGGGAAAGTAGGTAGTGGGACGATCATTGTATGAAACTTACTCTCATCAGATTTGGTGCAAAGAGAATATTAGACGTATTTTGTTTCATAGAGAAACTTCTCTTACATTATAGAAAAGTAGGAGGGAAAGGGGAAAAGATAAAGGGTAGGCTAATAGAAAGAGAAACAGAAATAGTAGGGGAAAGGTACAAGAAAGGGAAAGAGGTTATAAAAAGGGAGGGCTGCTTGAGCCAAATAGTGCTCATGAGTAAAATACTGGTGAAGAGGGAAAGGGGAAAAGAAAGAGAAAAGTATATTTTGGGGTTAATAAGATGGCAGGAAATACAGAATTAGTAGTTTTAACTATAAATGTGAATGGAGCACTCTCCCACAAAATAGAAGATGATAGCAGACTGAATTAAAAACCAGAATGTTACAATATGTTAATTATAAGCAAAACATTAAAAAAAGAGTGATATATACAAAGTAAAGTTAAAAAGATAGAGCAGAATCCATTATGTTTCAGGTGAAGTAAAAAAAAATAATATAGTCAAGGTTGTCACCCTGATCTCAGATCATGCAAAAGCAAAAATTAATCAAATTGAAAGGGATAAGGAAGCAAATCATATCTTGCTAAAGGGTACCATAGATAATGAAGCAATAACAATATTAAACATATATGCACCAAGTACTATAGCATCTAAATTGTTAAAAGAGAAGTTAAGAGAGTTGCAAGAAGAAATAGACAGCAAAACTATAATAATGGGAAAATCTCAACTTGGCTCTCAGAAACAGATCAATCACACCACAAAGTAAATAAGAAAGAAGTTAAAGAGGTAAATAGAATATTAGAAAAATTAGGTAGAATAGATCTTTGGAGAAACTTGAATGGAGACAGAAAGGAATAGACTTTCTTCTTGGAGGCACAATGAACCTATAAAAAAACTGACCATATAGCTCAAAATCAAATGCAGAAAGATAGAAACAGTAAATGCATTTTTTTCAGATTACAATGCATTAACAATTACTTTCAATAAAAAAGCAGTGGAAAGTAATTGGACCAAAAAATAATTGGAAACTGAATAAGCTCATCCTAAAGAATAAATGGGTAAAACAAACTATTTACACAATCAATAATTTCATCCCAGTGAATGAATTTTGAGACAACATAATAAAATTTTGGGATGCAGCCAAAGTGTTAATAAAGGGAAAGGTTTTTTGTTTGTTTGTTTGTTTGTTTGTTTTATCTCTAGAGGCTTACTTGCATAAAGCAGAGAAAGAGAAGATCAATGAATCGGGCTCAAAACAAAAAAAGCTAGAAAAATAACAATTTATGAACCACCATCAAATACCAAACTTGAAAACCTAAAAACAAAAAGAGAAATTAATAAAATTGAAATCCAAAAAACTTTATTGAATTAAAAATAAAACTAAGAGTTGCCTTTATGAAAAACCCAACAAAATAGATAAATCTTTAGTTAATTTGATTAAAAAAAAGGAAAGAGAAAAATTAAATTATTGGTCTCAAAAAAGGGAGAACTTTCCACCAATGAAGAGGAAATTAGAGCAATAATTAGGAGTTATTTTGCCCTACTGTATGCCAATAAATTTGATAACCTAAGTGAAAGGATGTAATATCTATAAAAATATAGATTGTCCCGATTAACAGAAGAGGACATGCATTACTTAAATAGTCCCATTTTAGAAAAAGAAATAGAACAAACTAGTAATCAATTCCCCAAGAAAAAATACCCAGCAATAGATAGATTTACATGTTTATTCTGCCAAACATTTAAAGAACAATTAACTCCAATATTATATAAACTATTTGAAAAAATAGGGATTGAAAATTCCTGCCTAATTCCTTTTATGACACAGACAAGGTACTGATACTTAAACTAAATAGGATGAAAACAGAAAAAAAAAATTATAGAGCAATCTCTCTGATGAATATTGAGACAAAAATATTAAAATATTAGCAAAGGCATTGAAAAAAAATCATCCCCAGGACAAAGCACCTTGACCATGTAGGATTTATATTAGCGATACAGGACTAGTTAAGTATAAGGAAAACTATTAACATAATTGACTATATCAATAAACAAATTAACAAAAACTATATGATTACTTCAATAGATGCAGAAAAAATTGATAAAATCCAACATCTATTCCTCTTAAAAATACTAGAGAGTACAGAAATAAATTGACTTTTCCTTAAAATAGTCACTAGCATCTATTTAAAACCTTCAATAATCAGCATATAATGAGGATAAACTAGAAACGTTCCCAGTAAGATCAGGGATGAAACAAGATTGCGCATTATCATCATTACTATTCAACATTGTATTAAAAATGGTAGCTTTGGCAATAACAGATAAAAAAGTGATTAAGGGAAATAGAGTAGGTAATGAGGAAACCAAATTATAACTCTTTACAGATGATATGATGGTATACTTAGAGAACCTTAGAGAATCAACTAAAAACTATTAGAAATAACCCACAACTTCAGCAAAGTTGCAGGATACAAAATAATTCTACATAAATCATCAGCATTTTTATACATCACAAACAAAATCCAACAGCAAGTGATACAAAGAGAAATTGCATTCAAAACAACTATTGATAGCATAAAATATTTGGGAATCTATCTACCAAAGGAAAGTCAGAGATTAAATGAGCAAAATTACAAAACACTTTGTATATAAAGTCAGATTTAAATAATTGGAAAAATATTAAGTGCTCTTGGATAGGCTGAGCGAATATAATAAAGATGATAATACTCCCTAAACTAATCTATTTATTTAGTGCTATACCAATTAGATTCCCAAGAAAATATTTTAATGATCTAAAAAAAAATAACAACAAAATTCATATGGAAGAACAAAAGGTCGAGAATCTCAAGGGAATTAATGAAAAAAAAATCAAATGAAGGTGGCCTACTGTACCTGATGTAAAACAATATTATAAAGCAGCAATCACCAAAACCATTTGGTATTGGCTAAGAAATAGATTAGTTGATCAGTGGAAAAGGTTAAGTTCACAAGACAAAATAGTCAATAACTATAGCATCTAGTGTTTGACAAATCCAAAGATCCCAACTTTTGGGATAAGAATTCATTATTTGACAAAAACTGCTGGAGAGACTGTTAACTAGTATGGCAGAAATTAGGCATGGACCCACATTTAACACCATACACCAAGATAAGATCAAAATAAATCCATGATTTAGGCATAAAGAATGAGATTATAAGTAAATTAGAGGAACATAAGTAGTTTACTTCTCAGACTTGTGGAGGAGGAAGAAATTTGTGACCAAAGATGAACTAGATATAATTATTGATCGCAAAATGCAAAATTTTGATTATATCAAATTTAAAAGCCTTTGT
This sequence comes from Sarcophilus harrisii, assembly GCF_902635505.1. Lineage (NCBI taxonomy): Eukaryota > Metazoa > Chordata > Mammalia > Dasyuromorphia > Dasyuridae > Sarcophilus > Sarcophilus harrisii. Next base: position 408,971,837 of record NC_045426.1, read on the forward strand.
ACAAATAAAACTAATGAAAACAAGATTAGAAAGGAAGCAACAAACTGGGAAAACATTTTCACAGTTAAAGGTTCTGATATAGGTCTCATTTCCAAAATATACAGAGAATTGACTCTAATTTATAAGAAACCAAGCCATTCTCCAATTGATAAATGGTCAAAGGATATGAACAGACAATTTTCAGAAGATGAAATTGAAATTATTACCACTCATGAAAGAGTATTCCAAATCATTATTAATTAGAGAAATGCAAATTAAGACAACTCTGAGATACCACTACACACCTGTCAGATTGGCTAAGATGACAGGAAAAAACAATGATAAATGTTGGAGGGGATGCCAGAAAACTAGGATACTGATGCATTGTTGGTAGAGTTGTGAACGAATCCAACCATTCTGGAGAGCTATCTGGAATTATGCTCAAAAACTTATCAAACTGTGCATACCCTTTGATCAAGGAGTGCTACTACTGGGCTTATATCCCAAAGACATACTAAAGAAGGGAAAGGGATCTGTATGTGCCAAAATGTTTGTAGCAACCCTCTTTGTAGTGGCTAGAAACTGGAAAATGGATGCCAGTCAATTGGAGAATGGTTGGGTAAATTGTGGTATATGAATGTTACGGAATATTATTTTTCTGTAAAAAATGACCAGCAGGATGAATACAGAGAGGCTTGGAGAGACTTACATGAACTGATGCTAAGTGAAATGAGCAGAACCGGGAGATCATTATATACTTCAACAATGATACTGTATGATGATGTATTCTGATGGAAGTGGATTTCTTTGACAAAGAGAAGATCTAACTCAGTTTCAATTGATCAGTGATGGACAGAAGCAGCTATACACAAACATGTATAGGACTGCTTGCCATCTGCGGGAGAGGGTGGAGGGAGGGAGGGGAAAAATCGGAACAAAAGTGAGTGCAAGGGATAATGGTGTAAAAAATTACCCAGGCATGGGTTCTGTCAACAAAAAGTTATAATTATTAAAAAAAATATTATCTTTAGTTACTTTACTTATTTTCTCTTGACAACCACCTTTTCTTTTTCAGTATCACATTTTGCTTCCTAAGATTACTTGATCCTCTTCAGTCCTACAGTATCCATAATTCAAAATAAAATTATTATTAAAAAAAACTATGATTGAAATAACAATGTTAGGTATTATGTGGAAAGGACAAGGAATAACTCTTGGATAGCCTATGTTTTTTTAATTCAATCTACTTGGTGTCAAGAAAACAAGGAATATACTCACTGCAGTGAACTTATGGCTGGAAAACAGTAAACACTGTTGTGTTAAGTATACATGAAAATAGGAGAAGAGAATAAGCATTTATATAATGCCTAGTATTTGCCAGACATAATTGTCTAAGTACTTTATGCATATTATTTCATTTGATGCACAAAAATCTTTATGAAGGGAAAACCTAGTAAGCACTAACATTTATACATTCTTGGAACTATGTAAATATTTGAGTAAAGATGGTGATATGAAGAAAAATAAGGAGATGAATATATATCTATAATATATGTATATATATATGTATTATATTATATATATACATATATATAACAATGTTGTCATTTATAAAGATAGCACTTTTGAGGTCTGTAAGTCCTTTGTAAAAAGAAAAAATGATCCTGTGATATTGGTAATTTGTATAAAATATTAAAATCCTCTGTAAAATTAGAAAACCTAGTACCCTTAGGTACAAAGTAAATTAGAGTAAAATTTTAATGCACTAGAAGTATATTAGGATTGAATAAATTTTTTTGAAAAATGTAGCACCAAATCCATCATTATACAGATAGTTAGAATTTGATAGGCAGAATCTTTAAAAATGATGTATCCTTCTCCATATGTGTGAGCAAACATGTATTTATCACACATGGCTTAGTTAAAAGAGCTTCCCAATTTCAAATATTTACTATACATGAAATGCACCCTCATATATATGGCAAATGAATTATCAGAGGACATCGGTTTGCCTATTATAATATTAATAGCAATTATAACCTTAGACTTGTTTTTTCTCATTATGATTAAGGTGATTAAGGTGAAATACTTTTTGGAATCCTTAGAATGTCTTGGCTAATATTCTGAAAGAGATGAAGTAAATAATTGAACAACATATCCAAAAACTAACAAATATGTATTTTTAAAAATGAACATTTAGAATTTAGGCTTCAAACTCATGCAGGGGAATATGTATTTGCTTTTTGTTCTGCCTCAATTTTAAATCATTTTTCTAGTGTTTTTCATTTCATAGCATCCTTGAAGTCTTTGGCCTTATTATTTGGTAATAAAGTTAAATAACCTAAGTATGGTATCCATGATTAATTCAACAGTTTGGCATAGTATAATAAGAAAAAGTACTTGAGTATCATCCTTGTTTCATCTCTAATACTAACTAACTCTGTAGCTTTGAGCATATCCCTTTGTGTAAGTTATAATTTCTGCAATGCCAACATAAGGGGATTGGATTACTGTTTTCTAAGGTTGTTTTTTCTCTCTTTGACTTCCTGTAATTAGAATTACAACTCTACTAATACAAATATATGAGAATGTATTATAAGGCAAAGATAGCATCAGTTAGTTTATCATAAGTTACATTAAATCCTGAGAGAATGTTTAGAAGAAATTTAGTTATGACTTCTCATTTTATGGGTGAGAAAACTGGATTCAATATATGTGATGTACCTTATCTAAAATTCTATATTTTTGACATATTATTTTCCCTTAAGTAGAAGGACATAACAAGAAACGCAAAGTAGGCATTCTTGTGCTTAGGGAAAGGGAAGATGCAATGAGATCTTGGGAACAAACCTAGTTATTTGACCATTCAGTTCACACCATTCCCATATTCTTAATCTTTGTTACTGATTAATGATTTTTACACAACTTATTCTTCCAAAGTAAAAGAATGTTTCATAAGTAGATGGACTTATTGTACCAATTCATTGTTTGAATAGTCTTAACCTGTAGTGCTCTGAATTCTAACAATACCATATCATTTGCTTTTTCCACTGTTTTCTATCTTTCAGATATTCTGTCTCATCATTCAAGCCCACAGTTATTCTCTTTGTTCCATCAGTTACTCTTAGACAAGGTTAGATTTCTGTGACAATAGTCATGTCCCAACCTTGCAGCATATAAATAAGGTGACATCTCTCAGCTTTTTCATTCTGTATGGACTTCTTTTTGGTTTTTATTTTTTTTTTTATTTTTTGTCACTTTAGTTTTTATGTGACACGCTCTGTTCAACTTTGGATTTCTTGAGAGACATTCAAAAGAAGTCACCTTATGAATTTCCATTTTCTTTCATATAAGAAAATATACAATGTTCCCAAATAAGTTTTCTAAACATGCCAATTATTTTCCTTTGCTTTTGGATATATGTTTTAAAAAAAACTTTCTTCATTTCCCACCACTAATAAGCATTTCTGTAATCAACTAACATTGTCTCAGCAGTTTATGAAAGTTTTATTTTTCCTTTTACTTTAATAATTTTGAATTTTTCAGATATAATTGTGCATGTGAAACCATACTGGGTCTGGTCTCAGTTGACATGGTGTTGAATCAATTATAAATTTTGAATTTAAAATATAGTATTTCTCCCTTAATTTTAAGTTATTTCCTGAAATATAGTATTGGCAATTTTTATTCATTGTGTTTTAATTAAATATTAATATCTCTAAGATAATCTTTCCAAATTTTAATTTTGAGGTCAATTGTTTTGTTTCATAGGGCCAGCAAAGATGATCTCTTCCTAGATTGTACTGGAATGTCATTGTGTGGCTCAAAGCCAGGCAGAATAGACATCTCTCACCTTTTCTCCCCCTGTCCTTTTCCAAGGGAAACACTATTACCTACTAAAGGAGGAAGCAGAAAGGCAGAGGCTTTCCACTCTGGTCTTCTCAGAGGGAGAGGGTAATGAGCTAGAATTATATTGATCTGTTATAAGTACAGGGGATATAATTTAGTAGTTCAATATGACTTCTGATCACCATTTCATTTTTGGAGGAAAGAGAACTCCAAGCTTTATATTCAAGGCATTACTTCCATTCCATCAAATATAAATTTCACAATGTATACATCTGTATTAAAGAGAAAAGAAACTCATTTTTATATGTATAATAAAACAGAATCCAGAGAAACTTCAGGCAACAGAGAAACTTCAGCAAGACAATAGAGAGTGAAACAGCTCCCCCACAGGAAATGAGTTATCAGGTTGATGTAGAAAGTCCTAGAGCTAATCCAAAGAGATTTTGCCTGAAGTTATTAGCATAACAAATTGGAGAAAGGGACGTGATGGAGTCTTCCCCTTGTATCATGTCATCTTTTTCTAAGATATTTTTTTTTTCTATTCAACAACCTGAACTGGAGTTGATATCTTTCTAGATAGGCTGGAAGACAAAAGTGCTTTAAGTCTAAAGAGACTTAGTGACATGAGGAAAAAATTGAAAAAGATTAGAAGATTGAACAAATAAAAAAAGGGAAAGGATCCATATGAAAAAACAAAGGAATTATATAGCAAGATTTTTTTTGTCAAAGAATTGAAAATTTAGATGAAGCCCATAATCTGGGAATGACTGAACAAGGTTTGGAATATGATTGTGATAGAATGAATACTATTGTGCTATGAGGCAGACAGTAAATAAAGCATTGAGTTTCTAATCAGAAAGACTCATATTAATAAGTTCAAATTCAGATCTACACACTTAATAGCTTGGTAAGACTGTGCAAGCCACTTACCCTTATTTGCCTCTGGTCCTTATCTGTAAAATGAGCTGGAGAAAGAAATAAGAAACCTCTCCATTATCTTTGTCAAGAAAACCCCAAAAATGAAGGCACGGAAAGTGAGATACAAATAAAAAGAGGGAACAACAACTATCATTCTATAACAAAAGGTGAATGAGAATATTTCAGGAAAAAAAAAAAACATGGTAAGCACTACATAAACATATAAACAAAGTGAAACCAGAAGATTATTGTACATAGTAGCAGCAATATTGAAAAAAATGATCACCTGTGAAAGATTTACTTATTTTTATTATTACAACGATGCAAGACAATTCCAGAGATCTTATGATAAAAAAGTATTATTCATATAAAAAGAAAGAAGTGATTATCTCTGTGCAAATTGAAGTATAAGTCTTAATTTTAGGGTTGTTTTTTTTTTTTTTTTTTGCTTTTCTGTGATATGCTAATATAGACATATATTTTCCTATCATTCCATATGTATAATTGTCTCTATTTGAACTCATTAAGATAGATTATGATTGTTATATTATTGATTGTTTTTTCAGTGAATAGATTAGGAGTGGAAGTAAGGAAAGATCAAAATGTTTCAAAATGGAAAAAAAATTAATAAATATATTTGTAAGAGTTTTATTTTTTCTTTCTTAGGTAATTGGTGTGGTAGATAAATCACTGCACATAGAGTTAGGAAGATTTGAGTTCAAATCTGGCCTTTTGACACTTACTAGCTATATTTGACTTTATGTCTCAGGGTTTTATGGGAATCAGATGAAATAATATTTATGAAGCATAATATCTAGGACATGTTATTTAATAACACTTCCTACTTCACCTTGATTTTTTTTCCTATTACTTATTTTATTAATCTTTCCAATATTAATTCTGGTATTTTATTGCAGTATTTCCAAAATCATTTCCATGTTTCTAGTTGTAGAGCAGTATAGTATTTTTCTAAAGACATTTATTCTCACAATTTGGCATAATATCTCTTGCTTTTACTATATATTTGTAATTTTTGTTTGTTTATTCATTTCTTTACTCTATTTACTATTTTCCCCACTGGGGTTTTCCTTTTGAGAATGTTTTCCCCTACTTTTTTGTTCTTTTATTTATTTGACATGTTTCTTGTGTTTTTAGGGATGAAGGAGAGCTAGGCTTTCAGAAAACTTCTCTCTCAACTATCTGGGTGTAATTTCCAAAGGAACTTTATGTATAAGACTTATATTACAATGTATTATTCTGACTCTTTGTTATCCCATAACTAGATGCACAATGTGAACTTCAATAGTAAATATATTCTTTTTCATTACACATGCTATTATCTTTTCAAGAGCATTTGCTTTTATCACATTGAAAAACGAAAGCAAACATTCTAGGTCACAGCAAAATACAACCTTGACAACCTGGCAGCAATCATATGGCACTATCTTTCTACATCTACTATCATATAATAAACCCTTGACAATGAGTTTTGTTAGCTGTCATATATTCTCACATTTTGAAATAATGATGATTATATTACAAAAGAACAAAGTATGATTTTTTCCATGGATCTTGAGAGAAATCTTACACATCTGGCTCTACTATATTGCCAAATGTATTTTGAAACTAATTGTTAAAAGTTCCTTCAATTAATGGAGTTTACTAGCTGGAAAAGTCATAGATCACAAACCGATAACTTCTTCATTTGCCTAAAATGATAAGAATTGGAATGGTCCATGTAGGTCATCTTTTTCAACCCCCTCATTTCATCCAGTGAGAAAATGGAGCAACAGACAGTTATTACTTGTCCATGATCAGAGAACTAAATGCTATTTAAATTTAAAGCAAATTTCATTTCTAGTACCCTTTCTACTACCTTGTGCTATCCTTTATATAGGCTTTCTATTATATCTTTGTTCCTTCCTTAGAGGTCCTACTTTGTCAGATGCTTTGTAAACCTTAAAGTGCTCTATAAATGTGTACTCTTTTGATTAGATTTATTCATTTCTAGTGTTAGAACATTTATATTATTATCGAATCCTTGCACTGAAAAAAAAAAAATATATATATATATATATATATATATATATATATATATATTTCTAGAGACAATCTTATCTAACATTCTGTCTAGTGGGAAAAATGTGTTTATAACATACCTCATAATGATTGTCCAGTGTGCTTGAAACTGTCCCAAAGCACTCTGTATTATTTTTAGATAGTTCCGTTATCAGGATCAAATGCCATCTCCCCTACAAGGTCTATGCAGATTCCTGCCCCAAACTGAAAAGATCTTTACATCTGAAATTTCTAAGTCTGAACTCCTTTAGCACTGTTTTTAAACCTTCTCCACACATATATTAAATTCTACTTTATATTATATTTTTGTAACCTCTGGGTCAGACTCTTATCTCTGACAGATGGCTTGGATATTTTTTTGGGGGGACAGGAAATTTCTATTTAAAAGTAATCTCTATGCTTCCTTTTGACCTTAACCAGTCTCCCACTTGGGTACATCAGAATATTTTTCCCATTATATGGTTGGCTACTCTGGCCTTTGCCATCTTGCTTTAACCAACAGTATTAATAAGAATTTTATATACAGAATATATTTAGTACAGAGAAAGAATTGCTATGCCAGGCATCTTGAAATGAGCCATTTCTTTCTCCTGTCCTAAGAAGTTTACTGAGAAATCCCACAAATGCATTACCCTAGTCAGGGAAGCCCCCATAATGAAACTAAAACAATATAGTACAGATTTGAGGCTTCATATCAACTCCTAGTATATTATAATAGCTCCAGAATGAGCAGGGATTCCCAACGTTTAGCTTTTGTGACTCTCAAACCAACATTTTCTCAATATATGCAATCAACACTACCAGTTCTGTTTTTATATCATCCAGCTTAGTGTTGACATTTTGTTGTTTAGCCTGCATCCTGGTTATTCTTCTGAGCAGATTTGTTTTGTAGTTTTTTCAGCCCCAAAAGTCCCGTTTCGGCTTTCTATCCTCCTTTCCATTTCATTGGAATGAGCACAAGTAAAAAGTGCTTATTTTGCTAATGATGCTTTGGCACATTATTACTTTTATCACACTGTAAGATCTTAAGGGTAAGAAACAGCTTATTTACTTTTCTTTAACTCTATAGTGCCAAATAAAATGCTCTATAGCAACTAAGTCTTCAAAGATGTGTGTTACCATAATGTTTCCTCTTTAATGCTTTAGTTTCAGGTGAGGTGTTTCTTATAATTTAGGGTATTTTGTCAAGTATTTTTTTTACAATACATTAATATATCCCTTCTCATGAAGTTCAAGTCTGTATTCCTGTATGAAGGTCCTATGTCTATTAAAAATAAAAATTAAATAAGATTGTAAGACATGCCAATTATCTCAGTTCCACCAAAAAGCTAGAGATCAAGATAGCAACTGATGATAGCAAATAGGAGACACAAACTAGCAAAACTCTTGGTTTAATGATGGAAAACAAAATGAAGGTACAGAGAAACCACTAATTTGTTAAGGAAATAAGGAAAAAAGGAGGGAGGAAGGAAGAAAGGAAGGAAGAAAGAAAAGAAGGAAGAATGAAAATGTTGAGATATCAAGTAGGTACTGTGGTGTTGCCTCTCAAAGAATTCATAATCAGGCAATTGGACCCAACAAAGGCATTTTAATCACTCATTTTATTTTCAGAATTTCAAATTTAGTATTTAATTGACGGTTTTTATGTATTCTTTTTCTAGCTTTTTTTACTTGTAAACCCAGTTCATTTATGTTTTCTTTCTCTATTTTATGCAAGTAAGCATCTAGAGATATAAAATTTCCCCTAATAACGACTTTGGCTGCATGCCAAATGTTTTAGTATATTGTCTATTATGGTCATTCTCTTGGATGAAACTATTGATTGTGTGTGTGGTTTGTTGTTTTACCCATTCATTCTTTAGGATTAGATTATTTAGTTTCCAATTAATTTTTTGTCTATTTTCTCCTGACCTTTTATTTTTTATTGCATGTGATTTTTATTGAATCGTGATGTAAAAAAATATATATTTACTATTTCTGCCTTCTTGCATTTGATTTTGAGGACTTTATGGCTTAATACAAGGTCAAGTTTTTGTATAGGTTCCATGAACCACTGAAAAAAGCAAACTTTCTGTCTCCATTCAGCTTTGGTCAGATTGATCATACCTAACTTTTCTAATATTCAGTTTACCTCCTTAACTTCTTTCTCATTTATTTTATGGTTCTATTTATCTAGTTCTGACAGAGCAAGATTGAAATCCCATACTAGTATAGTTTTGCTGTCTGTTTCTTCTTACATCTCTCTTAACTTCTATTAATTAGGGATTTGGATGCTATGCCACTTGATGCATATATGTTTGGTATTGTAGTATTCATTGTAGGCATTCATTTCACTTAGATTATCAAATTTGTTGACATATAGTTGGGCAAAATAATTGCTAATTATTGCTCTAATTTCTTCTTCTTTGGTGGAAAGTTCTCCCTTTTCATTTTTGAGAATAACAATTTCATTTTCTTCTTTCCTTTTTCTAATCAAATTAACTAAATGTTTATCTATTTTGTGGCTTTTTTAAAAATAAAACTAACTCTTAGTTTTCTTATTAATTTGTTTTGTTACTTTCAATTGTAAGAAAGATTTTGAACTAATAAATAAAATTAAGAGTTGATTCAATTGGGAAAAAACAATAAATAAACCCTTGTTAATTTGATTAGAAAAAAAGAAAGACAGTTTTACCAATATCAGAAATGAAAAGCCTGAATTCACCAAAGAAGATCAAAGTAAAACAATTAATAGGCGTGTTTTGCGCCAACAATATGCCAATGCCAATAAAAGTGGCAATATCTGTAAAATTTATAAATATTTATAAAAAATATAAATTGCCCATATCAACAGAAAATGAAATAAACTACTTCAATAGTCCTATTTTTGAAAAAAAAAAACAATTGAAATAAACATTAATTAACTTTCTAAGAAAACAAATCCAAAGCCAGATGAATTGAATGAATTCTATGAAATATTGAAAGAATAATTAATTCAAATATTATATGATTTATTTTTAAAAACAAGGGAAGAAGGAGGATTCCCAAATTCATTTTATGATCCAAATATTTTATTCATACCTAAACCAGGAAGGGCTAAAACAGAGAAAGAGAATTGCAGAAAAATCTCCATAGTGAATATTGATGGAGGAATTTTACATAAAATATTAGTAAAAAGATTACAGCGATTAGTAAATAGAATAATACAATATGACCAGGGATTTCTACTAGAAATTCAGGGCTTTTCCACTTTTGGAATTGGTACCTCAGGATACTGAACACTGCTTTACATTTAGGTACTCAAAGAAAGAATGGATAGGCTTATGATGTTTGCCTTGAGGGGATTCTTTATTAGGTATACATATTATTAAATGGTCTTCAGTTTCTTTTTTGAGTCTAACATCTGAACTCTGATATTTTCTCATCAGCCTGATCACTCTGAGTATTAGATTTCTCGTTGTGTTCTCATATAATTTTTCCTATAATTATTTAACCTGCAATGGCCTATGTCTTGAAAATATATAACTGTGAATAATGATTTCTACAAATATTCAAAAAGACAGTTACCATTGTAAAATCATTATGCATTATGCAAGTCATATGTGAAAGAAACTTTAAATATTTCTCACAGAATACTTCCCTATTATCATCAAGCCAGAAATGTCCTAGACTAATGTTTAACAGGATGGCCTATATAAATTAGGCATTGAATAAATAAATATGTTGAATGAGGTGATGGAGTAATGACGGACTGAACCTGAAGTGAATATAATTTCTGAAATCAAAACTTTCTCACCTACATATAATGTGTCACCATGGATAAATCTCTTAATTCCTTTTGCAAAATGTTTAATGATATGATTTCTAGCATCATTCCAGTTCTAAGATTCTGGAATTTAGTGATTTTTGGTATCTTTTCTATATAGGGTAATATAGACAAAAATGTGGATTTTTCTTCTCTGATTAATTACATAAGTAGTCTAATATTGTTACAATGGGTAATTGTAAAATAATTTTCTGTGTGATTCAAATACATCTTCCCAGGCTATTATTTCATTAGATGTGGTGTGCAAACTAAATTCATACAAAATGAGCCTAGTTTTTCCTGAGTAATGTCAAAGAGCACTAGGAGAAATATCTATAATAAAAAAGTGTTAAAAAAGTGTTAAAAAAGATGAAATATATTAAATTTACAAATGTAATTGTATCTAGCACATCTATCACAGAGTGAGGTTTTATTATTGAAATTAAGATCATTTTTATTCATATAAAACTAACATGTATCTCATAATCTTTTAGAAATGGAATGTACAACATGATGAGAGAATGGAGAAATTGAAAATGGAATGGAATGTCATCTAGATAGTTACATGATTAGCAAAATCCCAAATGTCAGTCATACCAATTCCCCCAAGAACACCCTGTGGTTAAATTGTATTATATTGAGGAATTTCACTGTTCATAATTTAGGTTTTGTCTTACTCCCCTTTTTTCTATTTGCAGTTCCTATAGGAATGGAGTGATTCATTAGATATAATCTTGAAAATTTGTCCATAAAATAAGCATCTGTATATCATACCTAATTTTGATGGCTTTACAGAGAAATGAAGCTTTCCTTTAGCACATGATTAGAATCACTCAAGGATGCACATAAAATTTACAGAGTGTTCTGTCAGTTGTTCCATCAGTAAGCATTTATTAAGTTCTTACCATGGTCAGACATTGTGTAAAGCCTGGAAATACAAATAGAAGTGTATAGTCTTTGACATCTAATAGCTTACAATCAAACGAAAGTAAAAAAAAAAAAAAAAAATGCATGAAAGGAAGATGAAATACAGAGGAATTATAGGTGAATTTCATACCAGGATATGGTATGAAAAGTCCTGGTGAGAAGAGTTAGCAGTGCCTTTGTGTCTTGCATTTGAATAATCAATTTCTCCCCCCAAAAAACTTTAAAATAATATGTTAATGAAATCATAAATATGACCGTGGCAGATGCATCCTAAATATGACCATGTTAAAATTCTCCCAGCAACTGTTATTTCTGAGAAATTCCTGTCTCCTGTTTATTTGTGGCCACTATTCTAATTAAATAAATGCTCTGAGTTAAGAATCATTTAGCTTAGCAGTTATATACTAATAAGACAATGGATTTGGGAGTTATTTTTCCTCAAATAATAATATATCTAATTTTTTGTCTTTTATATTTTTTCTCCTGTATTTCTTTGTTTCTTCCATCTTCCTTCCTTCTTCCCCTCAGAATGTCCAGAAGTCCCAGTGAGGAAATGTTAAGGTACTTATAAAGAAATACAAAGAGAACCTTGGAAAATCAAGAGAAGATGATGACCTATAATGACAAAAGTGTTTATCCACCCTTTGATCTTATGCTTTTTTTTTTCCCTTCCTTTTCTTGCAATAAAAAAGTATACTTCAACTACTTTAATCCAGATTATCTGATCATTTTTTCAATTTAATAAATATTTATTAGGAAGATGCCAAAGAGTATAATAATATTGTATCATACCCTGATAGAAATAGAGACAAGATTTCGAAGAGACAGAGACAAGATTTCGAAAAAACAGTCCTTGTCTTTCATGGAGTTTGGAGTTTAATTATAGCACAAAAAATATTCATGGGAAGTTGCATTAATAGCTAACATTTATTAAGTGTTTTAAGTTTTGGGAAGTGAAATTATTTTTAAATCCAAAATCAGAAAAGTTTCGTTTTACTTTGAAAGGGGGAGTGCAGTCCAGCATAATAGGTAATTAAGATAACTTAGTTGGAAGGTCTTGACACAGCATGGATCAGCAACCAATAAACTACTATTCTGCCTCAGCAGGCCAGTGGTACAAGAGGCCAGCTTCAGCACAACTGGCAAACTGCTAATAACAGAATCCCAACATAACAGGCTTGACTTGGCCAGGCCACCCAAGCACAGTAAACAATCCTCTAGCACCTGAGGCCCTGGATGAGGAAGCTAGTGATCAGATACCACATGAAAGAAGTTTGGAATACTTACCCCTGTACCCTAGGATCAGAGAGCAACTTTAAAATAGAAGCAAAACAACAACAATGAGAAAGATCCCAGAAAACCACTAATGGAAAAGGGAAAAAATGTCAAAATGCTTTATGAATATCTTCAAAGGGAAATATAAATTGGCCTCAATTCCCAAAAAGTCCTCTTACAAAAGCTCAAAAAAAATTCTAAAAACAATAAGAGTGATAGAAGAAAAACTAGAGAAAAAAATGAAGGTTTTGCAGGAGAATTGTGGGGGAGAAAGTCAATTTGTTTGGGGGAAAAACAAAATAATTGACTGGAGGGGAAAAAAAAAAAAACTCCTTAAAATAAATAGAACTGACCAAATGGGAAAAAAAAAAAAAAGATCCATTGAAGAAAACAGCTTATTAAAAATATAATTAGCCAAATTAAAAAGGAAATACAAGAGATAATAATTCTTGAAAAAAATAGAACTGGTCAAGCGGCCAATTCTATTGTTTCTATGAACTCCAGGAGACATCAAAAATCAATCAAAAAATTAAAGGAAAAAATAAAAGAAAATGTAAAATATCTAGTTGGACAAACAACTGGTACAGAAAATAGGAGAAACAATATAGACACACATATATATAAATAATGTAAAATACATCTGTGTCTATATGTACATTCTATATTTATATAAAATACTAGCTAGATAGACAAATACTATAAAGAAATTATCGATAAGGGGCGGAGCCAAGATGGCGGAGAAGAGACACGCGACTTTCTAAGCTCTTCTCTTACCCTCTTTATCAATATTATATCGAGCCTCAAAAATAGTCTTGACTGCTACAATTCGTAAAGATAAGAAGTAGAACAACTCACCGGCCGAAGAAAATCTGCAGTCTCGGCAAAAAAGGTTGGTGCCGGGGCCAGGGGGGAGATCTGCGCAGACTGGGAGAGAAATTAGGTTCCGAGGAAAGTCTCAAAGCGAGGGTGAAGGCACAGATCTCAGCACAAGCCCGCAACCCCAACCCGCAGTACGGGGCTTTTCCTTGGGGCAGTTGTGATCCTGCACAGCAGGAGGACGCAGCCCCGGTTAGCCTCCAATCTGCGCAGTGGGGAGCTCGGCTTGGGGCCATAGAGCTTTTCCAGGGCCGATTTGCATCAGGCAGAGACGCTGGGCAGAGTTTGTGGCGGTCTGCAGTCTGCGGTCTGCGGTCAGCTGCTAATACTCACAGTCCCACAAGAGGCTCCGGCCTGGGGCAGTGACACTTTCACCCCTTTGTCTCTAGCCTAGGGCAATCGATAATCCACTCAGCCCAACTGGGCACTTTGATAGCTTGGCCAGTGCTGAATCCACTTCCTGTTGGGGGAAGGGAAAACTCTCACTCAGAGCACTCCCATACCTCAGAGCCAGAAATCGGTTTACATCTTTCCCTGCTCTGCAGAGGAAGCTGGTAACCCCCTAGCCTAGGAGACCTACCCTAAAGGCTTTAAAACATGAATAAAAAGATGAAAAGAACGATCGACAGCTTCTATGCAGAAAAAGAGCAGGTCAGCAAACCTGAAGAGACCCTCAAACAGCAAAATGCATCAGACTGTCCTCCTTTACATAATGCTCTCAGAAGAGACCATTAAAAGTCTCAAAAGAGAGTTAGAAGATAAATGGGGAAAGGAAAGAGAAGCCTTACAAGAGAGCAACAACTTCCTGAAATACGAATTGGAAAAAATAAAGAATTCACTAGAAAGTAGGATTTGTGAATGGGAAAAGACAAAGAACTCGCAAGAAAGTAGGATCCGTGAATTGGAAAAGACAAAGAACACGCAAGAAAGTAGGATCCGTGAATTGGAAAAGACAAAGAACACGCAAGAAAGTAGGATCTGTGAATTGGAAAAAGAAAATAATTCACTAAAAAAAAAAAAATTAGTGAAATGGAAAAAAATTCCACAGACCAAAACAATACATTCAAAAACTCAATTGACATATACAGAAAGAAGTAAAAAAGCTAATGAAGAAAATAATTCTTTAAAATTAGAACTGAACAAATTGAAACTAATGATTCATTAAGACAGCAAGAATCAGTCAAGCAAAACAAAAAATGACAAACTGGAAAAAACCACGAATTATCTACTTGCAAAAACCACAGACTTGGAAAATAGATCTAGGAGAGATAATCTGAGGATTATTGGACTTTCTGAAAACTATGATGAAAAAAAGAGCCTAGATACTATTTTACAAGAAATCATCAAAGAGAACTGCCCAGATGTAATAGAATAGAAGGAAAAATAGGCATTGAAAGAATTCATCGAACACCTTCTGAAAGAAACCCTAAAATAAAACCCCAAGGAATATTGAGGCCAAATTTCAGAACTATCAGATTAAGGGAAAAAATTTTACAAGCAGCCAAAAAAATCCATTTAAATACCTGAGGTGCCACAATAAGGATCACCCAAGATCTGGCTGCCTCTACATTAAAGGAAAGAAGGGCCTGGAATATGATATTCGAAAGGCACAAGAACTTGAGATGCAGCAAGAATAAACTACCCAGCTAAGCTGAGCATTTTCTTCCAGGGAAGAAGATGGACATTTAATGAAACAAATGAATTCCTTTTGTTTCTGAAGAAAAAACCAGAACTAAACAAAAAATTTGATCTCCAAGAACAGAACTCAAGAGATGCAGAAAAGGTAAAATAACTCTTGAGAATTGTATTTCTGTTGTGGATATACAAAAAGAATACATGTATAATTTGATTGTACTGATATAACATAAAAAGGGAAGTAGATATGGAAAAGGGATGATCGCAGAACAAGGTGGGAAGGAGGAAAAAAGAGAAACCACATCCCACAAAGAGGCTAAGGAAACTTATCATATCTGAGGGAATTTAGAGAGGGGAGGAACATTGTGTGAATCTTACTCTCATCAGAGTTGGCTCAAAAAAAATAATTGACATTTGTTTTAG
The DNA here is from genome assembly GCF_902635505.1 of Sarcophilus harrisii. Lineage (NCBI taxonomy): Eukaryota > Metazoa > Chordata > Mammalia > Dasyuromorphia > Dasyuridae > Sarcophilus > Sarcophilus harrisii. The sequence continues at coordinate 408,987,582 of NC_045426.1, forward strand.
AGAAAATTCTCTCGCCTCATTAAAAACGGGGAGAGGAAAAGGAAAAGAAAAGAGTAATAAGGGAAGGAAGGGGAAAGACTCAAAGGGGAGGGAGGGATTATAAAGAGGATAAGTATCATGATACAAGAGGGGTACATAAGTTTAAAAGGGGAAAGAGGGTTGGGGGAGGCAAGAACTAAGTAAAGCACAATCTGGGGTTATAGGATGGCAGGAAATACAGATTTAGTAATTTAACCATAAATGTGAATGGGATGAACTCCCCATAAAGAGGAGGCAGATAGCAGACTGATCAAAAGTCAGAACCCTACAATATGTTGTTTACAAGAAACACATTTAAAGCAGGGGGATACATATAGAGTAAAAGTAAAAGGCTGGAGCAAAAATCTATTATGCTTCAGGTGAAGTCAAAAAGGGGGTAGCCATCCTTATCTCAGATCAAGCAAAAGTAAAAATTGATCTAATTAAAAGAGATAAGGAAGGTAACTGCATCCTGCTAAAGGGTAGCATAAACAACGAAGCAATATCAATATTAAACATATATGCACAAAGTGGTATGGCACTCAACTTCCTAAAGGAGAAGTTAAGAGAGTTGCAAGAAGAAATAGACAACAAAACTGTAATAGTAGGAGATCTCAACCTTGCACTCTCAGAATTAGACAAATCAAACCACAAAACAAATAAGAAAGAAATTAAAGAAGTAAATAGAATATTAGAAAAATTAGGTATGCTGGATCTTTGGAGAAAATTGAATGGAGATAGAAGGGAATATACTTTCCTCTCAGCAGTTCATGGAACCTATTCAAAAATTGACCATATATTAGGACAAAAAGACCTCAAAATTAAATGCAAGAAAGCAGAAATAGTAAATGCTTTCTTTTCAGATCATGATGCAATAAAACTACATTCAACAAAAAGTTAGGGGAAATAGACCAAAAAGTAATTGAAACTAAACAACTTCATCTTAAAGAATGATTGGGTGAAGCAGCAAATTATAGATACAATTAATAATTTCACTCAAGATAATGACAATGATGAGACATCATACCAAAATTTGTGGGATGCAGCCAAAGCGGTAATAAGAGGGAATTTTATATCCTTAGAGGCTTACTTGAGTAAAACAGAGAAAGAAAAGATTAATGAATTGGGCTTGCAACTAAAAAAACTAAAAAAAGACCAAATTAAAAATCCCCAATCAAATACTAAATTGGAAATTCTAAAATTAAAATGAGAAATTAAAAATATTGAAAGTAAAAAAACTATTGAAATAATTAATAAAACTAAGAGTTGGTTCTATGAAAAAGCCAATAAAATAGATAAGCCTTTGGTAAATCTGATTAGAAAAAGGAGGGAGGAAATGAAATTAGTAGTCTTAAAAATGAAAAGGAAACTTTCCACCAATGAAGAGGAAATTAGAAAATAATAAGGAGTTATTTTGCTCAACTTTATGCCAATAAATTTGATAACCTAAGTGAAATGGATGACTACCTCCAAAAATACAGACTTCCCAGACTAACAGAGGAGGAAGTAAATTGCTTGAATAGTCCCATTTCAGAAAAAGAAATAGAACAGGCAATTAAACAACTCCCTAAGAAAAAATCCCCAGGACCAGATGGATTTACATGTGAATTTTACCAAACATTTAAAGAACAATTAGCCCCAATGTTATATAAATTATTTGATAAAATAGGGAATGAAGGAGTCCTACCAAATTCCTTCTATGACACAGACATGGTACTGATACCTAAACCAGGTAAGCTGAAAACAGAGAAAGAAAATTATAGACCAATCTCCCTAATGAATATTGATGCTAAAATCTTAAATAAGATATTAGCAAAAAGACTACAGAAAATCATCTCCAAGATAATACACTATGATCAAGTAGGATTTATACCAGGAATGCAGGGCTGGTTCAATATTAGGAAAAACTATCAATATAATTGGCCATGTTAATAACCAAATTAACAAAAACCATATGATCATCTCAATAGATGCAGAAAAAGCATTTGATAAAATCCAACATCCATTCCTATTAAAAACACTTGAGAGTATAGGAATAAATGGACTTTTCCTTAAAATAATCAGCAGCATCTATTTAAAATCATCAGTAAGCATCATATGTAATGGAGACAAACTGCAACCATTCCCAATAAGATCTGGAGTGAAACAAGGTTGCCCACTATCACCGTTACTATTTAATATTGTATTAGAAACGGTAGCTATAGCAATAGGAGCTGAGAAAGAGATTAAAGGAATAAGAATAGGCAATGAGGAAGCCAAATTATCACTCTTTGCTGATGACATGATGGTATACTTAGAGAACCCCAGAGATTCTGCTAAAAAGTTATTAGAAATAATCCACAACTTTAGCAAAGTTGCTGGTTATAAAATAAACCCACATAAGTCATCAGCATTCTTATATATCACTAACAAAATCCAACAGTCAGAGTTACAAAGAGAAATTCCATTTAAAGTAACTATTGGTAATATAAAATATTTAGGAATCTATCTGCCAAGGGAAAATCAGAAACTTTATGAGCAAAATTACAGACCACTTTTCACACAAATTAAGTCTGATCTAACCAATTGGAAAAATATTAAATGCTCTTGGATAAGGCGAGCAAATATAATAAAGATGACAATATTACCTAAACTAATCTATTTATTTAGCGCTATACCAATCAGACTCCCAAAAACTATTTTAATGACCTAGAAAAAATAACAACAAAGTTCATATGGAAAAACTAAAGGTCAAGAATTTCAAGGAATTAATGAAAAAAATCAAATGATGGTGCTTAGCTGTACCAGATCTAAAATTATATTATAGAGCAGCAGTTACCAAAACTATTTGGTATTGGCTAAGGAATAGATTAGTTGATCAGTGGAATAGATTAGGTTCAAGGGATAAAACAGTCAACAAATATAAGCAACCTAGTCTTTGACAAACCCAAAGATCCCAGCTTTTGGGATAAGAACTTACTGTTTGATAAAAATTGCTGGAAAATTGGAAACTAATATGGCAGAAACTAGGCATTGAGCCATACTTAACGCTGTACACCAAGATAAGGTCAAAATGGATTCATGACCTAGGCATAAAGAATGAAATTATTAATAAATTAGAGGAACATAGGATAGTTTACCTCTCAGACCTGTGGAAGAGGAAGGTCTTTATGACCAAAGCAGAACTAGAGATCATTACTGATCACAAAATAGAAAATTTCGATTATACCAAACTGAAAAGTTTTTGCACAAACAAAACTAATGCAGACAAGATTAGAAGGAAGCAATAAACTGGGAAAATATTTTACAGTCAAAGGTTCTGATAAAGGTCCTCATTTCCAAACATATATAGAGAATTAACTCTAATTTATAAAATCAGCTCATTTTCCAATTGAAAAATGGTCAAAGGATATGAACAGACAATTCTCAGATGAAGAAATTGAAACTATTTCTAGTCATATGAAAAGATGCTCCAAGTCATTATTAATCAGAGAAATGCAAATTAAGACAACTCTAAGATACCACTAAATACCTGTCAGATTGGCTAAGATGACAGGAAAAAATAATGATGATTGTTGGAGGGGATGCGGGAAAACTGGGACATTGATGCATTGTTGGTGGAGTTGTGAACGAATCCAACCATTTTGGAGAGTAGTTTAGAACTATGCTCAAAAAGTTATCAAACTGTGCATACCCTTTGATCCAGCAGTGTTACTACTGGGATTATATCCCAAAGAGGTTATAAAGAAGGGAAAGGGACCTGTATGTGCACGAATGTTTGTGGCAGTCCTTTTTGTAGTGGCTAGAAACTGGAAAATGAATGGATGTCCATCAGTTGGAGAATGGCTGAATAAATTGTGGTATATGAAAATTATGGAATATTACTGTTCTGTAAGAAATGACCAACAGGATGATTTCAGAAAGGCCTGGAGAGACTTACACGAACTGATGCTGAGTGAAATGAGCAGGACCAGGAGATCATTATATCATATCAACAATACTAGATGATGACCAGTTCTGATGGATCAGGCCATCCTCAGCAACGAGATCAACCAAATCATTTCTAATGGAGCAGTAATGAACTGAACTAGCTATGCCCAGAAAAAGAACTCTGGGAGATGACTAAAAACCATTACATTGAATTCTCAATCCCTATATTTATGCACACATGCATTTTTTATTTCCTTCACAAGCTAATTGTACAATAATTCAGAGTCTGATTCTTTTTGTACAGCAAAATAATGTTTTGGTCATGTATACTTATTGTGTATCTAAGTTATATTTTAATATATTTAACATCTACTGGTCATCCTGTCATCTAGGGGAGGGGGTGGGGGGGGTAAGAGGTGAAAAATTGGAACAAGAGGTTTGGCAATTGTTAATCCTGTAAAGTTACCCATGTATATATCCTGTAAATAAAAGGCTATTAAATTAAAAAAAAAAAAAGAAATTATCAAGGAAAATTGCCTTAATATCCTATAACCAAAGGATAAAATAGTTATTTAATGCTGGGAAAATTGGGACATTAACATACTGTTGGTGGATTGTGGAATGATCCAGTTACTCAGAAGAGCTATTTGGAATTATGCCCAAAGGAATATCAAACAATATATACCCTTTGATCCATCACTGCCTCTAGTGCGCTTGTATCCCAAAGAGACCATAAAAAAGGGAAAGCATCCACATTTTTTAAAAAAATGTTTGTGGCAGTCCTTTTTTTGTAGTGACAAACAACCAGAAACAGAGTGGATGTCCATAACATGGAGAATGGCAAAATAACTTATCGTATTTGAATGTAATGCAATACTATTGTTCTATGAGAAATGATAAGCAGGATGATTTTTGAGAGGCCTGGAGAGAATTACATGAACTGATGCTAAATGAAATGAGCAGAATCAGGAGAGCATTGTACACAGCAAAAAAAAGATTATGTTATGATCAACTTTTATGGCTATGGCTCTTTTCATCAATAAGATAATTCTGACCATTCCCAACTGACTTGTGATGGAGAAAATCATCTGCATCCACAAAGAGGATTGTGGGAATGGCCTGTGAAACATAACATAGTGTTTTTACCCTTTATGCTGTTTTTTGTTTGTTTTTTTTTTCCCTTTCTCACTTTTTTCCCTTTTTGTTTTGATTTTTCTTGTACAGCATGATGAATGTGAAAATATGTTTAGAAGAATTGCACATGATTAACCTACATTGGATTGTTTGATTTCAAGGGAATAAAGGACAGAGAGGAAGGGAAAAGAATTTGGGAAATAAGGTTTTCCAAGGGTAAATGTTAAAAATTATTTTGCATATATTTTAAAAATAAAATGTTATTTTAAAAAGTTATTTAAAGAATCATCCATGAATATTGGGAATGAAACAAATTACCAGCTGAAGATAATTTCAAAAATCACCAGAATCTGGCACAGAGGGAGGCAGTCACAAAGCAGGTTGAGCACAGATGCCAGGGTAGGCAGCACAGGCCCAAGGTAGTGTAGGCTTTGCAAGACAGAAAATCTACGTGGAGAAATCTGTTGTAGTGTTGCCTACCTACTTCCCTGGTTGCAAGCAATTAGATCAGCAAAGAAGTTATAAAACATCTAACACAAACAAAACTGGTAAATAGTGAACCACAAAACACCAAAATCTCACTGAACCCAGCCAGGCCCATCCAACACAGGACTCAGTACAGCCGCTGCTGCTTGTAGAGCTTGCTTAGACAACATTCCTTGCCCTAAAAACATATCTAAATAAGTAAAAAAAGCAAAAAGTGCTTTGACCATAGATAATTTTTATGGTGAATGAGAAGAACAGATTTCAAACTCTGAGTAGACTAAAAGTATCTCATATCCAGATGAAGCCCCAAAGGGTGATATAAATTGGTCCTCATAACACAAGGCTCTCCTACAAGAAATGATAAAAGATCTTAAAAGAGAACTGGAAGAAAAATGGGGAAAGGAAATGAGAACTTTAAAAAGAGCATTTAGAAAAGAAAGCACAGACACTATCTGAAGAAAATCCACTACAAAATAGAATTAGTGAAAGGGAAGCATATAACTCCTTAAAATATAGAGCTGACAAAATGGAAAAAATAAAACAACCTCCTGAAAAACAGAATTTGTGAAATGGAAAAGGAAAATAACTCCTAGGAAAACAGAATTTTTGAAATGGAAAAAAACATAACTCCTTAAAAAGCAGAATTTGTGAAATGGAAAAAAAATCCACAGAACAAAACAACTCATTTAAAAATTCAATTGGACAAATACAAAAAGTAAAAAAGCAAATGAAGAAAATAATTCACCAAAATCTGAGCCAAATAAATGTAAATGAATGACTTCCTCCTTCACAGATCTGAGAGGTAAATTATCCTATGTTCTTCCAATTTGTTTATAATATCATTCTTTATGTCTAGATGATGAACCATATGTGTTGGTCAATGCCTAATTTCTACCATACTAGTTTTCAATTTTCCCAGCGATTTTTTTTTTCAATTAGTGAATTGTTATCCCAAAAGCTGGGGTTTCTGGGTTTGTGAAACAATAGATTACAATAGTCATTGACTGTTTTGTTCGGTGAACCTAACCTATTCCACTGATCAATTACTCTATTTCTTAGCCAGTACCACATTGTTTTGATGACTGTTGTTTTATAATATAGTTTTAGATCTGGTATAGCTAGGCCACCTTCATTTGCTTTTTTTTTTTTCATAAATTCCCTTGAAATTCTTGACCTTTTGTTCTTCCAGATGACTTTTGTTGTTATTTTTTCTAGGTCAATAAAATCATTTCTTGGGAATTTGATTGGTATAGCACTAAATAAAGAGATTGGTTTAGGTAGTATTGTATAGATTTGGTTTCCTCATTATCTACTTGAATCAGTGAAACAAGGCTGCCCACTATTACCACTACTATTCAATATGTATTAGAAATGCTAGCTTTGGCAATAAGAGAAGAAAAAGAGATTAAAAGAATTAGACTAGGTAATGAGGAAACCAAATTATCACTCTTTGAAGATGATATGATTGTATACTTAGTGAACTCTAGAGAATCAACTAAAAATTATTAGAAATAATCCACAACTTTTGACCCAATAATTTTATTATTAAGTTCTTATCCCAAAAAGATCTTTAAAAAGGTAAAAAGACCCACATGTCCTAAAAAATGTATAGCTTCTCTCTTTTTGATGGAAAATAATAAAAAACTGAGGACATGGCCATCATTTTAGTAATGACTAAACAACTCATAGTACATGCTTGTATTGGGATACTATTGTGCTGTAAGGAATGTGAACAGGTAGATTTCACAAAACTTAGAAAGACTTACATGACCCATACAAAAGGAAGTGAGCAGAACTAGGAGAGCAGTGTAGACAGTAAAAGCAACATTGTAAAATAATCAATTATAATTGACAACTCTTCTCTGCAATATCACTATTCAAGACAATTCCAAAATCCTACAGATGGGAAATGCTATGCCTATCCAGAGAAAGAATTACAGAACCAGGGTGTAGATCAGAGTATACTTTTTCACTTTTTTATTTTTCATGGATTTTACCTTTAATTCTAATTTTTTCTTTCACCATATGATTAATTCAGAAATAAGTTTACATAATTGTATGCCTATAATGTATATCAGATTCTATTCTGTCTTGGGAAGGTATGATCAAAGGAGGGAGAAAGAAAAAAAATTAAGTTCTAAATCTAATAAAATTAATATTAAAAACTATACACATTATATTTTGAAAAATACTGTTTACAAAATATATTAAGAGAAGATAAAACTACATTATTCTTTACATTCTTAATCTATTTACCTGAAGAATTGTTTTTCAAAAGTCCACATATGAATGAGAACTATCTTTTGTTTTCTTTTGTTTCAATGCTTATCACCAAGTTACCAGACTACTGGTGCTTGGAATGTAGTACTACATACTACTTCTGGTACCTAGAGATGCTGATCCTATTTAAATAGGCAAAATGGGTAGTTGAGTATTATTCTGATCCTTCCCAACACAGTGTAGTCTCTCAATGTTACATATACTCTCTTTATATGTATAAAGTACTAATCATTAAATCAGAAAAAAATTAAAAATTTGAATCCTATATAAGACACTAGCATGCTATGTGATCCTGGCTAAGATACCTAATTACTATGTTATTATATTAGTTTCCTCCTCTGTGAAAATGAGGAGCATTATATTCATGAAGTCTATGATCACTTAAAATATTGAGCTATAATCCTGTACTCTTTTGAAAATTCAGATTAAGCTACATATTATGATAAGCTATTAGGTATAGATTTTGTAGAATATGTCTAGTAATGCTATAAAAAAGAAACTAGGCTTTTTTGTTCTATATTGTTTAAATTTTCATTCTGATCCCTAATGACCACTTCTTTCCTCTTCAAATAATGTTTGTTGAAAAAGTGAAATTAACAACACTAAAGGAAATAACAATTTTGGAAGAAAAAAAGTTGGTATTAATATGTAAATGAATTAAATCTCAGAAGAAAGAAAATGCAAGTAAGAATTTCATTTAATTAACTTCAATAAAGTGCAAGTATTGGGAACAGAAAGCCATGCATGAAATATGCCTTGTTCTCAGGAATAGGGAATAATGAAGATCGTATCCTGTAAAAGGTGAAAAATTATATTATTTGACCCCTCAGAAATTCCCCAGCTCTAAGGATAATAACATTTATCTCTTAGGTATATTTAGAATAATTAACTAAGAATAAAATGAAGAAGTGCACATCAAGGTATATTGAGTTAGTGGACGACTGAGGTGGAAAGAAAACTTGAGAGTAAGATAAAGATCCATTCAGAGAGTTGGGAAGGAAAATAAAATCAAAGGAAAATAAATTGGTTAATCATCGGGCTCAAAGTTGATTCCATTTTACTATAAATGAAATACAAACTGTTCATTATTTTGAGAAATTTCCCTATTAGTACACTCTTTCCAAAATGATAGGTCAAATGAGTGTTTTCATAATTCTTACCCATCTATCACTGTGTCCCCACTTCTGTGAAAAATTTGTAGGTGTTTTTGAGGTATAATTGCTTTTTCTTGTAATACTTTGTAATCAGATGCTTTTTGGCATTTTTTGCCTACTCAATGTCTTTCTTAAAAATGTTCCTGTAACTCTTGCCTTTTTTCCAAATCCATATGTTATTTCTTCACTTTGCAAGTGTTTCTGTGTTCTCCAGCACTAATTAAAACAATGACAAATAACAAACTATTTATTGATAAAAGATAATGACAATTAAAATACTGAATATTCAAAACCAGTGGTGGAAAATTCAGAAATATGGATAAGGCTCTGACCTTTTCCAAATGGCCTCAAAGTAAACTACTTTCCTAAATGCAAAGGCACCAATTCTTGGGGATCCTATCCATTTATGTCTAATAATAATTCAGTTGGACACTCAAAGGCTATCACATTTTAAAGATCAAGAATAGAATGTAATCAAATTTTAGAGCACTAGAAATAATAATTCCCACTTTCTCTTTTCAGAGATAAGACCAATGGAATCCAGAAGGAATACAAGACTTTTTCAGGGCTTGCAGTCTTGGGGAAGTGGGAAGTAAGGAAATGAGGGAGGAAAAATATTAGAAATCAAAGTCTTTCAAAAATGGATGTTGAAAAAAATCTTTACAATAAATAACATGCTGTTAAAATAACAATAAAAAACAGGAAAAGGTTGGTCCAATTACATGGTTATTTAGTAATGAAGCCTGTACTAAAGAATGACATCTCAACTCTTCATGTAGTGCTTTTTATTTTACAACATGATATATTTGTTAGGCCTCTTCTAGATATAACGTTCTATGAAATTCTATTAATGTAAACTATCATAAAGAGCTTGGCTCTAGGACATCTGAGACTTATCTTTAATCCCAATTCACTAATAGGTTGCCTTTTCCTCTGTGAGGCTATAATCTAGAAACAGGAATACTTCTTTCAGTGAGTAGAAGAAGAAATGACAGTTTTTGTCTTGTCAACTCAGAATATAAACTAGACAATCAAAATAAAGGAAGAAAAGACTCTTCTTAGTAAATGCTCAGTCTGAATGGAATGTACTTGTTAAAAGCAGGACCACCTTATATATTTCTCTTTTTTATCCCTAAAGGGATGAGAAATAAAGAAAATAAACTTAAATGAGTTTTCTCAATCATTTGCAAGAAAATGAAATCTCTATATGTAGACCTAAAGTAATGTTTTTCAATTTCCTTCAATCCTACTGAGTCTCTCTCTACATGATATAAAAGTTGGTTACAGCTTTGATTGTCCTCCATAATTAATATTCTCTTTGCTTCCAAAAAGTGGGACTTGCTTTGAGTTTGATATTTAGAAATGTAAAAATAAGTAATCTAGTGAAAAGGGAATAATCAATTACCTAAAGTCTGCCTGGCACCTAGTGTAATTGTATTTAGACCATTCTGCTTCCAAACAGCTGCTTTTACATGACATTTTCAGTCTCTCCCATTCTTCATATTGATTGCTAAGCACAGAGATATTGCCATAGGTTTTTTGTGTGAATGTGCATCTGTTTCTGATATTTATTTCTCACAAAATTCCAAATACTGGAAATTCAATGTGTAATATACTTCTGAAATTTGACAAATTCTAACAAGTATTCCAAGAAGTATCAGCTGTTCTTTTCTCTTTGCAAGCATTTTAGACAATTATTCTATTTTCTGAGCCAATGTTTTTCCTCTTAGATGCAAATTTCCCAACATCAATGGAATACTTTTTAACATGCTAGCTAAACAAGGAAGTGTACAGAACAGACTACATAGAGGAAGATGAGTATGTATCTTTGTATATATACATACACACACACACACAGACACACACACACACACACACACTCATGGAAATATATGCAGAATCACAAAGACTTAACTCAGAGTAAATAATGCTTCAAAGAAAAAAAAAAAGTCTATCCAAATATAATCCAGAAAGGAATAAAAATATAAACCTTAAATTTGTTTTAGAATTTTTAAGGCTTTTTTTTTACCTTGTTTTATGCTATTTCTATTTTCTAAAATAAGATAGACATTTTAAATTCAGGTTGTACAAGAAAGGGAGACATTTTATACAAATCATATGACTTGTTTAAAATCATTATATATTTTTCTGGTTATTTTTTTATTGCTGGTTGGAACATTCAGTTTTTCCCTGGCATTTTCTCCTAAGTAACCATTCTATTTACTTTTCAAAAGGGCAGGTGTGTGACCTTAGAATAAGACAATATGACTGTGACATAACAGTTAATAGTCTGTGTTTATTGCTTTATTTCTCAGTTTATTTTCTACTTTTCTTTGATGTGACAATCTTATGCTAATTTCCCTTTTATCTTTGTACAGAAGCATGACTTTTAGCTCACACAGCAGTAAAATGTGACTAAATTTTTAAGAGAACAACAAATGAGATAGAATTTTTTCTAGAGTGATCAAACCTGCCCTCATTTCATAAAGGATGCGAAGGACCTCCTGATTACTACATTTGGTTGTGAATTTGATTTTCAAGAAATGCTCAGACCCAAACTATTCTGATGTTATCCATGCCTACCTTTCAAGTTTCAATTTTATCATGATTACAGGTATATAGAATTTTCAGGGAGAGACCTTTTCTTCAAGCACTATCCAAACAGTATCATTAATAAAAATCCCACATGGGATTTATATTTCCTTTGAGATAGGTATTCTGCCTCCTCTTGACTATAATGTCCCTGATAATTCTTGCAAGTGAAAAATGAAATGATAGAGGAAACAAAGGTTTGATGTTCTGAGCATATAAATTTATTAAACAATGTATGTCACTTGCTCAACAAATGAGGACCAGATATTCTGGACCCTGAATATAAAGAGAGAAAGATCATTATGCATTAAAAACAATTAATCAGATTAGGCCAATTAATTCAAAGGAAACTATACAAAATTAAAGTCTGATTTTTAATTGGAGGAAAGATTAGAAAAGAGTAAATTGCAATACACTGAATTCAGAAAAGAAGGTAACCCCATTTCTCAAGTATTTATAATCAAAGAAACATGTAAACAATAACTAATCAGAATGTGAGTAGTTTTTAGTTAAGGGATATGATTGCTTGAAATGTATAATTGTGAGAAAACTCTGGCATGAATTTTTGGATCATTTAGTGTAATGTTCTTGATTCGTTTTCTGGAGGTCTCTGGAGCAGCCTTAGTTTCAGTAGAGTAATCACCACAAGAATAACAAGATATTAAAGTCCAAATCCTTTATTATCTCCTTCACAACATAGTTTCCTTGCCTGGGGCCTGGGCCAGCTTTCTGGAGAGCCTTTCAGACAGGCCTTGGTCTCAATCTAATTTTTCTTGTGCAACTGAATGGTTGTATAAATATGTATGCATATATTAGATTTAACATATATTTTTTACCATGTTTGGCATGTGTTGGATTGCTTTTCATCTAAGGGAGGGAATGAGGAGAAGAGGGGAGAATTAAAGCATGAGGTTTTGCAAGGGTCAGTGTTGAAAAATTGTTCATGCATATGTTTTAAAAATAAAAAGCTTTATGAGAGATACAAAGGAAAATTCCATTTAATTCAACTGTTGAGAATATGAATTATTTGGGAATCTATTTGCCAAGTGAAAGTCAGGAACTATGTGAGCAAAACTAAAAAACACTTTCCACACAAATAAAGTCACATTTAAACGATTGGAAAAATATCAAGTGCTCTTGCATAGGTCAAGCGAATATAATAAAGATGACAATACTACCTAAAATAATCCATTTATTCAGTGCTATACCAATCAAACTCCCAAGAAACTATTTTAGTGTCCTAGAAAAATTAACAAAAAAAATTCATCTGGAAGAACAAAAGGTCAAGAATGTAAAGGGAACTAATGAATTAAAAAAAAAAAAAAAAATCAAATGAAGGTGGCCTAGCTGTACCAGATCTAAACTTTATAATCTAAACTATCTAGATCTAAAACTATACAATAAAGCAGTGGTCATCAGAACCATTTGGTACTGGCTAAGAAATAGACTAGTTGATCAGTGGTATAAGTTAGGTTCACAGGACAAGATAATCACCTATAGCAATCTAGTGTTTGACCAGTTTTGGGGATAAAAATTCACTATTTGACAAAAAATTGTTGGGAAAATTTGAAACAAATATGGCAGAAACTAGGCATTGACCCATGCCTAACACCATATACCAAGATAAAGTTATGGTTCATTTTCTAAACATAAAGAATGATATAAGTAAATTAGAAAACATAGGATAGTTTAACCTCTCAGACTTGTGAAGAAAGATGAAATTTGTGATCAAGAAGAACTAGAGATCATTACTGATCACCAAATAAATAATTTTGATTATATTAAATTAAAAAGTTTTTCTACAAATAAAACTAATGCAGACAAGATTACAAGAGAAATAATAAACTGGGAAAACATTTTACATTCAAAGGTTCATATAAAAGCCTCATTTCTTAAATATATAGAGAATTGACACAAATTTATAAAAAATCAAACCATTCTCCAATGGGTAAATGGTCAAAGGATATGAACAGACAATTTTCAGATGAAGAAATTAAAATTATCTATAGTCATATGAAAAGGTGCCCCAAATCACCATTGATCAGAGAAATGCAAATTAAGACAACTTTCAGATACTACTACACACCTGTAAGATTGGCTAAGATGACAGGAAAATATAATGATGAATATTGGAGGGGATGTGGAAAAATGAACACTGATACATTGTTGGTGAAAATGTGAATGGGTCCAACCATTCTGGAGAGCAATTTGGAACTATGCTCAAAAAGTTATCAAACTGTGCATACCCTTTGATCCAGAAGTGCTACAACTGGGCTTATATCCCAAAGAGATCTTAAAGAAGAGAAGGGGACCTGTATGTGCAAAAATGTTTGTGGTAGCCATTTTTATAATGGCTAGGAACTAGAAGCTAAATGTATGCCCACCAAATGGAGAATGGCTGAATAAATTCTGATATATGAATGTTATGGAATGTTATTGCTCTGTAAGAAATGACCAACAGGATGATTTCAGAAAGGCCTGAAGAGACTTACATGAATTGATGCTAAGTGAAATGAGCAGAACCAAGAGATCATTATACATGGCAACAACAAGACTATACAATGATCTATTCTGATGAACATGGCTCTCTTCAACAATGAGATGATTCAAACCAGTTCCAGTTGTTAAGTAATGAAGAGAGCAAACTATACCCAGAGAGAGGACTATGGGAACTGAATGTGGACCACAACATAGCATTTTCACTCTTTTTGTCATTGTTTACTTCCATTTTTATTTTCCTTCTTGAATATTTTTTCCTTCTAAACATGATTTTTCTTGTGCACCAGATAACTGTATAAATATGTGTACATATATTGTATTTAACATGTACTTTACCATATTTTATATGTATTGGACTACCTGCCATCTAGGGAAGAGCGTGGGAGAAGGAGGGAAAATTTTGGAACAGAAAATGCAGGTAAGCAAAAGTATGAAATGCATTTTTTCAGATCATGGTGCAATAAAAATTTCATCCAGAAAAGGGCCAGGAGAAGATAAACTAAAACTAATTAGAAATTAAACTATTTAACTTTGAAAAATAAGTGGCTCAAAAAAAAAATAAATCATAATAATAATCAATAATTTCCTCCAAGAGAATGACATTAATGAGATAATATACTAAAACTTATCAGATGGAGCCAAACCTGTTATTAGATGAAATTTTATATCTCTCATTTATAGTTTAAGAGAGTACCAAAACAAACAAACAAACAAAACAAAAAAAACTCCTGTAACTTTGTAGGAAATTGCCAAAAAACCCTAAACAAAATAAAACAACAAATATTAAATAGATTTAGTTTACTTCTTAATATTTTAGTTGCTAAACTTCAAACTGTGCTGCAAAAAGTACTTTCTGTTCATGCATATAAACATAATACAATACAAGCAATATATGCAAGCATTTTATTAAGAAGTCTAATAACATTGCACTGAGAATGATCAACTAAAAATCTGTGAACAGGGTACATCTAACTATGCATAGTAGTAGGAGTCATTGATTCTTGAATAAATACTGGATGCCTACATACTCATATCAAGTTGCTCTTCTCGATGCAGAGAGGCATCAGGATTCCACAAAAAAAATAAACTGTCAATCAAACATTAGCCTTTCAATGGAAATATATATATATTATATTATAATATTATATATTATATATGTAATATATAATAATATAATATTATAATATAAATAAATATATGTATAATTATATATTATATGTTATTATATGTTATATATATATAATTATATATAAGTATATATAAGTATATACATATGAGTATATGAGAAAATGTAGCCCATTGCTTCCCCCTTCATATGCTACACCTTGCACTAACATTTTTATGGTTTCATGATTTTGCTCACTTTGGGACCCTATTGGGGTGAGCTGACGATGGCGGTATATAGACTGATAAGCGAGAAGGGGTGAGGTGTATTGGGGTTTATTGATTATAGAACTGGCTCCTCTAGGAGGGTCTAGGGCACCGCCAAGTCTTTGAGTTTTAAGCAGTGGCTAGTAGTTCTCTGGAGAATAATTTTGTTATTTAATTACCTTGGTTTATGGCTAAGCATAGTGGGGTCTCTAATCCCAGTTTGTGCCTTAGCTTTAGTGTCTTCAGCATGGGTAAAGTCAGGTAAGTTGCATATTTTAATATCAACTAGGGCGTATTACAGCACAGTTGAGCTTTAACTTTATTTGGTAAGTTGAATGCTTAAACACCCTTTACTCCGTTCTTCTGTTAATTTGGGTTAATAGTATGGCATGAGATTTACCAACCCTTTTTATTATGATTTAGTCAAACTTTCGTTTATAGCTCAATGTTAGTCACTGCTGTAACCCGTGGGGGTGTGGTTAAACAAGGTGTCATGGGCTACTTTTGTAAGTGTGCCTGATACCAGCTCCTTTAAACTCTGTGGAAGTTAAAAGGGCATACTCACCGGGTTGCGGAAACTTGCATGTGTAGGTCTAATAAAAATTAACAGTAAGGCCAGGACCAAACCTTTGTGCTTGTAGAACTGATTAAAGCCCACCTAAGCATTTTCAGTGTTTTGCTTTGTGTTAAGCTACACAAACAGTAAATCAAAAATTTGATAAATTTTTTTAACTAAAAAATTAAGTAAAAAAAATTGATAAATTTAAGTTTGTATACTATGTCAGTATTAAATTTATTTTGCAAAAAAAAAAAAAAAATTTTTTTCCCATGAAGAAAAATTTAAGATTCGGGTTGGAAAGCCGGCGTATGCTTAGTTTATAGGACAGTTAGGTGTTTACTATAATATCCTATAGTAGTTGAAGTTTAATTGTGAGTGGCTTTTTGTGGGTTTGAGTTAGATTTAGTTGCTGCTTGCATGTGTTTTAGTACCTATTTCTCTGTGGTATTTAATTACCATACTAAAGGCCTATCATTCGATTTTGGGGTTTGACTTAAGGGATAAAATTTAGTAAGGGGGGGGTAGGGAGGTTTAGTGATAGGAAACTATTATAAATGCTATTTGTCTTTGTTTTCATCTAAAACACACGTACACACACACGTACACACATGTACACAAATACACATGTACACACACACACTTGCATCCACACTCACACAAATGCACTTTTAGTACTTTTGTCTAGTCGAGGGCAACATATTGTGGGGGGGGGGGGAATATAAACGCATGTCTAGTGAGATTTTAGTAATATAATAATAATATGTCTATCGATCATTAATTAAATGTCTAACATTAATTGATAACTAGTACTTAACTTAATATCTAAACATTATATGTCATCATTGTTTTTAGTTTATGTCTAATCATCATTCATTGAATAGCACCATCTTGAAAATAAGCACATGTCCGATGTTCATTCTCACTGAATGTCTGGTTGAAATGTTGTTGGTCTTATTATGTAAGTCTGCACTTTTAATGCATCCTCCAGGATCCCGCCCTGGTGATAAACCACCCCCAAATTAAAAACTACCTAATGCCGTAGCAATCACTGGAGATGCTGTGATATGAGGCCAAACAGCATTGTTACCATCACAAATGCCTCTACGAAAAGCATGGTTGAGCTGAATTAGGAACGAATGGGCTTGAAGTAGCAACCAATAGCCAGTCAGAGGGAATAAGGTTCATCTGCAGATTATGGGCTTACTCTGAAGGATCGAGTATCTTCAGATGGTGGGTTGTTGATCTCTCGTGAGTGGAAGATAAAGGTATTCCTAATGGTAATGGTCTGCTAGAGGAGATAGCTTTGTTGATCTTAATTCATGGGTTTAATGTCTATGTACGCCAACATATTATACTTTATGTAACATATACATATGTATTATGTACTATTATGAGTATGTATATATATATATTTGTCTCCCTGGGGATTGTTACACATTTCAAGAAACATTTCCCAAATGCTTAATTATAAATGTATGATATTCTGTCATCACAGATAAAGTCAAAGAAATACTAGAATTCATAAGATCTGGGATAGGAAATTTTATTTAAAGAAACTCAACTTTATGGAAAAGTTTTACAAATATTATCTGAAGCCAAAAACAAACATTTTAAATTTGTTCACAAATTTTTTAAAAATAATATCAATTTGGTATCGCAATTTTTTTAAAAGGAATATCAGTTTGTAATCAAGATTACATTACAAATAAGTTAAATATAGATGTGTCTCAACAAATGAGAAACCTCAGAGTTAATGATCTTAAAATAATCTGCTGGTCTTTAACATTCAATAGAGATTTTGATAACACAAAAATGACTTATTTTATCATTACCTTTAATCATGTATTCAATCATATATACTGGGGATAAAAGACATGTGTTAGCCATTATAGGAAATACAAAGACTATGGATCATAACTAATTAACTAACTACCAACTGACCAACTAACTAAATAAATAGATGTGTGTATAAATGAATGTTTTTTTTTTCCTTTTGTAACACTGAAAGAAAATTAATCTGCATAGATCATCCATTAAAAAAGAATTAGTAGGGTAGCTAGTTTGTGTAATAGATAGAACACTAGCCCTGACATCAGGAGGACCTGAATTCAAATTTGACCTCAGACACTAACAACTTCCTGGCTGAGTGACCCTGGGCAAGTCACTTAACCCCAATTGCTTCTTGGGGAAAAAGATTTACTGATTTTTTTTACAGTTCATTGGAAGTAAATAAATATATATTGGCAATAATTAATATATTATAATGGATAATGAGTCAATTGATATATTACACATCATAAATATAATGGTTGGTTGAAGAAATGACAGTTATTCCAGGCAAATTAAGCCTTTCAAATAGCTAGATTTCTCTGAAAATATGCATAAATTCACACAAACATAAATGGTTATCTGGGGTCCCAAAAATCTTATTATTGCTTTATGTAGATTAACAGATTACATAAATTAAATAGATCTTCATGTATTAAAATTCCCATTGACTTTTAAACACATTTGTGCTTTCTTGTCTGTGTATATTGCAAGTATGTATTAACTATATATGGATAATGATTATACTTAGTGTAGACACTCTACATACATATTTAATAAGTGTATTATAAAATATGTACATATATATAATTTTTGTATTTCATTTAAATGAATATCTGCATTATCAATATTAGCTATGCAATTGGAGCTATTTCTAAAGTAAAGAGATGAATAGATACAACTTAATTAGAATGATGCATTACAAAACAGTCTATTCTGAGTTCTCATTTGAATTGGTGGACAATCTACTACTATGTAGCAGCAAAGTGCAAGAGAAGTGTGTTGAAGTCAAGATCTGTTTGAATTCTGCCTCTCTCACTAGCTATGTGATCTTGGATAAGTCCTTTAATCTCTTTCCTGATCAATTTCCTCATTGGTAAAATGATTACAAAAATAACAGTTGCCTCACAGGGTTTTTATGAGGATGACATGACAATAAGTTTGGAAAACAATTTGCAATCCTTAAAATTTTATGTCAGTGATATAGGTAATCATTAGTAGCAATTAGGTGACACAGTGGATAAAACTCTGTGCCTCGTGTACTTGTAGATGCTAGGAAAGGATGTAGTCCAAAATAATAATATTATTGTATAAAATCAAAGAACAGGAGAATTTATTTATTCCTTCAAGGAAAATTTGGAAATATATTGTACAACATCCTTATTTTTCAGATGAGGAAAAAAGATACCACAAATAGAAACAAATTAACTTTTGGATTAATTGGTCATTTAATCATTTTGATCATCTATATTTAATGCCGTCACAGTTATATGGTATCTTCTCTATCTATAATATTTTGTTATGGATAAAGTCAATGGGTTTCTTTTCTATTATTGATACCAATTATAATAACTCTTCTGACAATGTCTAGATCTAAACTCTTGGCACAAACATACAGATAATTGTGATGGGAGAAGAATGAGTGGTTAGGAAAATAAGACATGATCCTGTGGTGCAACCTACTATTTCCTTCTCCTATGTGGTCACTGAGGTCTGTAGTTGGGAAGTGGCAGGTAAAGGTCAGGGTTACATTGCTTAATTTCCACACACAGATATATATATAACCTAATGTTTACTCCATACTATCTTTGTACAAAATAGGCATGTGATAAATATTTACAGGCAGATGACCAATTGGAAAACAAGCAGTACCTAACTTAAATCATAAGCTCAGATTAATTTGATTTTTTGTTATTCAATTAAAAAAAAGATAGCTTTACTCTAACAGGTAGATACTATCCAATTAAGTTAAAAAAGCATTTACTAAGCACCCAGTATAATACAGGAATTGTACTAAATGTGGGAGAAGAAAGAAAAAAAATCTGCTTTTAAATGAGTTCATAATTTAATAGAGGAACTAATGTGGAAATAACTATGTTTGAGCAAGATATATCCATGATAAATTGTGGATGATTGTCAATTGAAGATGCAAACATAAAGGAAGACTTGGAAAGCCCTCTTGATAAAGTTAAGATATTACTGAAATTTTAAGAAAGCCAGAAAATCCAGGAGGCAGAAATGATAGAAAGAATTCTAGGTAGAGAATAAACCTGTTATACAGAGATGGATTGTCTTGCATGAAGAAAACAAAGAGGCCAGTGCCAATGAGTGGTATAGAAGGAGGATGTCAGGATATGAGCTGCTTTAAAACTCAGAGGATTTTGTATTTGATTATGCAAGAATCAAAAAAAAAAAGTCTTAAGAGACATAATTCCAAAAAAGTTAATAATTTTATTAACAAGACAAACACTAAAGAAAATAAGACAACCATTTTATTACTAAAATAATGGTCTTTTGATCATCTTTATTAGACCACAGGCCCCCTTGTGCCACTTTGTTTACAACTTTGAAGAGTAGGTCTTTCTGTGGGTGTACCAATCAACTCTAATAGGTTAATAAAATGGTATGTAGCCTATATTAAAATAAGTGTCTTGGGGCAATTTGTATTACTAAAATCTAAATCAAAGAGACATTGCTTTCCATAGTACATGTCTGACAAGAGCAAGAGTCAACATTTTTCCAGACGTGTTTCAGCAAACACAAGGAGCAAAAATAGAACCATTAGTCCAAACTTAGAATTATTTTGCTATCTCATTAGATCCTGACATGATTAAAACTTTTTGGGGAGAGAGGGGAAGGAGAACAGCACTTTTCTTTTATTTAATTGTTTGCTGAATTGTTATTCAGGAAAGGCAACAGTCACAGTGTATAGAATGCTGGTCTCAGAATAAGAAACAGTTGGCTTTAAATCTCTACTCTTTCCTATTCTGACTATAGGACTTTCTCTCCCATATCTCCCTAACCAACTTAATAGTACTTTATTATTTTTTTTCAATTATATATAAAATAGTTTTGAAAGGATATTCAAAAAATGAAATTTTAAAAATTTAAGAAAAAATCAAAAGGGAGAAGAAGAAAGAAGATGCAACTAGCATAATTAATTGAGAGGAACAACAGGAGGGGAAATATTTAAATAGCTAAATAACATAAAAACAAAACCAATAAGGTAATCAAAACCTCAAAACTAGAAAAAGTAACAAATAAGAAATGGGACTCCTGATGTTGAGGGAAAAATTCGGTGAGAATAGAGCTGTACTAAAATAAATAAAATAATAAAAGAAATATAATAATATTTACAGAGCAGAAAGAAAACTAACTTTTGTTGGAAATAAAAAAAAACTTACATACAAATGGGGGGGGAAATATAAACACTAATTAAATGGCAGAGGGAATAAGAAAAGCAAGAAGAAAAATGATAAATATTAATATCAATCAAAAATCTCATTGAAATTTTGTGAAAGTGACAATAGCAATTAACTACATTCCTTTCATCATTTTTACCTTTTCTTTCATAACATGTTTAATTCAGAGATCGATTTTATATGACTATAAAAGTATAATCTTTTTAAAAAAATTCTTTCTTTCTCAATGATAGGAAAGTCAAGGAAGGGTAAGAAAAAATTGAGGGCTCACAATTGTTTTTAGTTGTTATTTTTATATGTATCTGAATAAAAATAAAGGTTATATTAAAATAATCATAAAGCCAAAAAACATTGTTTATGACCAAATTACATTTGTACCAAGGATACTGGTAATTTAATCACATTTTAGAAAACTCCAAACTACATATTTACATCAATAGGTAAAGAAAAATCAATTGACAAAGTGAAATATTTCTTTTTGCCAAAATATATATAAATTGTAAGCATAAAGGGACATTTTATAATAATAAAAATGTAGCCATTTAAAACAAAAGACATGTATACACATATATAATATAAACACATATAATATTTATCACCTGCCCTCAAATACAAATGTACATATATACATGCATACTATAAACGCACATATACACACACCTTATCTTTAATAGATAAGTGGTAAAATAATAAAACCCAATAATTTGTAAAAAGGATGGCAAATTAAAAATAAAAGAAAATTTAAAATTCTGGATCAATAACAAAAACAAAAACACAAATTAAAATTACATCTCAGTGTTGGATCTCATATAGCATTAATAGAATATTTGAAATTATCATTTGTTATTGTGACTGGAATTTGTTTTCCTAACTTTAGAAAAAAATGGTTATTTGGTTGTTATGGCATTAAATAATAGGCAACTGCCTATATATTCACATATAGTTATGTTAAGATCGTATATTTTAAGATCAGCACGAGACAGGAATTCAGGTTAGGGGAAAATCGTCAGTCTTTATTCTCAGTGAAGAAGGATCGGAGGTGGAAGAGAATCGGCGATAGCAATGTGTGCAGCTGAGTCAAGAAGCTAGCTCGACCAGCAGCCACACAACCAGCAGCTCGGAGTCTCGAACTCAGCCCAATCTCTCCCAGCTTGTCTTCTTCCCTCTCTGCCTCCACCCACCAAAATCTTCATTTCCTATACAACACATCAGGACTTGCAAGGAGAGTGGGCAGGGACCATTCTTAATCCAATCATGTATATTAATAGAGTATAGCCCAATTACTATCTAGCCTCATGTACTTGGGACCTCAGTGCATCAGCTCAAACCTCAGCCCATTACATTTCCCGCTTTCTTTTATTTTAGAACACCGGTGGTCATGCCATCCCTGACTCCTCAGGGAGGTCAGAGCCCCCAAGGGGAGGTGATCACAGCCTCCCTAACTTCTCAGGGAAGGAGGTGAAAGCACCGAAAAGGAGGTGATCACAGCCTCCCTGACTTCTCAGGAAAGGCGGTGAAAGCACTAAAAAGGAGATGATCACGCCCCCCCTGACATCTCAGGAAGGGAGATGAAAAGCACCAAAGGGAAATGGAGGTTGCTAGCGGGTTTCTGGGCTGAAGGGTCTTATTATGCACAAACCCATCAGCATGGGAGGTATTACACAAGCACATAGCAATAACACAGAGGCTATTAGGGATGACCCTCCCCTCAGTCAGTGCAGGCTCGATGTGGTGTAACAAACATGAATTGTACACACAAGTAGCAGAATAGCAAACAATATAAATCAACATGGTGTTGGAAAAGAAAGTCCTAGAAGGTGGGTATGTAAACAACAGTCACACATACACCTTCTTCAGCAGCCAAGAGATAGTCCAAAACCAATCTATTGTCCATTGTTTCACATGTCAGGGAATCCAATGATCCCCTGAGTTTTTGAAGTCCTGCAAAAGTCTTTTATGTGTTAGGGAATCCAATGATTCCAGCAGATTTTGAAGTGTTGTAACAGTCTTATCATTTCTCAGAGAATCCAATGATTCCTGAGAGTTTTCAAGTCCTATGTCTCAGAGAATCCAATGATTCCTGAGAGTTTTCAAGTCCTATGTCTCAGAGAATCCAATGATTCCTGAGGGTTTTCAGTCCTATGTCTCAGAGAATCCAATGATTCCTGAGAGTTTTCAAGTCCTATGGCTCAGAGAATCCAATGATTCCTGAGGGTTTTCGAGTCCTATGGCTCAGAGAATCCAATGATTCCTGAGGGTTTTGAAGTCCGACAATCTTTGATGTCCATGAGTCAAACGCCATAACTGCCACGCTCTTTCAATGGTGAGCACAATCAGCAACAGCACCACCGATATTTCTTGGGTCTTCTCCTTTGTTTCAAAGGTAAGCTCCGTCTCTCTGCGATGGACAAGGCGAATATGGCTCGTTGGCACCCATCTGATTCCTTCTCCACCTGTAGAGATACAAGCAAACCCTCTCCCCAAAGCAGTTAGCCTATCTGGTCCTTTCCATTCACCACTTTCTGGGTCTCTCACATCACCTGGCGATTATCTAAAGATAGTGGAGCTGCTTGCACTGACACTGACCTTCCGGTGGGTTATAAAACCTAGTCAGCCGGAGCCAGTGCATCTTTGTCAAAAATCAAGAAGTTAATAGTATAAAGAGCTAGATTTAGAAGTTCTCTAGGGTTACCTGTGGCTTCCCTTTCTTTTGTTTTGGAGTAGTGTCTTAATATCTCTGTTTCTCCCTCCACTATTGCCTGTCCTTGAGGATTAAAAGGTATGCCTGTGGTGTGTAAAATCTTATACTGTGCACAAAAGTGTGCAAAATGTTTCGAAGTATAAGCAGGACCATTGTCTGTTTTTATTGCTTGCGGCACACCCATAATGGCAAATGCTTGTATGAGGAATTCAGTGACCACTCGGGCTGTCTCTTTTGCTGCTGGCATTGCAAAAGTGAATCCTGAAAAGGTGTCTGCCACAACATGGATGAAAGACAGACGACCAAAAGATTTATAATGGGTCACATCCATTTGCCAGATTTCATTGGGTCTCAAACCACGAGGGTTCTTCCCTGGAGGCAGTGTAGGAGCGTGGAAAGGAAGGCAAGCCGTACAGGCTTTTACTATGCTCCTAGCTTCCTCTTTTGTTATTCCAAATTGTAAACGTAAAGCTCGAGCAGCCTGATGATATTTAGAATGAGATGCCTGAGCTTCTTGGAACAAAGGGGTATTGACCAACATAGTTAGAAGGCTATCTGCCTTTGAATTGCCATCAAATATTGGACCTGAAGTCCACTATGAGAATGGACATGTAATATATAGATCTTACCTGGATGCTTTTCTCACTTGCTCTTGAAGTTTCTTAAAGAGCTGATATATATTAGAGGCTGCAAATTTTATTTGGGCTGTGGCAATTCTTTGTACCACACCTACTGAATAGGCCGAATCAGATATTATATTTATGTCTCCTGGATAATAAGTAAGAGCTAGAATGATCGCGTACAATTCATTCTGCTGAGTGGACTGAAAAGGAGTTCTGACTACTCTCTTTATAGTTAGATCATGAGAGTACACAGCACAAATATTATGTTTGGATGCATCCGTGAAGATTGTTGGTCCTTGAAGAGGAACTTTAGAAACTTTTTCTTCAAGAGTCCATCGCCAATTATGTAATAGTCTAGTTATCTTTAATGGAGACCCATGTAAAAAATTTGGAGCCATGGCTAATAAAATTTGCCACTCTGGGATGGTCTCACAACACACATTAATTTGTGTATTGGTATAAAAGGTGTATATCTTATCAGGTCTTGTCCCAGATAATTGTACTGCTCGCTTAGTGGCCTTTAATAAAATTCTAGCCACAAGCACTGGGTAGGGTGTAAGGCTTTGATCTGGTTGTGCTGGGAGGTTCACCCACTCTATCACACTGTGTCCTTGATGAAGGACTGCTGTGGGTGCCCTCTGTGTGGCAAAAACTGATATCTCCAAGGGTTTTTGAGTGACTCTTTCAACCACATTGGATAAAGCCAGTTCAACTTCTCTCAAAGCCTCTTGAGCTTCTTTTGTAAGCTGGCGTGGTGAATTTAAAGCACTGTCTCCCCTTAAAATGTCATATAACGGTTGTAACTGATAGGTAGTCAAGCCTAACACTGGTCGCATCCATTGGATATCTCCTATCAATTTCTGAAAATCATTCAATGTGTTTAGCTTTTCTGTTCTTAAGGAGAGTTTTTGAACGGTAAGCACCTTAGGGTATACTTCATATCCTAAATATTGAAAAGGAGCATGTCTTTGAATTTTTTCTGGTGCTATGTATAATTTGTAATTCCTTAGTGTTTCTATGGTCTTTTGTAGACATGCCTCTAACATTTGTTCCTCAGGTGCACATCCCAAAATGTCATCCATGTAATGTAATAGCATAACTTTTGGGAATGCTTTTCTTACTGGACCAAGAGCAGCAGCAACATACATTTGACACATAGTAGGGCTGTTTTTCATTCCCTGTGGCAAAACTGTCCATTCATATCTTTTATAAGGCTCAGCTAAGTTAACGCTGGGCACTGAAAAGGCAAATCTTTTCATATCCTCCTATCCAGAGGGATAGAATAGAAACAATCCTTAATATCTATGACCCAAAGAGGCCATTCTCTAGGCAACTGAGTAGGAGATGGAAGTCCAGGCTGAAGAGTTCCATAGTTTCCATCTGTTCATTCACTTTTCTTAAATCCGTTAACATCCTCCATTTTCCAGATTTCTTTTTCACAACAAACACTGGGGAATTCCAAGGACTTAGAGAAGGTTTTAAGTGTCCTTGGTCAAGCTGTTCCTGTACTATATCTAATAAGGCCTGAATTTTATCTTTACTTAAGGGCCACTGCTCTATCCACACTGGTGTATCAGTTTTCCATTGGATAGGAACAGGTGAAAGTGTTGGCAGGCCTTCAACAGCAGCCCTGCTTAAAAACCGAAGTACTCATTTTTAATCCTAATTGCTGTAAAACGTCTCTTCCCCACAGATTGATGGGGATTTTTTCAACTATAAAAGGAGTGAAAACTCCTGTTTTGCCTTCAAAAGTCCATCTCATAGGGGCAGCACTAACTTCAGCTGCTATTGATCCTCCTACACCAGACATGTAGGTGTCTGCTTTAATCTTTGGCCAGTGACTGGGCCAGCTGGCACCTCTAATGACCGTCCGATCTGCACCAGTGTCTACCAATCCTTCCAATGGAAGGCCATTTATATAGATTGTGAGCATAGGTCGGTCAGTTGTTACAGCTGCTGTCCAGTAAACTGCTGGATTTTGTGATCTGGAATCAGAATCTGGGTGACTACCACCAGGCTGCTTATTAGGATTCTGTATGAGTAAACCTGATGCTACTATTTCTCCTGGGTGATAAGTCACACATTGTCTGCCTGTATTGGTGACTGGGATATTATCTACACATTCCTCAGTTTCCCACATCAGTATGTGGATGGACACTGTTTTGTACGTACTCTCAGGAGGTAAAATGGTCAAGCCTACTGTGCCTGGAGGCAAGGGATCCATAGGCTGGAGAGGAACAGATTTCACCTCTCCAGGGGTTTCTCAGTTGTCTCAGCTGCATACAACTCTATCTCTCCTAATTGTAATCCCTTTCTTCCATCAGGTTGCTTCCTGGCTGATTGATTGTGTAATCCCTTTCTGCCATCATATGGCTTCTTGGCTGATTGGTCATATTGGGGTATTGGCCGTCTAGGCACTCTCTGGGTGCACCATTGGCTGCCATCATGCCCCAAGTGTTTTTTGCCTGGGGCCCTGGGGCTGGGCCCCTCATCCCATTTCCCTGAACCTGTCTACATTCTGAGGCCCAATGGAAGCCTCTGTTGCATTTTGGACATGGGATACTGGGTCTTGTTCTCCCACCCTGCTTTCTCACTCTGAGGGGAAAGGTCACCACACCCTTGCTCACTTAAGTCTCCATGCCCTGTGGGGATATGGTCATTAATCTCTTCATTGTCTTCCTCCTTAATATCATGGCTAATTTGAGGAGGAGTGGGAGGAGTCAAGGGCTTTTTCTTTCTTCTAGGGATTCTTAGTGCTAACTGAAATACATTGTATAAATAAAATGCCTCCATGGGAATTGAATGAGGACCATATTCTCTGAAATGTATGAACATCTCTTGTCCAACCCGGGACCAGTTATCTCCAGAGATCTGCTCCTCCTCTACAATCCAAGGGGAGATGCAGTTTAATATACCCACAAATCTCGCTATCTGTTCCCAAGTTATAAGTAACCCATGTATTTCTGTCAGCTTAATCATGCTTTCCATAGCAC
Source organism: Sarcophilus harrisii (assembly GCF_902635505.1). Taxonomy (NCBI): domain Eukaryota; kingdom Metazoa; phylum Chordata; class Mammalia; order Dasyuromorphia; family Dasyuridae; genus Sarcophilus; species Sarcophilus harrisii. The sequence continues at coordinate 409,015,150 of NC_045426.1, forward strand.
CACTCTTGGGTGGGGTTGGGGGCGGGGATGGAGAGTCTTTAGCTAGCCTTTGTCCCATTTTAGCCAAAAAAAAAAGATTACTGGTTTAGTTTTTAAGAAAATAAGTTCCTTATTTGTCTATTAACAATACTCACCCAAGTTCCTGGTCACCGGAGACTTCTTCAGTCCTTGGTTCCTACCGTTGGGCGCCAAATGTTAAGATCGTATATTTTAAGATCAGCACGAGACAGGAATTCAGGTTAGGGGAAAATCGTCAGTCTTTATTCTCAGTGAAGAAGGATCGGAGGTGGAAGAGAATCAGCGATAGCAATGTGTGCAGCTGAGTCAAGAAGCTAGCTCGACCAGCAGCCACACAACCAGCAGCTCGGAGTCTCGAACTCAGCCCAATCTCTCCCAGCTTGTCTTCTTCCCTCTCTGCCTCCACCCACCAAAATCTTCATTTCCTATACCACACATCAGGACTTGCAAGGAGAGTGGGCAGGGACCATTCTTAATCCAATCATGTATATTAATAGAGTATAGCCCAATTACTATCTAGCCTCATGTACTTGGGACCTCAGTGCATCAGCTCAAACCTCAGCCCATTACATAGTTATATACTCACAATTTGTTATATATGAGATCTCTTTTTATCAATGGATTCCTTGAGGTATAATTCTGGTAATTCAATAAGTGAATCAAATAGTATAGATATTGTAGTCATTTCATTTACATCACTCCAAATTACTTTACAAAAGTTTTATATTGATTTACAACACCAATAACAATGTCCTACATTGAAAGTGACAATCATGAAAAATAAATTAGTGGTGGTTAAGATAGCATGTTGAATCAATAGAAAGATTAGGTACATTATATACACAGTAGTATATAGTAGGCTGAAAGTAAGGGGCTGAAACTTTGAATAGGTATACTTGAATCTGACAACAGAGCAATTAAGACTAATTACCTATTCCATATGAGACAATACCTCTATTAGCATATGTTTGGATAAATGGCTCTTCTCACAAGTGATGCTAGCTCAATGTTTGGTATTAAGATAATTGGAGGCAAGGATTAGAGGGTGGGGTGAGATAGGCCAGAGTCACTTGGAGGCAGAAAGAGGAGGAGAAAGGTGGAGATTCTGGACTGGAGAATAGAGAATTGAGAAGAGATGTTTAGCAAAACCCCTGGCAGCTTGCCTGCTTCCTTCACTTCTTGCCCTGAAGACCAAGGACTTTAATTTATCCTGACTCTGGCTGATCCTGAGACCTGCAGGGAGTTAGCCTGGACTTAACAACCATAATAATATAATATTTGCTATGAAGATGCAAGCTTTTAGGAAAAAAACTCACCATCTGTTAAAAAATTACTTGCAAAACTAACTAAAAATATTTTACAGATACTAAGTATAAATCAACATATCTTACCATATATGGTCAAAATGGGTCCTAAAATTTAAAGTCATAAGAAAATTAAGGGAGCATAGAATATCTTATATGTTTAAAAGGGAAGTAATTATGATCAAAGAAGTGATAGAAAGGATTATGGGAAGGAAAATATGTTCACTTGCATTAAATCAAAAAAGACTTTGCACAAATAACTCCAATCAGGTCAAAATTGGAAGGAAAGACCTTATTTCTAAATATATATAGGAAAATGAGTTACAGCCATAAGAATACAAATATTTCCCTAGTTGATAATTAAAGGATATGAAGATTTTTGAAAATATATATATGAAAGCTATCTATACTCATTTGAAAAATGTTTTACATCACTATTGATTAGAGAAATATACATTAAAATTACTTCACAATTATCAGATTAGTTAACAAAACAGAAAAGAAAAATGATAAATGCCAAAGGGGATAATGAAAAGTTGGAACATAGATGAATTGTTGGTGTAGTTCTGAACTGCTCCAACCATTCTGGGGAGCAATTTGGATTTATCAGCAAATAAACTGCATACCATTTTGATCCAGTAATATTCATACTACATCTGTATTTCAAAGAAATATAAAAGCCAAAAAAAGTAAAAGACCTACAGCTCTTAAAATATTTATAGCAGCTCTTATTTTGATGGCAAAAATCAGAAAGTGATGAGATGACCAAACATTAGGGAACAGTTGAACAACTGGTGATATATAATTGTGATGGCATATTATTTTATAAAAACCATTAAAAACACATGAACTGATATGAAGTGAACTGAGCAGTATTCTGATTTTTAAAAGAAGGAAAACCAAATTGCCATTACCAAAGTTAAAAGGGTAAATATACCATCAGTGAAGATGAACTTCAAGCAATTAGTAGGAGTCATTTTGCCCAATTATATGATAATAAAACTTGCATAGGTTGTGTTTTATAATACTTGAAAGCATGATGTTCTCTATGAAATTATTAAGCTGTAGAAGTAATGATTTGACTGTATTAGAATATAAGGCAATATTAAAAGTAAATACTGATTTGAATATAGTATATATAACATATCAAATAGATATGAGTATAATCATAAAACATTCAATTTCCTTATTTCTAAAATAAGAGAGTTGATTTACACAAGTTCAAAGGGCTCTTCTAGCCCAACAACTATGATACCTTAATTCTATTTTATTTTTATAGTAAAAAAATGGGACTAACATCAGTAGATCACCATTTGTATTGCTTATTGATGATGATAGTGATTAAATACAGTAAAATGTTCCATTATAGGCTGTGTTCCAAAAATTGTCTCCCATATCTGTGATAATATTATAGAAGATTCATTGAAATGAGTAATTATAATTATATTATTAATAAACTTTATCAGTACCATTCTAATTCTCAGGCAAGACATGAAGTAGGGATATAAATATATGTATATATAAACATATATACACACACAGATATACACATGTATATATGTATATAAATATATGTTCAGGTCTTCTTGCTGCATCATTATGAATTAAGAATTATTTCAGAGTCCAATTGGGGATATAATGTGTAGATGGTGAGATTCTCTGTGACAGAGAGCATTTTGCTAATTGCATTAAAAGTTTTAAGCATTGGAGAGCTCCTTACATTCTATCAATTATTTTTGTGATAATTGGTCCAACTTTCCACAAAGTAAAATCAAAGTATGAAGAATTTCTATTGTCAATAATCAATATACTCCAACTACTAGAACTTGCAACTAAAGACACTGAAGATGAAAAATAAGCTGTGCTAGAATTCAGCATTAGGAAGAATTGAGCTTTGAAAAGATCAGTAGAACTTATTAATGATTGTCACTAAATTGAAGAGGTCTTATCTATATTTTTCTAGTAGTATCCTATGGCTGTAACCTATGAAATATCACAATCTCTGAAGAAATAAAGTAGCTCAGATTCAAACGAAAATATAAATGGGTAAAATTAGTGTGAGGCAGCTGAAACATTATTAACAAAAAATTTTTAAGAGATGTGGCTTAATAGTGCTCTTTAGAGCTACTTGTAATGAACTGAAAAGGAGATGACGTTCTATATTAAGTCATGTTCTAATACAAGTTCCTTTGGTATCTATGTATTGTAAGAACATCTTTCTATAATATCATTTTATTATTCATTTTATTACATTATGTCTATATCATATCATATTAGCATATCTATTATCACATCATATCTATCATATCAAATCTATATCAAAGGTTCCTGGAACAATCTATTATACTCTGTAAGCTGCTTTTCAAATGTATTTTTAATTCTAAGTGAATGTAGAATTTCATTTACAAGTCAACAAAAATCAAGTTTCCATTCACATGAACAGATCCTCCCTGAACTTTATCTATTTATTGACTCTTATACTAAAGAAAGTTGCTAATACATTAACTGGAACTCTTATGGAAGATTATAGGAAGCTCATGTACAATAGCTGCACATGATAAAAACAAAAGAATTAGGTTTCGTTCTGTAATACTGGACAGCATGAAATCCTTTATGAGATCATGAATCTATAGAAGTAAATACAGAGTTAAAGATATGCTCATTATATTTGACTATTATTGATATGGTATATCCTAGATTTAAGAAATTAGAATGTAAAACAGAGGTCATCATCTTATATGTCCCAAATAGCAGACAATAAGTTCATTCTTCTTTCCTTTTGGTGATTTAATTCATTAGTTATGACCTTGTCTGTAGATGGAAATCTTTTAATTGCTTCTTATTTGTAGAGTGTCACTATACTCCTGTAATCACATTCTTTATTCATAAATAGGATTGTAGTATCCTGAGGAAAGATCAGGTCTGTTTTTTTTTTTTTTCATATTAAAGAGAATTTGAAATATAGAGTAGGAGGAAAAGGAAGCCATGGTAATGTACTGCTTCTATAGCTGGTCTACAAATATTAGTTTCCTTTATTTAAGTTTTCATTGTAAGAGTCATATAATTTCATAATTTCACATTTGAAATTCATTGGATTTTGTTCTTTGATTCTATATTTAAAAAAATAAAACAATAATATTTTACTAAAATCTTGCTTTTCTTGCAAAGTTTCTCATTAAGAAGTGTTTTCAAATTCAGGAAAGTGTAAAACTGAATGCTAATCTTTTGAGGCAGACTTTTTTTTTTATAGTATAAAATAAATTATAAGGTAAAGTGAACTTAAGAAAAAAAATCAACCCATATATGGAAAATATATCATCCACTAAATCATATTGATTCATCTAAATCACTTCTAGATAGATGGTAGAGATTTATTTCCTGTTATGCTAATTGAATTTTTGCATAGCTAAACTCATTTAAATATCTATTTAGGCTATTTTCTTGTGTGTGTGTGTGTGTGTGTGTATACATACATATATACATATATGTATAAATATATACACACTATTATCTAAATTATACATATAGTACTCTGTGAATATGAATGCAAATGTATATAATTCTCTAGAAAATAGAGTATTGTATATGCACACACACATATATCATAGATGGAAATTTAAATAGATAAAAGCAATATATTCTTATTTTTTAAGTTATTCCACATAGACAAACATAATTTCCATTTTAAGATGATTTTTGGAATGCACAATAAGCAAAACAGTTTTTGAAAAGTCATTAGGATTTTTAAAGTTCTGTGAGTTAAAATACTGGGGATTTCACTTTTATAATCATATGAATGTTATTTTAATTAAGTTAAATGAAAATAATATAGATAATGAAATTAATAGACATTTTTACATGTCTACATGAAAACTGTAGACTGTAAGTTAGTTAGATTGTAATAAAGTGAAAACAAATATTAAAAAAAATCATACATTTTAAACCAGAAAGAAATTATGTGTTCAGACTATCTATTACATTCATAAAGAGCCTGAGGCCAAGAGAGGCAAGAGGAATTGTTTGAGAATGTATACCAGGTAAATGACTGAGCCAGCATTAGATCTGTGGTCTCCTGATTTTTAGTCAGTTTCTAACTCCACTCCTCAGAATGTTAATAATATCAAGTTTATCAGTTTTGATGATTTTTCAAACTTAAGTTTACTCATTCTGTGCTACTCTTGTCCCTGTCCTACCAAAGTCTAGGCCCATCCAAATACTGATATTTTTCACTCAGTTTTTTTTAACATTATATGAATATTAGTGTAACAAACAGGTTTCATAGCTAGTAATTGTGTGATTTGAAACTCAAGTATTGCTGACTCTAATAATCAAGTTGTTTAAAACAAATACTCCATGTACCAATAGTGACATTTGGTTTGAGTGATCAATTCTGTCTTTCTTTAGCAAAGATTGACACATAGAGTCCCTATTAGTACTTTTTAAAAATTGAATTATGTGAATGGAAACTAAACTGAACAGGAATATTTCTTGTTTTCTGTCCTGTTCTATCCTTTGCATGGCCCTAGATTTTTTTTTAAGGCTTAAATAGAAAGAGAAATCACTGATGACATGAGTCAAAATTTTAAAAAAAGGAACAAATGAAATTGACTAAGTGCTTTCAACTGAGTCAGATTTGTGTTTTTGTTTTCTGTAAATTGTATGATAATAATTTAAGTTGAACTAATTTAATTGGGTTTGCATTTATTTCTCTCAGAAAACTTATCTGACTAAGAGATAATCATGCAGCTACTCAAGAAATATTTCTTGATTAACTTTATCAGGAAAAAGTAAGAAATGTGGTTCTTTTAAAATCATATATATATATATATATATATATATATATATGTGTGTGTGTGTGTGTGTGTGTGTGAACATAGGTAGACATAAAATTATATAAGATAAAGGATATTTACTGACGAATAAAATCTGTCAAATCCCCATGTAATGATAAAATATTTTAAAATATAAGCCAGGGGAAATGTAATATTGACCCAAGAGATATACTTTATAAGAAGTAAAGTGATAGAGAGCTAAAGTTGGAATGAAGATTGGGTTCAGTCCTGTCTTTAATAAATATTAATTATGAGAATCTAAAACTTGTCACTTAGTTGCTCAGTGTTGGAGGTAATTAAGAATGAATACTGAAGAATAAGGTTTAGAGGAGGAATTTTTATATTTGATATCTCAAATAACTTATAAATCTAGGAAATATTTATATGTGTATTTATTTTATGATGCTGAATCAAACACAATTTTTTCAAGTAGTTCTACTATAACACTTTTTGAAAATGCAAATTTGTTCTAACATGATTGATATATTAAAGAAAAACACATGAGCAAATGTGGATTCACATTTCCTTAGGCAAAGTTTTATGCCAGAACCAGCTCACTTTTACAAGGAAATGTCATGTCTTTTTTTTCAGGTAAAGTGGCACATTTATTGTATTTCTTCTGATGTAGGAGTTGTGCATAGTTGTGGCAAATCTTCCTTCCCTCAGCCTGCTGAGACCTGAAGCCCTATACAAATCTGATAGAGGTCAAGACATAGCTAGTACTTAATCAATTTTATATTTAGTGTTCAATTATGAGTTCCAGTTCTTCTTTGGACAGAAATTCCTTCCTTCTCCACAGATCTGAGAGGTAAACTAGGCTATGTTATTCTATTTCACTTATAATATCACTCTTTATGTCTAAATCATGAACCCATTTAGATCATATCATGGTATGTGGTGTTGAGTGTAGGTCAAACCCTAATTTCTTCCATACTCATTTTCAATTTTCCCAGGAGTTTTTGTCATATAGTGAGTTCTTAATCCTAAATCTGGGGTTTTGGGGTTTCTCAAACACTAGATTGCTATAATTATAGACTGTTTTGTCCTGTGATCCTAACCTATTCCACTGATCAACTAGTCTATTTTTAGTCAGTACCAAATGTTTTTGGTGAACATTGTTTTATAATATAGTTTTAGATAGGGCATAGCTAGGCCACTTTCATTAGCATATTTTTTCATTAATCCTCTTGAAATTCTTGACCTTTTATTCTTCCATATGAATTTTGTTACTATTTTTTCTAGATTTGTAAAACAATTTCTCTGGAGTTTCATTGGCATGGCACTAAATAAGTAAATTAATTTGGGTAATATTGTAATTTTTATTACATTTTATTGGCTTATGCATGAGCACTATATTTTTCTAACTGATTAGATCTGACTTTATTTTTGTAGAAAGTGCTCTGTAATTGTGTTCATATAGTTTCTGACTTTCCCTTGTCAAGTAGATTCCCAAATATTGTATACTATTGACAATTACTTTGAATGGAATTGTTTTTGTATCTCTTGCTGCTCAACTATACAAATATACAAAAATGCTGATGATTAATGTGAATTCATTTTCTATATTGCAACTTTGTTAAAGTTGTAATTTGTTTCTAGTAGGTTTTTAATTGGATCTCTAAGATTCTATAAGTAAAACATCATATCATCAGCAAAGAGTGATAATTTGATTTCCTCATGACCTATTCTAATTCCTTTGATCACTTTTTCTTCTCTTATTCCCCAAACTAACATTTCTAACACAATATTGAATAGTAATGACTATCTGCTTCCATTTTACAGGAGAGTTCATCCCATTTACATTCACAGTTAAAATCACTAACTCCCTATTTCCTGTCATCTTATTTAACCTAAGTTATGCTTTACTCTTCCCTTTCTAGATTCCAGCCTCCCCATTATTTTGCTTTTGGTGACCACTTCCCTCAATGAGCCCTTCCCATTTAGAGCCCCTCCCCCTTTGTTACACCTTTCCCCTAAGATTTTTTTTTCTTTCTATTAGTCTTTCTCTTTCTTTTCCTTTTTTCCTTCCCACTTCCCTAGAAGGTGAAACAAGTTTCTATGTGAAACCAAATATGTTTAATATTCTATCTTTGAGCCAAATCTGATGAGAGTAAGATTTACACAATGCTCATTCCCCTCTTTTCTTTCCCTCAATTTCCCTTATTTTACCTCATTTTTCCTCTTTTTACAATACAATTCCCTTTCTACCTCATTTCCTTTTCATATTATAATAAAATCAAATTATACCTGCATTTTCCAAGTATATCTATAACAAATATAATTCTCAAGACTTTTTTTTTCCTTTTTACCATTTTATGTTTCTCTTGAGTTCTGTGTTTGGACATCAAATTTTGGATTCAGTTCATTAGAAATAGGTGAAATTCACCTACACTATTGAATGTCCTTCTTCTTCCCTGAAAGATAATGCTCATTTTAGCTGGATAGCTTATTCTTGGCTGTAATTAAAGTTCCTTTGACTTTCAGAATTTCATATTCCAGGCCTTTTGAGTCTTTAAGGCAGAGGCTGCAAGGTTCTTGGTAATCCTAACTGTCACTCTACCATATTAAATTGTTTCTTTCTGGATGCTTGCAATATCTTTTCCTTGGTGCAATAGTTCTGAAATGCAGCCATGATTTTACTTGGGAATTTAATTTTCTGGTCTTTTTTGGGAGATGATTGGTGAATTCTTTCAATGGCTGTTTTACTTCCTGATTCAAAATTATCAGGGTAGTTTTCCTTTATGGTTTCCTGTAAGATAATGTCTAGGTCTTTTTTTTTTTTTTTCATCATGGCTTTCAGGAATTCCAATAATCCTTAGATTGTCACTCCTAAATCTATTTTTCAGGTCAGTTGTTTTTCTTAGGAGGTATTTCATATTTTCATCTATTGTTTCATTTTTTTGTTTGTTTGATTGATTCTTGAAATCTTATTGGGTCATTCACTTCCATTTGTTCAACTCTAATTTTTAGTGTATTGTTTTCTTCAATTGCCATTTTTAGGTCCTTTTGAAATTGTCTAATTGAATTTTTTTGTTACCTGCATTCTTTTTTCATTTCACAAATTTTATTTTTCAGTGAAGTGGTATCTTTTTCATGTCTATTTTGTAGGGCAATATATGCTTTTTCCAAATTGTTCTGGCAATGATTTCATTTCTGTTCCCATTTTTCTTCTATTTTTCTTTTTTTAGATCTTTTATGCAATTTTCTCAGAAAGCCTTGTAAAATGGGGACCAGTCTGTTCTTTCAATAAAAGCTGCATATGGTGAGAGTTCTTTTTTTGTTTTTTACTCATTTTTAAGACTTGAAGTCTCCTCTTAATGCAAAGGAGTGACAACTACTTTAATTTGCCTTGGGGCAGTTCTTCTGATTGACTCCTGGAGCTGAGTAATTTTGGCTAGGTTGGCATTCTATGGTGGCTCATTGGTTTATAATTTGCCTTTTGTAGCAAATTTGTGAAACTGCCTGCTTGCAACCAGAACACCATAGCATGTGTGGCTCACAAAAGATTCTCAGATTGGTGGAGTCTTCTCTTGTCTCCCTGTACTACAGTATGGGTTCAGCAGCTTATCCCCCTGCCTGTTTAAAACAAACCTGTTTGGAAGTTCTTCCAAGGTACCTTCTTCTGGGAATGTGTTTTACTCTTACTATTTATGGGTTCTTTGACTCCAACACTAGTTTAGAGGCTTAATCTACTTTTGGTTTTAGAGAAGGTCAGAGGAAGTCACAGAAAGTCCTGTCTGCTCTCCACCATCTTGGCTCAACCTCCCAAAAAAACTAATTTAAAAGTCTTGTAATTAAACAATAGAAGAATATGTTCTATAACAGCATTTACTAAATCTAAGCTTGTTTAAAAATAAAAAAAATCAAGAAAATGTAATTAATAAAAATATCTGTGAAATCAGCCAAAATAGAGCAAGAAATTATATTTATATATATATATATATATGTAAAGTATAGCTATGTAATGCAATTGTATTTCTGATAAAACTTAACTACATTCTTAGAAGGAGGGAAAAAAAAAAGGATAACTTTCAAGCCAAAATATTTCAAGGAGAAAGTAAGAATTACCACTAAAAATGGAAGCTATTGATAATCTCTTCCAGTATGAAAATCTCTGATTTGTCTTCCATTAGACTTTTTCTTTTTTCTTTTTTTTTAAATTGCCATCTGTTTCTTTGGGATATTCATTTCCTTGTCTGATATTCAAACACTTCCCATGAAAGTCTTTTGAGCTTTTCTTAGAAAAAAAAATAACCTGCTCTTATGGCAAACTCTCAGATTGATTCAAAGAAAATAAAACATTTCTTTTTGTTTTTAAATTTACAATGTTCAATGCACTATGCAAATGACTGCCAAATCTCCATTCTTATCTCTGACTTCTATTTTGAACTGTAATATCACTTAGATGTCCTTGTATCATCTCATATGTTCAAAACCAAAAATAACTTTCCACTAAAATGCCTTGCCTTTGCAGACTTAGCTATTTCAGGCAGTGATATTCCAGTAAGTCATACCCAGCTTGGAATCTAATAGTCAAATTGGGTGTAACCCTTTCTGCAATCTTTACCTCTCCAAATCTCATTTGTTTTTCTTGTGTAAATCCCTCTACATACATCATCTAAAGCTTAGATCATCTGATTGGCCTCCTAATTGTTCTTTTTTTTCTAAGTATATCAATTCCTTACCTTGAGTGCTGCTATAAAATTAATCTTCTTCCTAAAATGTAATTGTTATCATCTCACTCTTTGATTCACAAAACTTTAGAAGTTCTTTGCTAAGATAAATTGTGTAATGTTTAGCCTTGGCATTTAAAGTGATCCATAATTAAGCCTAAAACTATTTTAAATGTCTATCTTTGGCCTTTCTTTGCTAGCTAGGTAATGTGTCTAATTTAATTTTATATCCTCTTTACATGCCAGAACAGTGCCTTGTACATATTATACTTGTTTAAAAAATCATTGAATGGGTCATTTTTTTCTTGTCATAGAAATCACTTCACTGAACGTTCTACAACAAATTATTATCTACCCAACTATCCTCTTAGATTTCATGATCTCAGAAATCATTTTGCACAATGAACTTAACTCCAAAACTCATTCCTCCTTAGATACCATTATTTCTCATATGTTAAGTATTGTTGGACTGAATTAGACTAAATAAAAGAGTGATTGCATTTTGATTTTTCAAGATAAAAAAAAAAAAAACTACAGATATGGAGGGGGAAAAAGAAACATGTCCTTTGCTATTTACAGGTTTTGTTCAACTTCTAAACAGTTCATGTCTAAAATTATAAGAGTAGACACAATGTGATATCTGAATCATTAATACATTATTCACAAAATATTTTTGTCTTTAAATTTCAAAACAACCCTATAGCTAGGTCAAAGAACTAATTTTTTTTTAAATGTTCTCTACATTTTTTTTAAAATTGATATCTTTGTTTAAAGTTCATTTTATTTATTTTAATACATGTTGTTTTATGAATCATATTGGCAGAAAAAATCAGAAAAAGAAGGGAAAATCATGAAAGGAAAAGAAAAAACAGAAAAAAAAAAGGAACATAGCATGTGTTGATTTGCATTCAAATTCGATCATTCTTTTTGTGCATGTAGATGGTGTTTTCTATCCAAAGTTTATTTTAATTGTTTTAGATCACTAATTCACTGAGAAAAACAAAGTCATTCATGTTGATAACTGTACATTTTTTCTGTTACTATGTACAATGTATTCCTTGTGCAACTTCTTTTGCTCAGCATCAGTTCATGTAAATATTTCCAGGCCTTTCTAAAGTCAGTTTGTTCATTATTTGTTAAGAAATAGGATATTCGATTAGTTTTTTTTACCTTAACTTATTCAAACCTTCCCTAATTGATAGACATCTACTCATTTTTCAACCACAAAAGGAAATAGTACACACATTTTTGCACATGTGGATCCTTTCCCCTTCTTTATGATTTCCTTGGGATACAAATCCAGTAATGGCATTCCTGGATTAAAAGTTATGCACAGTTTGATAGACTTTTGGACTTACTTATAAATTACTTTCCAGAATGATTGAATCATTTGACAACTCCAGCAAAATTGCATTAGTGTCCCAATTTTCCAACATCTTTTCCAGCATTTATCATTATCTTTTCCTACCATCTCAGACAATCTGAAGGTGTGCGGGAGTACCTCAGAGTTGTTCTGATTTGCAATTCCCCAATCATTAGTGATTTAAAGCATTTTTTTCAATTGATTATAATATATAAATATTAATTTTGCCATCTGAAAATTGTCTGTTCATATCTTTGACTATTTAGCAATTGGGGAAATGACATATATACTTATAAATGTGATATAGTTCTTTATATATTCAAGAAATGAGCCCTTTATGAGAAACACTGACTGTGAAAAAAAATCCCAATTTAGTAATTTTCTTTTAATCTTGTTTGTTTCATTTTTTTTGAGTGTAAAACCTTTTTATTTTAAAATGATCAAAGTTGTCTATTTGCCTTTCATAATGTTTTCTAATGGACCTAAACTTAACACCGTATACCAAGACAAGATCAAAATGAGTCCATGATTTAGGCATAAAGAACAAGATTATAAATAAATTAGAACATAGGATAGTTTAAAGTATTTTCATCTTTATTATATTTCCTCGGCCTATCTAAGAGCACTTAATATTTTTTTCAATTATTTAAGTCTGACTTTATTTGTGTGGAAAGTTTTTTGTAATTTTGCTCATATAATTACTGACTTTCCTTTGGTAGATAGATTCCCAAATATTTTATGCTGTTGAGAGTTATTTTGAATGGAATTTGTCTTTGTATCGCTTGCTGTTGGATTTTGTTGGTGATACATAAAAATGCTGAGGATTTATTGGGATTTATTTTGTATCTTGCAACTTTGCTAAAGTTATGAATTATTTCTTTTTTTTTTTATTTAATAGCCTTTTATTTACAGGATATATGCATGGGTAACTTTACAGCATTAACAATTGCCAAAACTCTTGTTCCAATTTTTCACCTCTTACCCCCCCCACCCCCTCCCCTAGATGGCAGGATGACCAGTAGATGTTAAATATATTAAAATATAAATTAGATACACAATAAGTATACATGACCAAAACGTTATTTTGCTGTACAAAAAGAATCAGACTCTGAAATATTGTACAATTAGCTTGTGAAGGAAATCAAAAATGCAGGTGTGCATAAATATAGGGATTGAGAATTCAATGTAATGGTTTTTAGTCATCTCCCAGAGTTCTTTTTTCTGGGCATAGCTGGTTCAGTTCATTTCTGCTCCATTGGAAATGATTTGGTTGATCTCGTTGCTGATGATGGCCTGGTCCATCAGAACTGGTCATCATATAGTATTGTTGTTGAAGTATATAATGATCTCCTGGTCCTGCTCATTTCACTCAGCATCAGTTCGTGTAAGTCTCTCCAGGCCTTTCTGAAATCATCCTGTTGGTCATTTCTTACAGAACAGTAATATTCCATAATTTTCATATACCACAATTTATTCAGCCATTCTCCAACTGATGGACATCCATTCAGTTTCCAGTTTCTAGCCACTACAAAAAGGGCTGCCACAAACATTCGTGCACATACAGGTCCCTTTCCCTTCTTTATAATCTCTTTGGGATATAATCCCAGTAGTAACACTGCTGGATCAAAGGGTATGCAGAGTTTGATAACTTTTTGAGCATAGTTCTAAACTACTCTCCAAAATGGTTGGATTCGTTCACAACCAACAATGCATCAATGTCCCAGATTTCCCGCATCCCCTCCAACAATCATCATTATTTTTTCCTCTCATTTTAGCCAATCTGACAGGTGTGTAGTGGTATCTTAGAGTTGTCTTAATTTGCATTTCTCTGATTAATAATGACTTGGAGCATCTTTTCATATGACTAGAAATAGTTTCAATTTCTTCATCTGAGAATTGTCTGTTCATATCCTTTGACCATTTTCAATTGGAGAATGGCTTGATTTTTTATAAATTAGAGTTAATTCTCTATATATTTTGGAAATGAGGGCCTTTATCAGAACCTTTGACTGTAAAAATATTTTCCCAGTTTATTGCTTCCCTTCTAATCTTGTCTGCATTAGTTTTGTTTGTACAAAAACTTTTCAGTTTGGTATAATCGAAATTTTCTATTTTGTGACCAGTCATGAGCTCTAGTTTTGCTTTGGTCATAAAGACCTTCCCCTTCCACAGGTCTAAGAGGTAAACTATCCTGTGTTCCTCTAATTTATTAATAATTTCATTCTTTATGCCTAGGTCATGAACCCATTTTGACCTTATCTTGGTGTACGGCGTTAAGTATGGATCAATGCCTAGTTTCTGCCATATTAGTTTCCAATTTTCCCAGCAATTTTTATCAAACAGTAAGTTCTTATCCCAAAAGCTGGGATCTTTGGGTTTTGTCAAAGACTAGGTTGCTATTTTGTTGACTGTTTTATCCCTTGAACCTAATCTATTCCACTGATCAACTAATCTATTCCTTAGCCAATACCAAATAGTTTTGGTAACTGCTGCTCTATAATATAATTTTAGATCTGGTACAGCTAAGCCACCTTCATTTGATTTTTTTTTCATTAATTCCCTTGAAATTCTTGACCTTTTGTTTTCTATATGAACTTTGTTGTTATTTTTTCTAGGTCATTAAAATAGTTTTTTGGGACTCTGATTGGTATAGCGCTAAATAAATAGATTAGTTTAGGTAATATTGTCATCTTTATTATATTTGCTCGCCCTATCCAAGAGCATTTAATATTTTCCAATTGGTTAGATCAGACTTAATTTGTGTGAAAAGTGGTCTGTAATTTTGCTCATAAAGTTTCTGATTTTCCCTTGGCAGATAGATTCCTAAATATTTTATATTATCAGTAGTTACTTTAAATGAAATTTCTCTTTGTAACTCTGACTGTTGGATTTTGTTAGTGATATATAAGAATGCTGATGACTTATGTGGGTTTATTTTATAACCAGCAACTTTGCTAAAGTTGTGGATTATTTCTAATAACTTTTTGGCAGAATCTCTGGGGTTCTCTAAATATACCATCATGTCATTGGCAAAGAGTGATAATTTGGTTTCCTCATTGCCTATTCTTATTCCTTCAATCTCTTTCTCAGCTCTTATTGCTAAAGCTAGCGTTTCTAATACAATATTAAGTAGTAACGGTGATAGTGGGCAACCTTGTTTCACTCCAGATCTTATTGGGAATGGTTGCAGTTTGTCTCCATTACATATGATGCTTACTGATGGTTTTAAATAGATGCTGCTGATTATTTTAAGGAAAAGTCCATTTATTCCTATACTCTCAAGTGTTTTTATTTCTAAAAGCTTTTTTGTAGAATCTCTGGGGTTCTTTAAGTATACCATCATATCATCTTCAAAGAATGATAGTTTGGTTTCCTCATTGCCTACTCTAATTCCTTTAAACTCTTTCTCAACTCTTATTGCCAAGGCTTGTATTTCTCATACAATATTGAATAATAATGGTGATAGTGGGAAACCTTGCTTCACTCCAAATCTTACTGGGAAAGGTTCCAGTTTTTCCCCATTGCATATGATGCTTACTAGATGGTTTTAAATAAATGCTCCTGACTATTTTAAAGGAAAGTCATTTATTCCTATACTCTCAAGTGTTTTTATTAGGAATGGATGTTGGATTTTATCAGAATGCTTTTTATGCATCTATTGAGATGGTTATTGATATGTTTTTTGTTAGTTTGGTAATTGATATAGTCGATTATGCTAATAATTTTCCTAATATTGAACCAGCCCTGCATTCCTGGTATAAATCCTACTTGGCCATAGTGTATTATCCTGGGGACGATTTTCTGTAATCTCTTTGCTAATATTTTATTTAAGATTTTAGCATCAATATTCGTTAGGAAGATTGGTCTATAATTTTCTTTCTCTGTTTTCAGTCTACCTGTTTTAGGTATCAGTACCATGTCTGTGTCATAAAAGGAGTTTGGTAGAACTCCTTCAATCCCTATTTTTTTTCAAATAGTTTATATAGCATTGGAGTTAATTGTTCCTTAAATGTTTTGTAGAATTCACATGTAAATCCATCTGTTCCTGGGGATTTTTTCTTAGGGAGTTGGTTAATAGCTTGTTCTATTTATTTTTCTAAGATCTTCCTCTGTCAATCTGGGCAAGCTATATTTTTGAAGGTATTCTTCCATTTCATTTAAGTTGTAGAATTTATTGGCATAAAGTTGGGCAAAGTAATTCCTAATTATTGCTTTAATTTCCTCTTCGTTAGTGGCAAGTTCTCCATTTTCATTTTCAAGACTTATCAATTTGATTTTCTTCTTTCCTTTTTTAATCAGATTTACTAAGAGTTTGCCTATTTTGTTGTTTTTTCATAGAACCAACTCTTAGTTTTATTAATTAATTCAATAGTTTTTTTTTTTACTTTCAATTTTATTGGTCTCTCCTTTAAATTTTAGAATTTCAAGTTTAGTGTTTGACTGGGGATTTTTAATTTGTTCCTTTTCTAGCATTTTTAGTTGCAAGCCCAATTCATTGACTTTCTCTTTCTCTGTTTTATGCAAGTAGGCCTCTAGAGATATTAAATTTCCCCTTATTACTTCTTTGGCTGCATCCCACACATTTTGGTATGATGTCTCATTATTGTCATTTTCTTGGGTGAAGTTATTAATTATGTCTATGATTTGCTGTTTCACCCAATCATTCTTTAGTATGAGATTATTTAGTTTCCAATTATTTTTTCGTCTACTTTCCCTGGCTTTTTGTTGAATGTAATTTTCATTGCATAGTAGTCTGAAAAGTATGCATTTACTATTTCTGCCTTACTGCACTTGAGTTTGAGGTTTTTATGTCCTAAGATATGGCTAATTTTTGTATAGATTCCTTGAACTGCTGAAAAGAAAGTGTACTCCTTTCTGTCTCCATTTCATTTTCTCCAGAGATCTATCACATCTAACTTTTCTAGTATTCTATTTACCTCTTTGGATTCTTTCTTATTTATTTTGTGGATTCATTTATCTAATTCTGAGAGTGCAAGATTGAGATCTCCCACTATTATAGTTTTGCTGTCTATTTCTTCTTGTAGCTCTCTAAATTTCTTTTTTAAGAATTTAGATGCTACACCACTTGGTGCATATATGTTTAATATTGATATTGCTTCATTATCTATGCTACTCTTTAGCAAGATATAGTGCCCTTCCTTTTCTCTTTTAATTAGATCAATTTTTGCTTTTGCTCGATCTGAGATCAGGATGACTACCCCTGCTTTTTTGACTTCACCTGAAGTATAGTAGATTTTGCTCCAACCTTTTACCTCTGCATGTATCTCCCTACTTCGGATGTGTTTCCTGTAAACAACATATTGTAGGATTCTGGCTTTTAATCCATTCTGCTAACCACTTCTTCTTTATGGGAGAGTTTACTTGCCATCTTGTTTTGTATTTCTCATACAATATTGAATAATAATGGTGATAGTGGGCACCCTTGCTTCTGTATTTACTTGACTGAATTCCTATTTATACTGTATTTCTTTCTGTATTACATTCCCTGTATTACTTTCCCTGTTTATACTTTTCTCCCTTCTTTCCCTCTTCCCCAAGGATTAAATACTGGGAAGGAGTTCCCAGTGTTAATCTTGTGAGAACCCCTTGCTTCTCACAGCCCTCCCTTTTTAGTATCCCTCCTCCCCACCTTAGAGTTCCTCCCCCTATCTTACTCCTTTCCCTCAGTTTCCGTATTCCCTTCTGCTTAGCTTATTCCTTCCCTTTTCACTTTTCCCTTCTCACTTTTCAATGAGGTGGGAGAAGTTTCACCATAAATTGAATACGTCTAAAATTTTTCTCTTAAAGCCAATTCTGATGGCAGTGAGATACCCACTATATTCATCCCCCTCCATTCTTTCTCTCAGATATAATAGGTTTCCTTTGCCTCTTCATGAGATGTAGTACTCCCAGTTTACCCTTTTTCTGGTACAATGCCCTTTCCACTTCTAGTTTCTAGAACAAGGTGTACATGTATTCTTGATACATTTTTATAGCCGAAATATAGTTCCCAAGATTTCTTTTTACCTTTTTAGGTTTCTCTTGAGTTCCATATTTGTAGATTAAACTTTTTGTTAAGTTCTGTTTTTTTCATCAAAAATAGGTGAAATTCGCTCATTTTGTTGAATGACCATTTTCTTCCCTGGAAAAAGATGCTCATTCTGGCTGGGTAGGTTATTTTTGGTTGCATGCAGAGTTCCTTAGCCTTTCAGAATACCATATTCCAGGCCCTTCAATCTTTTAATGTGGATGCTGCTAGATCCTGGGTAATCCTTATTGTGCCCCCTCTATATTTGAATTGGGTTTTTTTAGCCGCTTGGAGTATTTTTTCCTTCGTGGGAGGGTTCTGGCATTTGGTCACTATATTTCTTGGTCTTTTCATTTTAGGATCCCGTTCAGTAGGTGATCGATGAATTATTTCAATGTCTATTTTGCCCTCTGTTTTTATGACTTCTGGGCAGTTCTCTTTGATAATTTCCTGGAAAATAGTGTCCAGGCTCTTTTTTTCATCATATTTTTCTGGGAGTTCAATAATTCTCAAATTGTCTCACCTAGATCTATTTTCCAGGTATGTTGTTTTCCCAAAAAGGTATTTCACATTTTTTCCCATTGTTTGATTTTTTTGGTTTTGCTTGACTGATTCTTGTTGTCTCCTCGAGTCATTCAATTTCATTTGTTCGATTCTGATTTTCAATGAAGTATTTTCTTCACTCACTTTTTTTATATCTTTTTCTAATTGTCCAATTGTGTTGTTTTGTTCTATGGAATTTTTTTTCCATTTTGCCAATTTTATTTTTTAGAGAGCTATTTTCTGTTTCCAGTTCACTAATCCTATTTTTCAAGGATTTGATTTCTTTATCCACTCTGTCTTTAAATGAATGGGATGACTTCTCCAGACTGTCTTGCCAAGCCTCCCTCTCCTTTTCCCATTTTTCTTCTAGCTCTCTTGTAAGAGCTTTTTAAATTTCTTCCATGAGATTCATCTGTGCTGAGGAACAGATGATCTCCTCCTTTGGGGCTTCACCTGGAGACAGTCTGTTTTTAGTCTCCTCAGGGTTTAGAGTCTGCTCTCTATCCATATAAAAGCTGTCAGTGGTTAAGGTCCTTTTCAATTGTTTGCTCATTTTGTCAGAAAAGAATCAAAGACAAGCTAGCAAAGAAAAACAAAACAAAACAAAACAAATGGAATGTGTTTTTTTGTGAGGAGAGGCTGGGTGTTGTTACCAAGCTTCCTCTACAGACTATGCGGGGCAGCAGCAAGGCCCTAATAGTACAGCAATGGCTGTGCTGCACCTGCACTCCAAGACTCTGAGAGAGTACTGAGACACTATGGGGGAAGGGTGCCCTGGTCCCAAGAGACTCCAGCTATTTGGGGTTGTATTCTTCACCCCCAATGTTTTTAGCTTCTCTGTTGTGCTACTGACTTGCTGCCAGGACAAAGTATCCAATCCTGTAGCAAAACTCTCCCCACAAAGACGGCTGAGATCACATCCCACCCCCTCCTCTTGTCTGCTTGGCTATGAGCTGCCTGCTGGATTCTGGCTGCTGCTGCCTGCCCTCAGCCTGTGCCTGATATAAAACTGTCCCTTCCCTCCAGCAAAAACAGGCCTTTCCTGGCAAATTTCAAGGATGTCTTCTCTTGGTAACTATTTCTGGGGATTTTTTTCTGTCAAACATTAATTCAGAGGCTTGTCATGAAATGAATTCTGCGAGAAAATGTGAGGCTTACACAGCTGTGTGCTTCCTTTCCACCATCTTGGCCAATTATCTCCCTTGATATTCTTGATCTTTTATTTTTCCATATGAATCTTGTTATTATTTTAACTAGGTCTATAAAATATTTTTTAGTAGTTTGATTGGTAAGGCACTGAACAAGGAGACTAATTTAGGTCAAATTGTCATTTTTATTCTATTAGTTTTGCCTACCTATGAGCAATTGTTATTTTTTCAGTTGTTTACATCTGACTTTATTTGTGTAAAAAGTATTTTGTAATTGTTTTCAGACAGTGTCTAATTTTGTCATTGCAGGTAGACATTCAAATATTTATATTGCTACAGTTATTTTAAATGAAATTTCTATTTCTATCTCTTTCTGATGAACTTTGTCAGTAATATGTAGAAATGATGATGATTTGTGTGGGTTTATTTTATATTCTGCAACATTGCTAAAGCTGTGAATTGTTTACAGTAAATTTTTGGATGATTTTCTACAATTCTCTATGTCTATCATCTCATCATCTGCAAAGAGTGATAGTTTTATTTACTTGTTGCCTATTTTGATTCCTTTAATTTCTTTTTTTCTTTTCTTATTGCTAAAGGCAACATTTCTTGTACAATGTTGTATAATAGTGTTGATAATGGGCATTCTCATTTCACCTCTGATTTGATTAGGATGTCACCTAGCTTCTCTCCATGAGAAATGAAGCTTGCTGTTTTAGATATATACTGCCTATTGTTTTAAGAAAAACTTCCTTTATCATTATGTTCTTCACTGTTTTTAATGGGAATGGGAATTGTATTTTGACGAAAGATTTTTCTGCATCTTTTGAAATTATCATATAATTTCTGTTGGTTTTATTATTGATATGGTTAATTATGGTAATAGTTTACCTGATATTGAACCAGCCCTGCATTCCTGTTATAAATCTCATTTGGTCGTAGTGTGTTATCCTACTGAAAAATTGCTATAATTTCTTTGCTAATATTTAATTAACATTTTTCCATCAATATTTATTGGAGAGACTGGCCGGCAGTTTTCTTTCTAAAACTAGGAAAAGCCAAAACAGAAAAAGAAAATTTGTTAATATGATTAGAAAAAGGAAAGGAAAAAAAAAACAAATCACTAGCATCAAAAATGAAAATAATGAACATATCATCAGTGAAAAAGAAGTTAAAGCAATAAGTAGGAGCTATTTTGCTCAATTATATAGAAGAGAATCTGACAATCTAACAAAATGGGTGAATATCTAAATTGCCCAGGTTAACAGAAGAAATAAATTACTTAGTCTTGTGTTTTTCAGGGGTTCAGAGGCTCACTAATTGTCTTTTGTAGTTGTGTTGAAAGTCTCACAGCTAGTCTTCTGATCTATTGGCTTTTGAACCTTGATAGAATAGCCAAAAATGCTGTATTTTGGCTAAAAGTCTCCCATTAAATTTCCCTGGCATGTGGAGGTGACTCTGCTATGGGTCCTTGCCTTGAGTCTGTGCTTGGAAGCCCTGCCCCACCTTCACCAAATTGAAACAGTTCTTTTCTGAAGTTCTCCCCAAATATCTCTTGCTGGGAATTTGTTGCATTCCAAATACTTGTGGTTTCTATCATTCCAAAATGTGTTCAGAGGCTTAATCTGGTGCTGATCTGAAGGAAGCCAAGAAGAGCTCCAACAAAAGACCTGTCTTCTTTCTGATCTGTTGGCTTCTCATACCTTCCACACCCCCAGGGAATTTTCCAATGTCTATTCTTTCTCTGTTTCTAAAACATTGGAGCGGTTTTCCTTGATGATCTCTTGAAGAATGCTACACATGTCCCCTACCTAAAAATGATTAGGTAGACTAATCATTTTTACATTGTCTTTTCTGGATCTATTTTCCTGGTCAGCTATTTTTGTAATTATATATTTTATATTTTGTTCCATTTTTTCTTTCTTTTTAATTTGTTTTATTGATTCTTGGTGTCTCATATTCATTAGCATCCATTTGTCCTTTTCTAGTTTTTAATGTAGGATTTTCTTCAGTAAACTTTTGTATCTCTTTTTTCTATTTGATTAATTCCACTTTTCAAGGTGTTGCTTTCTGCACTGGATTTTTTTTTTTTTTTTTTTTTTTGCATTTGACCAATTGTATTTTTTTTTTCATTGCCTTCCTTTTCCTGGTTGTTGACATTCTTGCATACCTCTCATTTGTTTTCTTATTTTTTTTTTTACTTCTCTTTTTTGCCTTTGAAAGTTTTTCGTTTGTTTGTTTTTTCCTGAGGACTTCCAAGAAGCCTCTTTGAGCTTGAGACCACTTCATGTCACTCTTTCAGATTTTCTTGTGTGGACATTTTGACCTCATCTGAGTTGATGTTTTGGTCTTCTCCATCACCCTAGCATCTATTTTATGATGAAGGTTCTTTTCATTTTCCTGCTCATATTCTATTATTTTCTTTTGGCATTTCCTAATTTTTATTTTACTTTTTTATTTTCAAGCCTTGATCCTAGATCAAAGGAGATGCTGTCCCGAACTTGCTGTAGAGCTCTTAACCTTACCTTTTAGCACAAAGATCTCTTGTGTTGCAGTGATTTTCAAATATTATTTATTTCCAAGAACAGGCTTTCATAGAATTTACCTTTTTATTTTGACTGGTGGCTGCCCCACTTGTCGGCTCTTCTACTGAATCAGGACTGATGGTCTCAGTTGCTGATATGCTGGGATTAAAACCATCTCACTGGTTTTCATAGACTCCATCTAGCCCATCTGAGATGGACTAAGCACCTTTTTCATCATCTTAGTGAAAGCGAGCTTTTTTGAATTTTTTCTTATCTATATTAAGCTGGAGAGAGGTTTCACTAGTGAAACTCTTTTTATAATTTGATTTCATGTGGTTTTTGGGGGAAAGCGGGTATGTTTGAGCAGTTTCCTGGTTATACTCTCCCCTGGAAATTCATGGAACTATTTATAAGTGAGTTAATAAACAGAGATTAAGTGACTTGACCAAAATAACACAGTTAATGTTCTCCAATCTTCCACAGTTCTTTGGAAAAAGACAACTCAGAAAGAACCACTCTTATCTGTAATAATTATCTACATTCAGATATAGTACAATGTTTGGAATAAGATTTATTGCAATTTTGCTTCTTTCTTCAAATGTCTGTTTCCTGATGGTGAGTTGTTTGAATGATCACAGGAGTCAGCTGGCTTAAAATTTCCCCTGTGAATTATTATTATAAGGAGGTCAAAGAGATAAAAGAACATTTAATGAACCAGTTTCATGAACACAAATAACATCAAACTCAGCTCTACTCAGAATAAGTTTAACACTCTATCTTGGAAAAGAAACAACATAAAATGCATTTTCCATCACTTATTCAAGAAATAGGGGACAAAGATTCAGAGGCTGAAGTCATAGAAAGCTGTTTTATTTGTTTGATCAGAATAACTTGTTTTGTATTAAAAAGGAGGATTCAATCAATACTAAAGGCATATGGGACTTCTGCAAAAAAAAAAAAAAAAGGCATCAATAAAATACCAATTTAAAAAAATCTACAAACTGTCTCTTGTGGGTGATTAAAGCCCTCTAAACTGTCTAAGAGCAAGGGTATACTTTTTTAAAATTGATTAATTGTTAGATCACTGAAGGCAATTTTTTTTTCTATCCTCAAAGGCTTCCTTTAAAATTTCAAAAATCACTCTAGAAAGAGCAATTTTCTCTTGAGAACAAAATCATTTTGGCAGTCTTTTGAAAATGACTCGTGAGCCAGGAGATAAGTTCAAAGAAAAAGGTCAGTAAAAGTGGAATAGTATGTTTTTTTTTTTTTTTTTTTTCTGAGTGATTAGATACAGAGTCATAATGTTTTCATGGATATATAGAAAGGAATTGGTAACTTTCCCCATTTCTACATTATGGAAAGAAAGAAAGGACATGCCAAAGTAAAAAGCTAAAATGTTACTACAGTTTTATCAGTTTAACAGCTCTCAGTTTCCATTCATAAGGGGAATATGTCAAATACAAGTCAAAAAGATAAAGGACAGAACAAAACATGTAACTACTTAAAAAAAAAAAAAAAAAGAAATCTTCAACTATTTGAGTCATCTTAGAACTGGAGTGAAAATCCCTTGTAACCACCTTTTTAAAAATAAAACAACAAAAGCAGCATTGATTATGTACCTTTTGCTGAAGAAAAATAGAATATTTGCTTGAGAAATCCAAAGCAGGAGATGATTCCTAGCTGTGGTATATGAGGAAGTTGCAAATTATGACCAATACCATACTATTGTGATTTCAATAGTTTATTTGTAGACCTGTCAGAGTGGCAGATGGATTAGTGGTCTGCCACCAAAGAAAGATTAAAGATTCCAAAGCAAAGAGATATGGAATAAAATCAGGTAGGGCTTTTCTTGTTCATCAAACTTCAGTTTGTAACAGCTTGATTATTTCATTGTTATCTTCACTTGATAAATTAAATTTAGAATCGACAAAAAATGTCTCATAAAGGCAGAGGAGATGCCTTATCGCATCTATTAGTTTACTTGAAAATTTCATTAATGGAACAACTGGGGCTTTGTACACTTTTCATGTATAATGCCAAATACAAAATCTGGAAAAGCAAAAAAGCTTAAGATGTACAAGATCTGTGTCCCAGATATTCTGTCCTTGACACACCTAAATCTGCACATTTAGTATTTATGGTGCACTTTTTTTGACTTGAAGCAATAATACAATTAATTTGATAAACTATATCCATAAATGTGTTATCTATTGTTCTAACTATGAGTCTATGTGTATATCTATATTAAATATATGCATAAAATTCACATCATGATGTTTATATTAATATTGCAGTATTTCTGATGTAAAGATAGGTTTTATTTTGTTTTGTGAAGCATTCATTTATATTTAAATGTTAAAGAGACTTTTAAAATACATTTTCATCTTTGACAAAAAAAAAAAAAAGAAAGAAAAACACACCCTTAGCACTTCCAGACATAAAATACTATTATAAAGCAACAGTCATAAAAATCATATTGGATCGGCTAAGAAAAAAAAATAAGTGGTGGATCAGTGTAATAGTTTAGATATAAATGACAAAATAATCAATGACTATAGTAATTTAATGTTAAACCCCCAAATTCCAGTTTCTGGAATAAAAACTAACTATTTCACAACAATTGCTATGAAAAAGTAGAAAATAGTATGAGAGAAACCAGGCAAAGATCTACATCTCATACACATTACCAAAATAATGTAAAAATGTATACACAATTTAAGCATTAAGGATGATTCAATGAGCAAATTAGCAAAGCAAGGGATATTTTACCTATCAGATATTTAGAGAAGGGAAGAATTTATGTCAAAAAGTAGTAGAGAACATTTTGAAATGCAAAATGGAAAATTTTGATTACATTAACATTAAAAGATTTTGCACAAACAAAACCAACCCAGCCAAAATTTTTCACAAGGGAAATAGAAAGCTGGGAATTTTTCTTTCTTATTTTTTTTTACAGCCAGTGTTCCCAAAAAAGGCTTCATTTATAAAAAATATGAAGAACAGAATCAAATTCATAAGAATACAAGTCATTCACCAAATAATAAATGGAAATAACGACAAGAACAGACAATTTTTAGATGATGCATTAAAGCTATGATAATCATATAAGAAAGTGCTCTAAATCTGTATTGATTAAAGAAATGCAAATTAAAGCAAATTTTAAGTACCACCACAAACCCCTTGGATTGGCTAAGATAATGATAAATATTGATGGGGATGTGAGTAAACTGGGGCACTGGTGAAGTTTAGAAATTATTCAATCATTTTCTATTATGTTTTATTTTCAAAATATATGCATGAATAATTTTTCCCTATTCACCCTTGAAAAAGCTTGCATTCCAAATTTTCCTCACCTTTCTCCCTACTCTTCTCCCTAGATGGCCAATAATCCAATATATGTAAAATATATTAAAATGTGTATTAAATCAAATATATTCTACATATTTATATAATTATCACACTGCACAAGAAAAATCAAATCAAAAAGAAAAAAGAGAAAGAAAACAAAATGCAATCAAATAAGTAAAAGAGTGAAAATGCTATGTTTTGATCCAAATTCAGCTCCCACAGTCCTCTCTTTGTGTATATATAGTTCTTTTCATCACAAGATCATTGGAACTGGCTTCAATCATCTCAATGTTGCAAAGAACCACATTCTTCAGAATTGATCATGATATAATCTTATTGTTGCCATATACAATGATCTCCTGGTTCTGTTCATTTCAATTAGCATCAGTTCATGTAAGTCTCTCTAGGGCTCTCTGAAATTATTGTGCTGATCATCTTTTATAGAACAATAATATTCTATAACATTCATATACCATAAATTATTCAGTCATTCTCCAACTGATGAGGATACATTCAGTTTCCAGTTTCTTTTCACTATAAAAAGGGCTGCCACAAACAGTTTTACACATGCGGGCCCTTTCCCTCCTTAATGATCTCTATGTATAAGGCCAGTGAGACACTCCTAGATCAAAGAATATACACACTTTGATATGCCATGGGCAAAGTTCCAAATTACTCTCCATAATGGTTGGATAAATTCACAACTCCACCAGTAATGTCTTATTGTTCCAGTTTTCTCACATATTCTTGAATATTCATCATGATCTTTTCATGTGATCTTAAGCAATCTGAAATATGTGCAGGGTTACCTCAGATTTGTCTTAACTTGCATTTCTCTAATCAATAGTGATTTAGAGCACCTTTTCATATGACTAGAAATGATTTCAATTTCTTTATCTGAAAATATTCTGTTCATATACTTTGACCATGTATCAATTGGAGAATGGCATGATGTTTTAATAAATTTGAGTCATTTCTCTATATATTTTAGAAATGAGGTCTTTATTAGAGCCCTAGAGTGTAAAAAAATAAAATTAAAAAAAAATTCCAGTATATTGCTTCCCTTCTAATCTTGTCTGCACTGGATTTGTTTGTACAAAAACTTAATATAAGCAAACTTAATATAATCAAAATTACCATTTTTTTTTCCATAATGTACTCCAGTTTTCCTTTGGTTACACATTCCTTCCTTCTCCACAGATCTGAGAAGTAAAGTATCCTTTTTCCTTCTAATTTGCTTATAATAACACTCTTTATGTCTAAATCATAAACCCATTTTAACCCTACCTCGGTATACAGTTTTGGGTATGAGTCAGTGCCTAGATTCTACCATACTAATTTTCATTTTTCCAGCATTTTTTGTCAAATTTTGAATTCTTATCACAAAAGCTGAAGCCTTTCAGGCTTGTCAAACACCAGATTGCCCTGATATTTACCTATTTTGTCCTGTGAGCCTGATCTATTACACTGATTAAATACTTTATTTCTTAGCCAGTACCGAATGATTTGATGACTACAGCTTTATAATATAGTTTTAGGTCTGGTATAATTATACAACCTTCATTTACATTTTTTCATTAATTACCTTGACATTCTTGCCTTTTATCTTCCAGATGAACATTGTTATATATATTTTTTCTAGTTCTGTAAAGTAATTTCTTGGAATTTTGATTGGTACAGCACTGGATAAGAAGATTAATTTAGGTAGTATTGTCATTTTTATTATATTTGCTTAGCTTACACATGAGCACTTGATATTTTTCAAATTGATTAAATACAACTTTATTTGTATAGAAAATGCTTTGAAGTTGTATTCATATACATATAGACTTTGCCTTCACAGGTAGACTCCCAAATACTTTATATCATCTACAATTATTTTGAATGGAATTTCCCTTTGTATCTCTTGTAACTGGATTTTGTTGGTAATATATAAAAATACTGATGATTTCTGTAGATTTATTTTGTATCTTGTAACTTTGCTAAAATTATGAATTGTTTCTAGTAGGTTTTTTGCTGTTGTTTTTTTGTTTGTTTGTTTTGTTTTGTTTTGTTTTAGTTTTTCTCTAGGATTTTCTCAGGATACTATCATATCATCTTCAAAGAGTAATACTTTCATTTTTTCATTACTTTATTTCTTTAATCTGATTTTCTTCTCATTGACAAAGCTCATATTTTAAATGCAGTACTGATTAATAATGTTGATTAGTGGGCAAGCATGCTTCACCCCATTCTTATTGGGAATGGTTCTAATTAGACCTGATTGCACATAATGCTTGCTGATGGTTTTAAATAGATTTTACCAATCACATAAGAAATCTCCATTTATTCTTATACTCTCTCCTGTTTTTCTTAGAAACATATTTGCATTTTGTCAAATGCTTTTTCTGTATCTATAGAGATAATTGTATAATTTTTATTGGCTTGCTCATTGTTATAGTCAATTATGTTAATAGTTTTGGTAATACTGAACCAGCCCTGCATTCCTGGTATAAACCCCACTTCTTCATGTTATATGATCCTGAGGATGACTGGCTCTAGTCTCTTATGTAATATTTTATTTAAGATTTTTGCATCAATATGCATTAGGGAAATTGGTTTATAATTTTCTTTCTCTGTTTTTACCCTATAATGTTAGGTATCAGCACCATATCTGTGCCATAAAAGGAATTTAGTAGAACTACTTCTTTCCCTATTTTTTTCAAATATTTGTCATGGTGTTATAATTAATTGATATTTAAATGGTTCATAGCCCTGGAGAATTAATCAAAAGAATATTATAAATAATCCACAACTTCAGCAAAGTTTCAGGATACAAAATAAATCCACACAAATCATCAGCATTTTTATATATTACCAACAAATCCAGCAACAAGAGATACAAAGAGAAATTCCATTTAAAATAATTGTCCATCATATAAAGTATTAGCATGTCTAAGTGCTAAAGCAACGATTGAAAGTCTATGAACACAACTAAAAAACATTTTTGACACAAAAAAAGTTATATTTAAAAAATTGGAAAAATATCAAGTGCTCTTAGATAGGTCAAGCGACTATAATAAAAATGACAATATTACCTAAACTAATCTATTTGTTTATTGCTATAATAATCAAACTCCCAAGAAACTGTATTACTGCCCTAGAAAAAAAAATAACAAAATTCATCAGGAAGAACAAGAGATAAAGAATTTCAAGGGAATTAATGAAAAAAATAAAGCAAATGAAGGTGGTATAGCTATACCAGATCGAAAACTATGTTATAAAGTAATAGTCATCAAAATCATTTGATACTGGCTAAAAAAAATAGACTAGTTGATCAGGAGAATAGGTTAGGTTTACAGGGCAAAATAGTCAATAACTATTGCATTCTAATGTTTGACAAATCCAGAGATCCCAGCTTTGGGGATAAAAACTCACTATTTGAAAAACTGCTTGGAAAATTGTAAATTAGTATGGCAGAAATTTGGCATTGACCCATACCTAACACTGCATACCAAAATAAGGTCAAAATGGGTTCATGATAATAAACATGTATTGGACTACGTACCATCTAGGGGATGGGTTGCAATGAAGGAGGGGAAATTTTGGAATAGAAGGTTTTGCAAGGGTCAGTGTTGAAAAATTACTCTTGCACATGTTTTGTAAATAAAAAGCTTTAATTTAAAAAAAAATTGGAAAATTCAAATGTAAATCCATCTGGCCTTAATGACTTTTTTCTTAAGGAGTTGATTAATTGTTTATTCTATTTCATTTTTCTAAAATGGGATTATTTAAGTAACTGATTTCCTGTTTTGTTAATCTTGTCAATCTATGTTTTTAAGTATTCCTCCATTCACTTACAATTTCAGATTTATTGATATATACATATGTAAAATAACTCCTAATTATTGCTCTAATTTTCTCTTCATTGGTGGAAAGTTCATCTTTTTCAATTTTGATACTAACAATTTGTTTTTCTTCTTTCTTTTATCTAATGAAATTAACTAAGAGTTTTTATATTTTGTTGATATTTTCACAAAACAACTCTTACTTTTTAAATTTTCTTACTTTTAATTTTTTATTTTAATTCTTTTATTTCTTTTAATTTTATTAATCCTTTTGATTTAAAGAATTTCAAATTTGGTAATTAATTTTGGGGTTGTGATTTTTCTTTTTCTAGTTTTTTTTATTGCAAGCTTACTTAATTCATTGAACTTTTTCTTCTCTATTTTCTGCAAGTAAGCATCTAGTGATATAAAATATCCTCTAATAATCACATTGGCTGCATTCCATAAATTTTGATATGTTGTCTCATTATTGTCATGTTCTGGGTGCAGTTATCCATTGTGTCTATGACTTGATGTTTCATGTGGTTGTTCTATAAGATCAGATTATTTAGTTTCCCATTAATTTTTGCTTTATTTTCCCTTGGCCTTTTATTGCACATAATTTTCGTTGCATCATGATCTGAAACAATGCATTTACTATTTCTGCCTTTCTGCATTTAATTTTGAGGTTTGTATGCCTTATTGCACAGTCATTTTTTGTGTGGGTTCCATGTCCTATTGAGAACAAAAACTATGTCTTTCTGTCTCCATTTAATTTTCTCCAAAGGTTTCCATATCTGAGATTTTTGTATTCTATTTACATCCTTAAAATGTTTCTTATTCATTTTGTTATTCAATTTATCTAGTTCTGAGAGAGCAAGTTTGAAGTCCCCCACTAGTGTAATTTTGTTGTCTAATTCTTCTTGCAGCTCTCTTAAAATATTCTCTAGGAATTTGGATGCTATACCATTTGCTTCCTTATCTCTTTGAATTAGATTTATTTTTGCTTTTGTTTGATCTCAGATCAGAATTGCTACTACCCCTGCTTTTTTTTTTCTCTGCCAAAGCATAATAGATTCTGCTCCAGCCTTTTGCTTTTACTCTGAATATTATATTGTGCTTTAAATATGTTCCTTGTAAACAACAAATTGTAGGATTCTAGCTTTTTTATCTAGTCTGCTGTTTTCTTCTGTTTTATAGGAGGGTTCATCCCATTCATATTCAAAGTTAAATTTACTAACTCTGCATTTCCTGTCATCTTGTTTTTAACCTAGTTATACTTTTCTCTTTCCTTTATACCTTTCCCTCCTCCACAATATTTTGCTTCTACCTATCCCCTACCTCAAGCATCCCTCTCCTTTTCTAACACATATACCTTTCTTATACTTTTTTTACCCTCCTACTTCTGTACTCCCTTCTATTAGACTCCCTCTTTTTTTTTTCCCTTTCCCCCTCCTACTTTCCTATAGGGTTAGATAAGCTTCTTTGTGAAGCTAAATATGTCTGCTATTTGTTCAAATCCAAGCTAGCTCCCTGGAGGTCTCAGGATCGGCCAGAGTCAGGATAAGTAAAAGTCCTTGGTCTTTAGGGAGAGAAGTGAAAGAAGCAGGCAAACTGCCAGGAGTTTTGCCAAGAGCTCTTCTCGATTCTGGAGTCCAGAATCTTCACCTGTCTCCTCCTTGTCTTGACACCAAGTGAGTCTGGCCTGTTTCACCCCACCCTCTAATTCTTGCCTACAATTATCTTAACACAAAACATTGAGCCATCATTAACTGTGAGAAGAGCTATTTATCCAAATATATGCTAATCGAGTTATTGTCTCATATTGAATAGATAATTAGCCTTAGGTGCTCAGTTGTCCAATTCAAGTACACCTTTTCATAGTTTCAGCCCTTTACAGATATTATATCTTTGAACCAAATCTAATTAGAGTAAAATTCACATAAAACTCATTCCCTTCCCTTTCCCACCCTCAATTGTAATTGGCTTTTTATCTCTTCAAAAGATGTAATTTACCTCATTTTAAGTCCATCTGCTTTTTCTTCAATAGAATCACTTTTC
This sequence comes from Sarcophilus harrisii, assembly GCF_902635505.1. NCBI lineage: Eukaryota > Metazoa > Chordata > Mammalia > Dasyuromorphia > Dasyuridae > Sarcophilus > Sarcophilus harrisii. Next base: position 409,046,799 of record NC_045426.1, read on the forward strand.
TTCCTGTACCTGTACCTGCTCATTATACACATGCCACAGACCCAGATTTTATGATTTAAACATGCCATATTGTCATTTTTAACTTTAAAAGAAAGTTTTTTTCCTTTTCTTTTTACCTTTTTATACTCTTTTTTTCTTTTGAGTTCTGTATTTGAAGATCAAATTTTCTATTTAGCTCAGGTGTTTTCATCAGAAGTAAATGGAATTCACCTGTTCCATTGAATACTATTTTCCCCTGAAAGGTATTACTCAATTTTGATGGATAGTTGATTCCAGGTTGCAATTTAGGTTCCTTTCCCTGTTGGAATATCAGATTCCATGCCCTTTGATCTTGCTAGGTCCTGGGTTATCCTGATTGTGGTTCCTCAATATTTTAATTGTTTCCTTAAGTCTGCTTATAATATTTTCTCCTTGGTTTGATAATTCTGAAACTTAGGTATGATGTTCTTTGGAGTTTTCATTTTGGGGTCTCTTTCAGGAGGTGATTGATGAATTCTTTCCATGTCTATTTTACCCTCTGGTTCTAGGACATGAGGACAGTTTTCCTTGCTTTTTTGCTCATCGTTTTTTAAAGGTTGAGGTCTGTTCTTAAGGCAAAGTGGAGACAACAACTTTGGGTTGATCTGGAATTGGTGCAACTATTTGATTTCTGATGCTTGGTAGGTGTGGCTAAGTCTTTCATTTTTCTAGGGTTCAGAGGCTCGTTATTTACCTTTAATATTTGCTTTGGGTGTCTCATAGTTAATCTGCCTTTCACTAGCTTGTAACTAGAATAGAGTAGGCTAAAAGCCTCCCAGTAGATTCCATGGTACATTGCAAAGTAGATTCACCTCGGGCAGGGAGCCAAGGCTTTGCAGTGTACCATGGAAAGCAAGATGGTTCAATGATCAACTATCAAAAACTTGATTCTTCTTAGTGATTCAGTGATCCATTGTAATCCTAATAAACTTAGAATGGAAAATACTACCCTCATCCTGGAAGAAGATTGTCAAGAATGAATATAAATCAACACTTGCCATATTCACCTTTTTTCTGTTTCTTTTTCTCTAAAGTGCTTTTTCTTTTTTCGTGTGATCTTTCCCTTCATTATTCATAAGGATATATACTTATCCCCTATTCCCCACTGCAAAAAAAGGGGAAAAAACCCTTTCCCTGCCATACAAATTAGAATATGTTTCCTCAAACCATATTGAGACCATTTGCAAGACTTGGTTAGCTCAAGGGTCTAACTGAAAGTTTGAATATCACTCCTTCATGGAGCTGCTTGGCTGTGGATCATACCAAGTAGCTCAGACAAGGCAGTTTTAAGCTTTTCAGTTAAATCAAGTCAATAAGTTCTCACTGCCTATCTTTGTTGACAATCCTTATGTAATGGCTAATTGATCTCTTTTTTGTTAACTATTGAAAGTTATTAAATGTAATATATATATATATATATATATATATATATATGAATGAATGTGCATATATAAGCAAAAATTGTTTTTTTAACATGTAATGAGTAGTGTGACTAGTAGGGAATGAGAAGTTATACATGACTAAATAAAAACAATGTGTTTTTGTAAATTAGGGAAAGCTTAAAAAAATAAAAATCATCAACAACAACAACAACACTTTCATCCTTGCATCCATTTTTTTACCATCCAGTGACTGGCTTCCTGATCATTCCTTGAATAAAATACTTCATCTTCCAACTATGGATATCTTCATTGTCACTCATTCACAAAATGTTCTCCTTTATCTCCATATCTGAGATTCCTTGATCTACATTAAGTCCTAACTAAAATTTAATGTTCTATGGGAAGCTTTGTTGGTCTTCTTTATGGATTATATGTTCTGTAGGTGTGGACCCCCTTTATATGAAGGCTTTCTGAGAACTTTTCAGGGTTCCAGCTGTCAACTTGGCACTAAACTCTCATCTGTGATTCTAAGAAACTGTATCATATGCAAGAGCCACACCCAATACACTTCCTCACCAGAAAGGTTAGCCAAGGTTTAGAATAACCAGCAGTCTTAAATACTCTATGAGTGATAGGGTTGTCCAAAGACTTCACATATTGGAATGGGCAGATGAGAACAATTTGTTCCAACAGTCATAAAGGTGGTTGAAGGAAGCAGTGTGGTGTATTAAAGCTAGATTAAGGTATGGAGATGCCAGGAATCCTGGGTCATTGCCATGACTGGACTTTGATGACTCTGGAAGAGAAAATGAAGCTGACAACTTTTTCCAATTCTACCTCACTAAAATTCAGTTTACTCATCAGTCAGAATATCACATTATGTGGTCATATGTTTTAATCATACACAAAGGACAAATAATAGCTCATTTGCCATAGTGGTTTGTATATTTTAACCTCCATTAGACTATGAAATTCTTGAGATCAGAACTTATCTTTTTATTTTCTTTGTATTTTTTTGCACATAGGACTGTTCCAGGCACATAGTAGATATCTAATAAATACTGATTTGCCAATTGATTAATTTAAGCAGATATAAACATAGTCAACACTACTGTGCAGATAAGACTGAAAGATCTGGTGCATTACTCACTTCAGAGCTTCTCCAAAAATATTTTTAGTACTATTTAGACTAAGCTATGTAACACTGGACAAATCAGAGTAATCTCTCTGTGTGCCAGTTTCCTCATCTATAAAATGAGTGGTATTAATTCTAATCCCTTAAAATCTATGACAGATAATCTGTGAGAAAATTGAAATAGGAACTTCAGTATAAGAGGAAATGTGAAATGGACAAAACTGCTGATATGAATAAGGGAAGAAATGCAACTCACAGCACTCACATAATTAAAAAAAATTGTTAAATTTTAATCCTAAATCATTTTTTTCATGTCCAACTATAAAAAAAACTCATAACTAATATGCATAATCAAACAAAAGGAATTTCTGAACTGGTTTTGTTTAAAAATGTATGTCTTGTTTTGGGTATTGAATTTGCTACTCCTCTGTAAGTCAATAGCATTCTTTAACCTTGGAATCATAGTTGGTCATTGTATTGCTTTGTATCAATTATTTGTTGTTTTTATTATGTTATAGAAATTATTCTCATGGTTCTCTTCAGTGAATTCTGAATCAGCTCTTAAAACTTTTCCAGATTTCTCTGAAATTCCCTTTGTCATTTATCAGTAGCAAAATTGTATTCCATTATATTTATATTACAGAATTTGTCAATACTCCATTATACTTGAATTCCTTTTGTATGAATATTCTTGTACATATGAATATTTGTTCTCTTTTTCTTTGGATTACAGACCCAGAAGTGGTCTTAGGTAAAAGGCCTACATAGTTTTGCAACATTTTGGACATCAATAAATTTTTTTCAAGAATTTTTGAATTATTTCTGTCTTCATCTTAAATATTACCAAAAATATTTTCTGAGGAACCAGGAAACAACAAATGGTAAACTTTGAGTTTAAGATCTAGTTTCACCATGTTGTTAATACAATACCAAAAAGATGTTCTGTTGAAAAATTCTTTGTGTCAGAATTATATCCAAATTGGATCCATTTAATTAAAAAATCTTATTCTTGACCCAAGGTCTATGTCCTTAAACACCAAAGCTATGTGATCAGTCAACAGATAAGTGCTTCTTATATGCTAGGTATTTTTTCATCCAATATATTTTGAAATAATTTGGTCTCCATATCAGTGTTTTCATGTATAATTTCAAACCTTTGCTGTTGTCCTATAGACTCACTTGAATTTTATTTTGTTCAAAAGTACTGAACTTTAAGGAAGAATATACATTTTCACATAATTTAAACGTGTTAGAACCTCAAAAAAAAGCATTGCATTAGTAGAGCATTTTCCAATTTCCAAATTATTTTTAAAATTATTTCTTATGGCATCTAGGCCTCACTACAGAGTTAACAAGTTAATTACTGTCAGATATAGGAATATATTTCACAGGTATCCTTGCTTTTAGGTCAATGCAAAGAAGTTAAATAAACTGAGACATGAACTTGAATGTAACATGGACAAAGTCTGTCTCAAGTTAAGGATGTCACTCTAATATATTTAACATGTATTGGTCATCCTGCCATCTAGGGGAGGGAGTGGGAGGAAGGAGGGGGAAAAATTGGAACAAAAGGTTTGGCAATTGTCAATGCTGCAAAATTATCCATGCATATAACTTGTAAATAAAAAGTTATTAATATAAAAAAGTTAAGGATATCAAGGAGATTGCTCTAAAAATATTTTGTGTCCCATTACTAGTTTTATTTTAACTACATTATTGAAGTTTGTTGGAAAGTTGTAAAGAGAAATCTTCAAGATGAGGGGGAAAAGCAGCTTTTCCATCCTGAGGACAATACCTAAAACCAAAATGAAGGCAGTGAAATGAAATGAAGGTCCCAAGAATTCAGAAAAAAACTGGATAGTAATGGAGAAAGATGGCTATATTTATAGTATAGAAACACAATAATATCATTATCAAGTCAAGAAAGAAAGTATATTTTGTCTGAAAGGTAGATTTGCTACATTCTGGATGATGCTAATATATGGAAGTCCAATCATGGAGCTAAATTTCCTTCAGAAAATCCTATTCTGATGTTTGATCACATAAATGAGTGATACTAGGTTTGCAAAGGCAACAGCAGTGAAGCATAGATTCTTGCAAATTTTAACCACAAAGATTAAGTTTCCTCTTGGTGACAAATTATCTCTACATTGTAAAGGAAATCACACATATGAAAGGAAGACTTTTACTCCATAAGTTAGGTATTTGGCAATAAAGTATTTGGTCATAGCAATCAATGAAATAAATAAAAAACACAAAAGGTTACTAGTCTTTGTGAGCCCTTATAATACTGTAGTTGATGATTTTAGACTATTTAGAAAGGGATAAAAGAATGCTTAAAAAAAGAAAGGGTGGAAGGAAAAAAGGAAGAAAGAAATGAAAAAAGAGGGAAGAAAGAAAGGAAGTAAGAAGGAAGGAAGGAAGGAAGGAAGGAAGTCACATTTGTGAATAGTTTATAACCTTAACAACTACTGTTACTCTAAATGTGAAATGCTCTTTTAGTAATAAATTACTTCCCCATATTTTGAAGAATTCAATCTTATTAAGCCTGACATTTCAATTCAGCCATAAATATATATATTACCATTCTCTTCATTCCAGGCACTGTACTATTTTGAGGATAAACCAAAACAGAATGAAAAACAAAAATAGATCCTCCCTGAGTTTAAAGTGTATATATTTTATTAGTGATATTCAACAATTACACAGATAAGTAAATATAAAATGTGAACATTGGGAAAACACTGAGGACATATATGAGATAATATTTAAGCTGAAGATTCTAAATCTTGAGAAAAAAAGGGAGTATATTCTGGGAATAGGAGACAAATATGGCAAAAACTCAAATTTTGTTTTTGAATAAATATTTATTAAGCATCTTCTAAATGCCAGGGGCCAGGACCATGACTACATGTCATGAATAAAAAGAAAATGGAAGGTGGAAGCAAAATATAGATCATTATGAAGGAGTTCATAGTCTGATGAGGGAGCTTGTTAGAATTCTTACAAGGTGCTAAGTCAGTGGAATTGATAGAGACAATGATTGTTTAGCAGGGTGCTTAACAGTTCTCTAGATGTTCTTAGTACTTACTACAGTTCCACAAGAATCATATCTTTAAGAGAGCATATTTAAGCTAAGAGCCTTAACCAGGATGCACTTTGGGAGATTCACAAGTCAGGATTCAATCTAGGAGATTCACAAATCAGAACATACAAGCCCACTCTCGGATGCAGAGTCAAATTTATTCCATATTCCACCTTTGTGCTGTCTGGAGATTTGAAGGAAGAGAGGCTGAAGCTGGCAGAGGCAAAGGACTATCAGCAAGAGCTCTGGGAACCAAGGAGAGAGATAAGCCTTTAAGAAAGCTAACTGGGCCCAAGGAAGGACAAGACTTGGATGGAAACAATAAGGGATTTAGACTTTTATTCCTGGCTGCGTTTGGGTCATTACACTGAACTGAAACTAAGGCTGCCTCCAGAAGCTCCCCAAGAAACCTGCTCCCACAGAACATTATATTTTAGAGAAGAAAACGTTACAAGAGATTAAATGAAATCAAATACAAATAATATCTGGACAGGCATACAAACATATAGCTATATAGTCATCCTTTGAGACATTCACAGCTTTTATAGTCTTTGTTTTGGTTATTATAAAGCTAGCCATAGACAACTAAATAAGAATTTTTCAATATTTGCAATATACTGTGGAATATCATAGACAATGCATGTATGTAAAGAAGATAAAAATTAGTAAGTCATTGTATATTACTAATCTATATGTTCTAAAATAGATTAGTATTTCTAGTCTAAAATCTAAAATAGATTACTATTATAGTACATATATATATAAATGAATTATAAACAGTTAAATTTTGTAAAATATTCAATGTGCTAAAGAACCATCAGACACTTTATTTTCTTCCACAATGATCATTGTATCTTGCACCTTCTATAGGAGAAGGAAATCCATGAAGCAGTTGATTAGTTATAACAACTGTAAAATTCCCCAAAGTGTGTGAGATAATAAATCTCACTTTTTCATATTCAATCAGATCTTATACCCATAAATCCTGCTAATGTTGAAAGAATATATTTAGATATATTTATATCTATTGATTGGTATATGTATATATATATATATGTTGTACATATACATATGTGTATATATATATGTATTTATATACATATAATATATACACATTTACACGAGTGTTTTATAGTCAAATTACTCAATTTGTAATCCACGGAATGAATCATTGTGCACATACACATACATACATATATGCTCACATTTGCATTGTATTTATATGTGTATATACATATATATTAGATATATGTACATAAATATACAAATAGCAATGCATTCAGTGAACAACAAACTGGTTAATTTCATTACAACAAGAATGTGGCATTCTTAGTGTAAATGAAGCCTGAAAAAAAAAAAAAACACATGTAGCTAAATGAAAGAATGGATCATACATTTTTAAAGAGGTAAATAAAAAATTGACAGAGTTGATTTTTTGATTTCTCAAAAATATTTCATAAGATATTGATTATTTGAAGCATTCATGATGAGTTAGTGTAAGAAACCACCAAGAAGATAAACATAACTTATTTTATTAATATCTATGGAGAGAGGTAAAAACACAATTTTACAAGTAATATTATAAAAAACATAGAAAAAATATCCTTCCCAAATAAAATCAACAACTTTCATGTTCTTTTGGAAAATGAAAAGAAATAAATAAAACATTGTTCATAATTAAGGAAAAAAAGACCAAAATTAAGTATGCTTCAAAGAAGACATTTAAAAAGCATAATCACTTTCTCCATGAAAAGTTTTCAGAGGCTCTGCATATGGGATAGAGCAAATAAAATAACGAAGTATGACGTGCTTTATTGCTTAGCAGACAAGAAGTGATTATTTATTGGGTTGAAAGTAATTTCTGTGTGTGTACAGTCATATTAGCAACTTGTTAGAACAAAGAAAAAAATCAACATCCAAAGAGAAGTAAGAATTAAAACTGAAAAAATTATAACTTAATTTATTTTAAAAAGCTATTGACAGTATAAAATGGGGCATGAACAAAAGAGCATATAATGATACAGTCTATCATTATTTCCCAAATTACTTAAACAGTATAATCACTTTAGTAAGGACATTAAAAGAAGCTAGAAATTACCTCAAATTCTCTTCTTTCCTCACTTCTTTTCCTTTCTTGTCTTCTTAAGAAGAGATTAAAAATGGAAAAAAAGGAATCAGATCAGAATACAAATTTAATTAAAATATTTTAAAGGAGAAAACAATTGAATATCAAAAATAATGTAATCTCATGAAATTACAATAAGCAAGTACAAAGGGCATATCAGAATTTCGTGTGGATTATACCTATGGATGAAAAATTATACATGGATGAAAAATCTTAATGAAAATTATAGACAAGTGTCAAGGGTGTTCTAGATGAAGTTATAAGATTGGAATTATCTGTTACAGCCTTTAATATTTATCAGCTTTAATGGGATAGACTGGTAGGCCGCTACAAAAGAATAAGTGTACGAAGCAGGATGTTTTATTTTCACTGACAGAAGAGTAAAGTCAAAGTCTAAAACTGAATGGCTAGTGTAGGTAAAGTTGGAGGAGCAAGATCAGAAGATGAAGGACTAAGAGCAAATATATATTACCATAAGGATCCACAAGCCATAGTGATATGCAGTACTCTTTTTTTGTCATTGCTGTTATTGTTGTTGTTGTTATTGTTGTTATTGTTGTTGTTGTTATTGTTACTATTGTTTGTTTTAATTTTCAAATGATCTGTTTCTAAAGTTTCTGATGCAGAATATATGAAAAAGGAAAAGGAGCCAAAATTACCAAAATCAATATTTATATTATGGAAAACCCATTTTCAAAGTCTTCACTCATGATCTCTCTACCTGTCTTCTGTGTCAAGGTATTTTAATTCCTAGAACTTTCATGCCTTCAGCAGGACACCTCATATATAAGTTGTTCTCTATTGTCAGCTACTGTGTCCTGATCACTGAAAACAATAATTCTATCCCTGCTTCCTCTTCCTTTTTTCTCAGTGTGGCTTTAAAAAAGCCCAAACCCTTTTATTGTTCTTAATTTCCTGAGGGATCCTCAGCTTAACATTCTGGACACTAGCTCGTGTATAGAGTGGAAAAGAAATATAATTTTCTCCTTGCTTCAAGTGAAATATGTAGGACAAATAACTAGGGCCCAATAAATATGTGGTTTCTATCTCTGACCACACATATAAACACACACACACGTATGCATACATATATACATATAAACACATTCTCTTTTAGATAGATAGTTATAGATTCACATACATGTTTTGCCTGTTTCCAACAAGCAAATAAAAATTGGTAGTATAAATGTTTATGAAAATGTGGGTTATACAAGGAATTTTACATAGGAGCAAAGTGATAAAAGAAGTATTTGGGTATTCCAGTCATATATACAGGGACCTTTCTGTCTTCAGAAATTCTATATCCAAATATTATTTTTGCCATGGGTGATACAAATCAGATGATACTTTGAAACTAGACAAGACAATAAAAGAAAGATTCCACCATGGAAGTTATTAATTTATCATAAAAATACAGATGTTTCAATGGATAGAGTGTTGGGCCTAAAGTCAGGAAAACACATTTCATTTTCATTTTATCCTCTTTGCTTCAGTTCATCATCTGTAAAATGATTTAATTGAGAAGGAAGTAGCAAACCATACCAGTATTTTTGTCAAGAAAATTATAGTCAGATCACAAAGACAGAAATGACTGAACAATAAAAAAATAAAAAAAAAGAAATTTGTTAAAACAATATAAATTTCACCTTAAAATAGTTTTATAACAATTTGTCATTCATGTATGTCAAAACCATATAAGTCACTTGAACTATATAATTGTTCAATGATTCTAATTACTAATGCCAAGTAAAATATGCAATAGGTGTCTGCTTGCCAAACATGTTTTCCACTTTTGTGGAAAATATCTAGCAATGAAGTTAATTTTCCATATATAAGTTCAACATATGTCCTTGATTGCATGTTAAATTGTACTTAACTGTAGCAAATCTTCCAAATGCTGGAAAACATTCTAATAAAATTTATAAATTAAAGAATGTAGCCTTTTCTTCATGGGAAAAAAAAAAGAAATAGAAAAATTCCTAGAATATAATATAGATTTGGGTACAAAATTATAAAAAAATATCATTCTGTGCATATGTCTACCAAATATTTTTTGCATAGATAATGAACTACTCGTGGGATAGAAAAACAAAAGGGGCCTCTATTACCTTAAATAAGTTTTTTTTAGTAACTTCAGTGACCTCATTCTTCTTGAAATAAAGACAATTATCACATCAGGATTATTCTATTGATTTTATAATGCTGTGAGTTATGAAATTCCTGTTTCCAAAGAATTAAAGTAATCTATGTGGGGAAATACACAATTATGTATTATCTTTATGTTATTTGAACCTAGCTTTAGGTAGATAGAAATTGTCTATCACAAAATGATGGACTCCAGAGATCCTTAAGGAAAGGTAAAGTAGTCATTTTTGGTCTATCATGATCTTGAATTTAGGGTCTGCTAACAGTTTTTCTTTTTTTCTTTTTTTTGTTTTTTTACTTTTACCCAGATTCCATTGAACATTTTATTTATTTGCTCAATACATATCAAGCAAACTTTCCTATCCACTGGCCATCCAGTTGTTTGCTGTTATGATGTTGCTTGAGGACATATATTCCCACAATAACTGGGGAGTGAAACACTCAAACCCCTTAAACTCTTTAGGTTTAGCAGAGTATTTCTACAAGCCAAGCTTTTGTGTGTGTGTATGTATGTGTATGTGTGTGTGTGTGTGTGTGTGTATGTGTATGTGTGTGTGTTATTCTCATTCCTCAGAGGTCATGATGGAAGAGATGATTTGGAAGCAGCATATTAAAAAAGGAAAGCTGGCTGACCTTTTCGTGTAATTGAATTTAACTTAATTCAGTTTATTCAGAAGAATAATAACTTGAATTTCTACAGAAGGATGTCTACATAGTTTAAATTAGATAATAAGGTAGTAAAACAATACAATTGATGACAAATATATTATGTGGATCCAGAAACAGAGAACTAATTCCCTAAATGTAATACATTTACTCTCAGGCTATATGAAAAAAAAAAAACTGTTACTAAAATCACTTTATATTTTTATTACACAAATTGTATTTTTTAAAGTATTAGAGTAACTGGGAAGCTTATTCTTGCCTATGACTAATGATTGCCTATTGGAATAGATTCTAGAGAGAGAAATGTTTCAATCTTTTCTTATAAAACAAAGTGTTAATGGTCAGGGCCTGCTTCCCATGAGGAAATAAAGAACAGACCCTCAAGAATAAAAATATTAAAGTTAAATCGAAACTATTTGTAGCCATTATTTTGAGACACTTATTGCAAGAAGGATTTGGGCAATTTAGTAGGGACGAGGGGGAAAGAATTTTTTAAAATTCTTTCCAAGCCCCTGAAAAAGAAATCTACAAAAATTTTTTAAATGGAATTCCAATATTAAAGGACCATTTTAACATTTATACTTGGGTGGAACATTTTTTTAAAAAAATTATTAAGAATTTAGTAACATTTGATTAATTATTTAAATTTTATTATTTATTTTTAATTTATGGGAGAAAATGTTTTCATAATATAGCATAATAAAAAGGTGATTACATTAAACATTAAAAAGGTGATACATTAAACAGAAAATTCATGTACAACTTTCTACGACTTAAATAAATAATAAAATTATAATGTAAATTTATGTTTTTCTTCTCCATTACCCTAGATATGACTAGCATTAGAAACATAGATGCATATACACACATGCATACAAATCCATATGTCTACATGTCTATGCATAAACATATAAATATGTAAAATCATGTCTATACATCTATTTATAATTTTTTGATCTGGATATAGATTACATCTTTCACAGGTCTTTTGTAGTTAATATGAGTACTGATAAAAGTCAAAATGACATTCATTGAAGGTTGCTTAAAATAATATTGCCATTACTGTATAAAGTTTCCTCTTGGTTCTAGTTATTTTGTCCTTCATTATTCCATACAAGTCTATGTATCCTTTTTTAAGATCATTGGGATCATATTTTCTTGGAACACGATTATATTCCACCAAAAAATATACCACAACTTGCTATCATTCCAAGATTGATGATCATCTTCACAATTTCCAGTTCTTTGCCGCTACAAAGAGAACTATTATAAGCATTTTAGAATATATATATATATATATATATATATATATATATATATTTACCTTTTCCTCTAATCATATTTGGAAATACACCTAATAATGGCATTTCTTTAAAAAAAGTAGTTTAGGTATTTTAATAACCCTTTGGATACAAATTCATTGTTCTTCAAAATGGATCAGTTCACAGCTGTACCAACAGTGAATCAGTGTCCCAATTTTTCTCTCCAACGTTTGTCACTTTTCTCTCTAATAATTTTAGCCAATCTGATAGGTGTACAACAATATCTCAAAGTTGCTTTAATTTGCATTTATCTAATCAATAATGATTTAGAGCATTTTTCATATGGCTATAAATTGTTTTGAACTCTTCATTGGAAAACTGCCTGTTCATATCATTTGACTATTTATCAATTGGACGAATGATTCATATTCTTATAGATTTCATAACGTTCTTTACATATTTGAGACATGATATCTTTATCTGAAAATGTTTATAAAATTTCCCCCAATTTTCTCTTTTCCTTCTGGTCTTGACAACAATTGTTTTGTGTATTTTTAAATTTATTGTGTTCAAAATTATCTATTTTATATCTCACTCTGCTCTTCATCTATAGTTTATTCATAAAGTGTTTGTCTATCCATAAGCCTGATAATATATTCCCTGTTCTTCAAAATTTCTTGTAATCTTTTTTTTTTTTTTTTTTTTTTTGCATTTTGGTCAAGTATGCATTTTAACCTTATCTTGAAAAATGATGTAAGATATTGATCAATGACTAATTTCTGTCACACTGCTTTCCAGTTTTCCCAATTTTTTTTACCACATAATGATTTTCTTATCCCCAAATCTTTTTACAATTACTGTGTTTTTTTGTTTTTGTTTTGTATTATTTTTACTAAAGCTTTTTATTTTCAAAACAAATGCAAGGATATTTTTTTTTTTACCATTGACCCTTGCAAAATCTTGTGTTCCAATGTCCCTGTTTCCCCCCACTCCCTATCCTAGATGGCCTATAATCTATATTAAAAATTGTAAAAGTACATGTAAATCCAAGAGACACACTATTTATACAGTTATTTTGCTGCACAAGAAAAAATCAAATCAAAAAGGAAAAAAATGAGAAAGAAAATAAAATTCAAGCAACCAACAACAAAAGAAGTGAAAATACTATGTTGTAATCCAACTTCAGTTCCCACAGTCCTCTCTCTGGATGTAGATGACTCTCATCATCACAAGATCATTGGAACTGGCCTGATTGTCTCATTGTTAAGTACAACATACATCAGAATTAATTATTGTACAATCTTGCCATTACAATATACAATGAAATTCTTGTCCTGCTCATTTCATTTAGCATCAGTTCACATAACTCTACCAAGGTCTCTATAAAATCATCCCATTGATCATTTCTTATAGAATAATAATATCCATAATATTCATATGCCATAACTTATTCAGCCATTCTCCAACTGATGGACATTCACTCAATTTTCATTTTCTTGCAAAAAAGGCTGCCACAACCATTTTTGCACATGTGGGTCCCTTTGCCTGCTTTAAGATTTTTCTGGGATATAAGCCCAATAGAAACACTGCTGGATCAAAGGGAATTGACAGTTTGACAATCCTTTGAGCATAATTCCAGATTGCTCTCCAAAATGGTTGGATATGTTTACAATTCCACCAACAATGTATTATGCCGCACTTTTCCCACATCCCCTCCAACATGCATCATTATCTTTCCCTGTCATCTTTCCCAATCTGAGATATGTATAGTGGTATCTCAGAGCTGTCTTAATTTGCATTTCTCTGATCAATAGTGATTTAGAGCATATTTTCATATGATTAAAAATTGTTTCAATTTCTTCATCTGAAAATTGTCTGTTCAAGTCCTTTGAAGCCATTCAAAAATGGCTTGAATTCTTATAAACTTGAGTCAATTCTCTGTACATTTTAGGAATGAAGCCTTTATCAAAAAACTTAAATGAAAAATGTTTTCTCAATTTATTACTTCCCTTATAATCCTGACTATTATTTTTGCTTATACAAAAACTTCTTAACCTAATATAATCAAATATCTCTTTTGTGTTCAATAATGATCCCTAGTTCTTCTTTGATCACAAATTCCTTCCTTTTCCACAGATCTGTGAGGTAAACTAGTCTATGTTCTTCTAATTTGCTTTATGTCAAAATCTTGCCTCTTTATGTCTAAATCATGAATCCATTTTAATCTTATCTTGGTATATAGTGTTAGGTGTGGGACAATATCTAGTTTCTGTCATTGTAGTTTCCAATTTGTCCAGCAGTTTTTGTCAAATAGTAAATTCTTATCCAAAAACCTGGGGGTTTTGGATTTGTAAAACAATAGATTGATAAAGTTATTGACTATTTTGTCCTGTAAACCTAACCTAGTCAGTCCACTGGTCACCTATTCCATTTCTTAGCTAGTACCAAATGGTTTTGATGACCATTGCTTTATAATGTAGTTTTAACTCTGGCACAGTTGGTCACCTTCATTAGCAATTATTTTTCTTTTTTTTTTTTTTTTTTTTTTTTTTTTTTTAATTTAATAGCCTTTTATTTACAGGATATATACATGGGTAACTTTACAGCATTAACAATTGCCAAACCTCTTGTTCCAATTTTTCACCTCTTACCCCCCACCCCCTAAATGGCAGGATGACCAGTAGATGTTAAATATATTAAAATATAACTTAGATACATAATAAGTATACATGACCAAAACATTATTTTACTGTAAAAAAAGAATCAGACTCTGAATTATTGTACAATTAGCTTGTGAAGGAAATCAAAAATGCAGGTGTGCATAAATATAGGGATTAGAATTCAATGTAATGGTTTTAGTCATCTCCAGAGTTCTTTTCTGGTATAGCTGGTTCAGTTCATTACTGCTCCATTAGAAATGATTTGGTTGATCTTGTTGCTGAGGATGGCCTGATCCATCAGAACTGGTCATCATCTAGTATTGTTGTTGAAGTATATAATGATCTCCTGGTCCTGCTCATTTCACTCGGCATCAGTTCATTGTAAGTCTCCAGGACTTTCTGAAATCATCCTGTTGGTCATTTCTTACAGAACAGTAATATTCCATAATTTTCATATACCACAATTTATTCAGCCATTCTCCAACTGATGGACATCCATTCAGTTTCAGTTTCTAGCCACTACAAAAGGGCTGCCACAAACATTCGTGCACATAGAGGTCCCTTTCCCTTCTTTATAATCTCTTTGGGATATAATCCAGTAAGTAACACTGCTGGATCAAAGGGTATGCACAGTTTGATAACTTTTTGAGCATAGTTCCAAAGTACTCTCCAAAATGGTTGGATTCGTTCACAACTCCACCAACAATGAATCAATGTCCCAGTTTTCCCACATCCCCTCAACAATCATCATTATTTTTCCTGTCATCTTAGCCAATCTGACAGGTGTGTAGTGGTATCTTAGAGTTGTCTTAATTTGCATTTCTCTGATTAATAATGACTTGGAGCATCTTTTCATATGACTAGAAATAGTTTCAATTTCTTCATCTGAGAATTGTCTGTTCATATCCTTGACCATTTTCAATTGGAGAATGGCTTGATTTTTATAAATTAGTAAATTATCTATATATTTTGGAAATGAGGCCTTTATCAGAACCTTTGACTGTAAAAATATTTTCCCAGTTTATTGCTTCCCTTCTAATCTTGTCTGCATTAGTTTTGTTTGTACAAAAACTTTTCAGTTTTGTATAATCAAAATTTTCTATTTTGTGATCAGTAATGATCTCTAGTTCTGCTTTGGTCATAAAGACCTTCCCCTTCCACAGGTCTGAGATGTAAACTATCCTATGTTCCTCTAATTTATTAATGATTTCATTCTTTATACCTAGGTCATGAATCCATTTTGACCTTATCTTGGTGTACGGCGTTAAGTATGGATCAATGCCTAGTTTCTGCCATATTAGTTTCCAATTTTCCCAGCAATTTTTATCAAACAGTAAGTTCTTATCCCAAAAGCTGGGATCTTTGGGTTTGTCAAAGACTAGGTTGCTATATTTGTTGACTGTTTTATCCCATGAACCTACTCTATTCCACTGATCAACTAATCTATTCCTTAGCCAATACCAAATAGTTTTGGTAACTGCTGCTCTATAATATAATTTTAGATCTGGTACAGCTAAGCCACCATCATTTGATTTTTTCATTAATTCCTTGAAATTCTTGACCTTTTGTTTTTCCATATGAACTTTGTTGTTATTTTTCTAGGTCATTAAAATAGTTTTTGGGAGTCTGATTGGTATAGCGCTAAATAAATAGAGTAGTTTAGGTAATATTGTCATCTTTATTATGTTTGCTCGCCCTATCCAAGAGCATTTAATATTTTTCAATTGGTTAGATCAGACTTAATTTGTGTGAAAAGTGGTCTGTAATTTCGCTCATAAAGTTTCTGATTTTCCCTTGGCAGATGGATTCCTAAATATTTTATATTATCAGTGAGTTACTTTAAATGGAATTTCTCTTTGTAACTCTGACTGTTGGATTTTGTTAGTGATATATAAGAATGCTGATGACTTATGTGGGTTTATTTTATAACCAAGCAACTTTGCTAAAGTTGTGGATTATTTCTAATAACTTTTAGCAGAATCTCTAGGGGTTCTCTAAGTATACCATCATGTCATCGACAAAGAGTGATAATTTGGCTTCCTCATTGCCTATTCTTATTCCTTTAATCTCTTTCTCAGCTCTTATTGCTATAGCTAGCGTTTCTAATACAATATTAAATAGTAACGGTGATAGTGGGCAACCTTGTTTCACTCAGATCTTATTAGGAATGGTTTGCAGTTTGTCTCCATTACATATGATGCTTACTGATGGTTTTAAATAGATGCTGCTGATTATTTTAAGGAAAAGTCCATTTATTCCTATACTCTCAAGTGTTTTTAATAGGAATGGATGTTGGATTTTATCAAATGCTTTTTCTGCATCTATTGAGATGATCATATAGTTTTTGTCAATTTGGTTATTAACATGGCCAATTATATTGATAGTTTTCTAATATTGAGACCAACCCTGCATTCCTGGTATAAATCCTACTTGATCATAGTGTATTATCTTGGAGATGATTTTCTGTAGTCTTTTTGCTAATATCTTATTTAAGATTTTGCATCAATATCGATAGGGAGATTGGTCTATAATTTTCTTTCTCTGTTTTCAAGCCTACCTGGTTTAGAGTATCAGTACCATGTCTGTGTCATAGAAGGAATTTGGTGGGACTCCTTCATTCCCTATTTTATCAAATAATTTATATAGCATTGGGATAATTGTTCTTTAAATGTTTGGTAAAATTCACATATAAATCCATCTGGTCCTGAGGGATTTTTCTTAGGGAGTTGTTTAATTCCTGTTCTATTTCTTTTTCTGAAATGGGACTATTCAAAGCAATTTACTTCCTCCTCTGTTAATCTAGGGAAGTCTATATTTTTGGAGGTAGTCATCCATTTCATTAGGTTATCAAATTTATTGGCATAAAGTTGAGCAAAATAACTCCTTATTATTTCTCTAATTTCCTCTTCCTTGGTGGAAAGTTCTCCTTTTCATTTTTAAGACTACTAATTTCATTTCCTCCCTCCTTTTTCTAATCAGATTTTACGAAAGGCTTATCTATTTTATTGGCTTTTCATAGAACCAACTCTTAGTTTTATTAATTAGTTCAATAGATTTTTACTTTCAATATTTTAATTTCTCCTTTTAATTTTAGAATTTCCAATTTAGTATTTGATTGGGGGTTTTTAATTTGGTCTTTTTAGTTTTTTAGTTGCAAGCCCAATTCATTAATCTTTTCTTTCTCTGTTTTATTCAAGTAAGCCTCTAAGGATATAAAATTCCCTCTTATTACCCTTTGGCTGCGTCCACAAATTTTGGTATGATGTCTCATCATTGTCATTATCTTGAGTGAAATTATTAATTGTATCTATAATTTGCTGCTTCACCCAATCATTCTTTAAGATGAGATTGTTTAGTTTCAATTACTTTTGGTCTATTTCCCCTAATTTTTTGTTGAATGTAGTTTTATTGCATCATGATCTGAAAAGAAAGCATTTACTATTTCTGCTTTCTTGCATTTAATTTCGAGGTCTTTATGTCCTAATATATGGTCAATTTTGAATAGGTTCCATGAACTGCTGAGAAGAAAGTATATTCCCTTCTATCTCCATTCAATTTTCTCAAAGATCCAACATACCTAATTTTCTAATATTCTGTTTACTTCTTTAATTTCTTTCTTATTTGTTTTGTGGTTTGATTTGTCTAATTCTGAGAGTGCAAGGTTGAGATCTCCTACTATTACAGTTTTGTTGTCTATTTCTTCTTGCAACTCTCTTAACTTCTCCTTTAGGAAGCTGAGTGCCATACCACTTGGTGCATATATGTTTAATATTGATATTGCTTCGTTGTTTATGCTGCCCTTTAGCAGGATGTAGTTTCCTTCCTTATCTCTTTTAATTAGATCAATTTTTACTTTTGCTTGATCTGAGATAAGGATGGCTCACCCTAGCTTTTGACTTCACCTGAAGCATAATAGATTTTGCTCCAGCCTTTTACCTTTACTCTATATCTATCCCCTGCTTTAAATGTGTTTCTTGTAAACAACATATTGTAGGGTTCTGACTTTTGATCCAGTCTGCTATCTGCCTCCTCTTTATGGGGAGTTCATCCCATTCACATTTACAGGTTAGAATTACTAAATCTGTATTTCCTGCCATCCTAATAACCCCAGATTGTGCTTTACTTATTCTTGCCTCCCCCAACCCTCTTTCCCCCTTTTAAACTTATGTACCCCTCTTGTATCACGATACTTATCCTCTTTGTAATCCCTCCCTCCCCCTTTGAGTCTTTCCCTTTCCTTCCCTTATTACTCTTTTTCTTTTCCCTTTTCCTCTCCCCGTTTTAATAGAGGCGAGAGAGAATTTTCTCTAAAACAAATGTCAATTATTTTTCCTTTGAGCCAACTCTGATGAGAGTAAGATTCACACAATGTTCCTCCCCCTCTCTAAATTCCCTCAGATATGATAAGTTTCCTTAGCCTCTTTGTGGGATGTGGTTTCCCTCTTTTTATCCCTCTTTCCCACCTTATTCTGTCATCATCCCTTTTCCATATCTACTTCCCTTTTTTATGTTATATCAGTACTATCAAATTTTACATGTATTTTTTTTTGTATATCCACAATAGAAATACAATTCTCAAGAGTTATTTTTACCTTTTCTGCATCTCTTGAGTTCTATTCTTGGAGATCAAATTTTTTGTTTGGTTCTGGTTTTTTCTTCAGAAACAAATGGAATTCATTTGTTTCATTAAATGTCCATCTTCTTCCCTGGAAGAAAATGCTCAACTTAGCTCGGTAGTTTATTCTTGGCTGCATCCCAAGTTCTTGTGCTTTTCAGGATATCATATTCCAGGCCCTTCTTTCCTTTAATGTAGAGGCAGCCAGATCTTGGGTGATCCTTATTGTGGCACCTCGGTATTTAAATGGTTTTTGGCTGCTTGTAAAATTTTTCCTTAATCTTATAGTTCTGAAAGTTTGCCACAATATTCCTTGGGGTTTTTATTTTAGGGTTTCTTTCAGAAGGTGTTCGATGAATTCTTTCAATGCCTATTTTACCTTCACAGTTCTATTACATCTGGGCAGTTCTCTTTGATGATTTCTTGTAAAATAGTATCTAGGCTCTTTTTTTCATCATAGTTTTCGGAAGAGTCAATAATCCTCAGATTATCTCTCCTAGATCTATTTTCCAAGTCTGTCATTTTAGCAAGTAGATAATTCATGGTTTTTCCAGTTTGTCATTTTTTTGGTTTTGCTTGACTGAGTTCTTGCTGTCTCAATGCATCATTAGTTTCAATTTGTTCAGTTCTAATTTTTAAAGAATTATTTTCTTCATTAGCTTTTTTACTTCTTTCTGTATATGTCCAATTGAGGTTTTTGAATGTATTGTTTTGGTCTGTGGAATTTTTTCCATTTCACTAATTTTTTTATTGTAGATTATTTTCTTTTCAATTCACAGATCCTACTTTCTAGTGAATTCTTTATTTTTCCAATTCACAATTCTTACTTTCCTGTGATTTTTTATTTTTCCAATTCACCAATTTGCACTTCCTGGGAATTTTTTAACTTTTCCAATTCGTATTTCAGGAAATTGTTGCTCTCTTGTAAGGCTTCTCTTTCCTTTCCCCATTTATCTTCTAACTCTCTTTTGAGACTTTTTAATGGTCTCTTCTAGTGAGAGCATTATGTAAGAGAAGGACAGTCTGATGCATTTTGCTGTTTGAGGTCTCTTCAGGTTTGCTGACCTGCTCTTTTTCTGCATAGAAGCTGTCGATCGTTCTTTTCATCTTTTTATTCATGTTTTCAAAGCCTTTAGGGTCGGTCTCCCTAGGCAAGGGGTTACCAGCTTCCTCTGCAGAGCAGGGAAAGATTTAAAAGATTTCCGGCTCCGAGGTATGGGAGTGCTCTGAGTGAGAGTTTTCCCTTCCCCAACAGGAAGTGGATTCAGCACTGGCAGAGCTATCAAACAGCTTAGTAGGGCTGGTGGATTATCAGTTGCCCTAGGCTAGAGACTAAGTGGTGAAAGTGTCACTGCCCCAGGCCAGGAGCCTCTTGTGGGACTGTGAGTATTAGCAGCTGAGTGCAGACCGCAGACCGCCCTGAACTCTGCCCCAGTGTCTCTGCCCAATGCAAATCGGCCCTGGAAAAGCTCTATGGCCCCAAGCCGAGCTCCCCACTGTGCAGATTGGAGGCTAACCCAGGCTGTGTCCTCCTGCCGTGCAGGATCACAACTGCCCCAAGGAAAAGCCCTACTGCGGGTTGGGGCTGCACGGTTGTGCTGAGATCTGTGCCTTCACCCTCGGTTTGAGACTCTCCTCGGAACCTAATTTCTCTCCCTGTCTGCACCGATCTCCCCCCTGGCCCCAGAACCAACCTTTTTTGGCGAGACTGCAGATTTTCTTCAGGCGCATTGAGTTGTTCTACTTCTTATCTTTGGAATTGTAGCAGTCAAGACTATTTTTGAGGCTCGATATAATATTGATAAAGAGGGTAAGAGAAGAGCTTAGAAAGTCGCGTGTGTCTTCTCCGCCATCTTGGCTCCGCCCCCCATTAGCAATTATTTTTCATTAATTCCCTTAAAATTTTTGAACTTTTGTTCTTTCAAATATTACTATTTTTTTCTAGATCTATAAAAGTATTTCTTGGGAACTTTATTGGTATGGTAATAAATATATTAATTTTGGTAGAATTTTTCTTTTTAATTGTATTCACTCAGCTTACCCATGACCACTTATTATTTTCCCAATTGATTAGGTCTGACTTTATTTTTAGGGAAAGTGTTTTGTAGTTGTCTTAATATAGTTCCTGACTTTTCCTTGACAGTTAGATTCCCAAATATTTTATACTATCAACAGATATTTAAATAAAAGTTCTCTTTGTATCTCTTGCTTCTGGATTTTGTTGGTAATATATAAAACTTCTGATGATCTGTGTGGATTTATTTTGTATACCTACTCTAATTTCTTTAATCTCTTTTTCATCTCTTATTGCCAATGCTAGCATTTCTAATACAATATTGAATGGTAATGGTGATAGTGTCCAACATCATTTAACTCCTGATTTTATTGGGAATGATTCTAGTTTGTCACCATTGCATATGATGCTTGTGGATCAATGCTATTGATCATTTTAAGAAGAAGTCCATATATTCTTATACTGTTTATTGTTTTTAATAGGAATATGTATTGGATTTTATCAAAAACATTTTTTTGCATCTATTGAGATAATCATATGATTTTTCTTAGATTGGGTATTGATATAATCAATTATTCTAAGAGTTTTCCTTATATTGAACCAGCCCTGCATTACTGGTATGAAACCAATTTGATCATAGTGTATCATCCTGGGGATGACATTTTGTAATCTCTTTGCTAATATTTATTTAAGGTTTTTGCACCAATATCCATTAGGGAAATTGGTCTATAATTTTCTTTCTGTGTTTTTGCCCTACCTGGTTTTGGTATCAGCACCATATTTGTGCCATAAAAGGAATTTACTAAATCTCCTTCTTTGCCTATTTTTTCAAATAGTTTATATAGTATTTGAATTAATAGTTTAAAGGTTTGGTAGAATTCAAATATATATCCATCTGACCCTGGAGATTTTTTCTTAAAGAATAGATTAATAACATGTTATATTTCTTTTTTTTTTTGTAAACTGGAACGATTTAAGTAATTTATTTCCTCTTCTGTGAAGTGTTATTTCACTTAGATTATCAAATAGTTGGACAAAATAACTCCTAATTATTCATCTGTTTCCTCTTCACTGGTGGAAAGTTCTCTCTTTTCATTTTTGAAACTAACAATTTGATTTTCCTCTTTCCTTTTCCTAATCAGATTAACTAAATGTTTATTTATTTTGTTGCTTTTTTAAAAAAAATAAAACTAGCTCTTAGCTTTATTTATTAATTCAATAGTTTTCTTACCTTCAATTGTATTACTCTCCCAACTTATTTTCAGAATTTCAAATTTGGTATTTAATTGAGGGTTTTTATTTGTTCTTTTTCTAGCTCTTTTAGTCATAACCCTAATTTGCCTTTGCTTGATTTGAGATCAGGACCACTACCTCTGTTTTTTTTTTTTTTTAACTTCACCTGAAGTATAATAGATTTCGCTGCAGCCTTTTACTTTTACTCTGTTATGTATCACTCTGCTTTATATGTGCTTCTTGTAAACAAAATGTGGTAGGATCTTGGCATTCTATCTAGTCTTCTATTTGCTTCAGTTTTATGAGAAAGTTCATCCCATTCACATTCACAATTAAAATAACTAAATCTATTTCCTGTCATTTTATTTACCCTGTTATTATTTTCTCTTTCCTTTCCTCCTTCTTTCTTCTCCATTACTTTGCTTCTGACTACTACATCCCTCAAACAGCCTTCCCCCTTTCTTATAAATTTCCTCTATTACTTCTGTTTTTTTTCTTCTATTACCCTCCCCCTTTCATTTCCCCTTTTACCACCCACTTCTCTCTAAGGTGAGAGTTGTTTCTCTGTGAAATTATATATGTCTGATATTTTCTCTTTGAGACTAATATGATGAGAGGAGTATTCATACTCCTCACTTTTTCTTTCAATTATAATAGGTCTTCTTTGCCTCTTCATGAGATGTAATTCCTCCTATTTTACCTCCATTTTCCTGGTTGTCTAGTTCAATCCCCTTTTCACCTCTAGTTTCTTTTTCATATTATCACAATAACATTTAATTATACCTCTTATCTCTAAATATACCCATAAGAGATATAGTTATTAAGAGTTTTTCCTTTTTACATTTTTATGTTTCTTTTGACTTATATATCTGGAAATCTAATTTTTTGTTCATCTCTTATCTTTTCACTAGAAATAAATGAAATTCACATGTATCATTGAATGTCCATTTTCTTCCCTGAAAGATATGCTCAAATTTAGATGGATAGTTGAATCTTGACTTCAATCCAACTTTCTTTGCTTTTCAGAATATCAGGTTCCTGGTCCTTTGATCTTTAAAGGTGGAAGTTGTTAGGTCCTAGATAACCCTGATTGTGGCACCTTATTTTTTCTGATTGCTTGCAATATATTTCCCTTGATCTGATTATTCTAAAATTTTGCTATGATTTTCCATATAGTTTCATTTTGGGATCTGTTTCAGGAGGTGATTGGTGGCTTCTTAACCTTTGATTCCAAGACACCAGATCAATTTTCCTTGCTGATTTCCTGAAAGATGATATATAGGCTCTTTTTCCATCATGTTTTTCAGAGAGCCCAATAATCCTTGTATTGTCTCTCTTAAATCTATTTCTCTGTTCAGTTGTTTTTCCAACTAGCTATTTCATCTTTTCTTCTATTTTTTCCTTTTTTTTTTTTCTTTTGGTTTTGTTTGATTGATTCTTGAAGTATAATTGAGTCATTCATTTCCATTTGTTCAATTCTAGTTTTAGTGCATTATTTTCTTTATGTTTTTTAGCTCCTTTTTATTTGGCCAATTAAATTTTTAAATGAGTTGTCTTGTTCATTGCTTTCTTTTTTTCTTATTTTACAAATTCTGTTGTTCAACAAATTGGTTTCTTTTTCATATCTATTTTGTAAGGAATTATATGCTTTTTCCAATTCATCAAATATATTTTGTAGGGAGTTATATGCTTTTCCCATTCCATCATATTAATTTTTAAGTTCTCTTCAGACAATTTCTTTTTTTTTTCTTTTCCATACCCTCCTGCAAAAATTTCAGTTCCTTTCCTATTTTTCTTCTAACTCTCTTTTAAAACCCTTTGTGACATCTTCCCAAAAAAGGCTTGTGAAATTGGGACCAATTTCATATCATCTTCTCAGGCTTCATTTGGAGTTGATATGCTTTTAGTAATCTTAGGATTTGAAGTCTGTTCTCTCTCTCTCTCCACAAAAGCTGTCAATGGTTAGAGTTCTTTTGGCTTTTTTGCTCATTTTTTAAGGATTGAAGTCTGCTCTTAAGGCAAAGAGGTGACAGCCATTTTAATATTCCCTGAACCACTTCTGTTTACTGACTTCTGGTGCTGGGAAATCATGATCACATTTTTCCAGGGCTGTGGCTTGCAATTTGCTTTCTTGAATTTTCTTTTAGGTCTTTTACATCAAATCTACTAAACCATCTGCTTACAACCAGCACTGAGTAGCCTAAGACTCCCAATAAATTCCCACAGTGCTTGGGCACTGCAATGGTCTTGCTCCTTGCCCCAGATCTTTGCCCTGGGCTCCCTATGCTGCTCTCTGCACTTGGCAGACCATGCCTCTGCTGGATTGAAACAGACCTCTTCTGAAGTTCTACTGAAGTGTCTTCTTCTGGATATTTGTTGTACTCCAAATATTTGTCGGTTCTGTCAGTCCAAAACCCTTTCAGAGACTTAATGTGCTGTTCATTGAGAGTAGGTTGGAGGAGGTCAATTAGATACATGTCTATTCTCTGCCATCTTGGCTCTGCCACACCTCAGCCCCCATAATTAATCATGTTATTATTATTATTATTTTTAATTTTAAAGTTCCTGTGCAATGTTGTCCTCAAATGAAGCATTAATCACTAAGCTATATATAGTCAGCTTGATATAGCTAAGGAGTAGATCATAATCAAAATGTCCAAAAAAGTTAGCCAGATGTAGTCAGGTTCTGTGAATGCATGTTTTGTTGAAATACTAAAAATACCACAGAAATCAATATGACATTTGGCACAAAAGTGGGAAATACATTATTTCTTTGGGGATAGCAACATGATTTTATAGACCACATCTTAATTTTACATCTACATTTGAATATTACCCTTTATCAATTAATTTAAATGAGGATTTTTGAGTACTAACAACTTGTGATAGATGTGTATTTTTGCAGTATTAAAAGCGATACAACAATAAAAATGAGAATGCATATAATTTATATAGCATTTTAAGAAAGGCAAACACTTTACATTCATTTTCTAATCTTAAAATGTTTCAAATACAATTTCCCACTTTTTCTTTCATTTTGACTAAAGTGCTTTGTCCCTTAGTTTGTTGCACATCACCTATTCAATAAGTACTAAGATATGCACACATATATTGTATAGATGTTTATATTTACATATGAATGTATTAGAAATTGAGAAAACTGACAATGAGAGCAGTTTTAAAGGGGAGTTTTTAAAATTTTTCTAATTTACTTTTTCTTTCTTATTACTGAAAGGAGGAAAGAAATTCTAGCTCTCAAAAGGGTTTTGTTTATTTATTGAAGGAAGAAATCAGAGCTACCAGATTGAGTAATTTATTAGGTAGATTTATTTCCTTTTTAATTTAGGAAAGATTAAGCGCACATCAGACTAAAGATGTAGGAGTGGAAATTAGACTGGGGAGAAAATGAAAGCTTGCTAAATGGAAACAAGGACCTCAATACATTGGAAGGTCTTATCTAAGACCATTCTCATAAGTATAGTAGGCTAGAAGTTAATAAGGGAGAATTAAAATAGCACTAGACTTAGAGGCTGAAAAGTTGGACTTTATTCCTTACCCTCTTTATAGTGCAAGAAACCATCAAGTACTTACTGTACTTCCTTGTGTGATGTCAGAAAAGCCATTTACTCTGCTTTAGTTTCCTTGTATATAAAATGAAAGTGACAGTAAGTACTTGGAACCACTTGCTTCCAAGAATTATTATTAGGATCAAATGAAGAAATTTATATGTAAAGTGTCTTAACAGCAGCAATAACAGCAACAACTAGGATTTATATAAGAATTTAAATATTGTATTTTTCTCAAATACTAAAATAAATATTAGTTATTATGGACCAAAATCACTTAACACCAATATTATTTTAATATTTATTCGTATATTATTCTTCACTTCCCAATAATCAGGTATCTCTACTGAACCATCCCTTATAAAAAGTTATCATGGTCAAGCTAAACAACTAATATATTGGGTATGTGTGCAAAAGGATGATAAACTAGAGTTTAGCATCTTTCAACAGACAAGAGGTAAAGATAATAATTCTTTTATTTTGTTTTGTTTTGTTTTACTTTTTTGAAGTCATGGTGAATCAGAGTACTTCTGTGGATAAACTCCTTCTACCAATGAAGAATAAATATTATAATTATTTAATAAAAATCTGATGTAAATAACTTTACTATTCTTAGTACAATCATCTACAAGTACTCTGAAAGACTTATGATAATATATCCTATTTATATCAAGTGAAGGAACTGATTGTATCTGAGTACAGATTGAAGCCTTCTCTCTTTTCCAATCTCTCTCTCTCTCTCTCTCTCTCTCTCTCTCTCTCTCTCTCTCTCTTTCTTCTTCCTTCCCTCCCTTCCTCTATCTTTCTTGAGGTTTTTTATTTTCATTACAGTGGGAGATCTATGTTTTCTTTCACAACTTGACTTTTTTGGAAATATTTTCCATAAGTTTCACATGTGGTCTCTTAATTGTGGATGAGGATAAGGGAGAAACCCTAGAACTCAAAAAAATTAAAACAAATGTTAAAAAATACTTTGAATGTAACTGGGGAAATATTAAATAAATCAAATACCCCTCCCCCCAAAAAAAGTCTGAGTTTCTTGAGGCATTGAGTTTAAGTCAAATGTTGTTCAACCATACAACAAGAGGACTTCAATGCAGGCCTTCCTGATTTCAAAGCTAATGACTTCTCAACTTTGTGACACTAAATCTCCTCAAACTGCATAAATTAATAACATGTTATTTAAGTTTTTTTTTTTTTTTTTTTTTTGCTACAAGGAAGAAAAGAAATAAGCATTTATTAATGACTATTTTAGGTACTCTGCTAAATGCTTTGCAAATATTATTCCATCATTGACCCTAAGAATATATGTAATTCTTTCCATTATACATTTGAGGAAATTGAGGTAGGCAGAAGTTATGGGTTACCCAGATTTGTAAGTCTTCCTGACTCCAAATCCAAGTTCTTATCATCTGTTCCCTATCGAGAACTCCCAGGAAGGTAGAATCTTCAGTAACTGGGATGTGGGGAACATCCTCCTAAGATTATTCAAGAGTGCATTTAAGCTTGAAATCATGGGAAAACAAGGTCCTGACACAATTACTAGGGCATCGTAAACTTTACATAAGATTGAGTCCTAGAAACTAACAACATTCTTCAGAGAATTAGATCATAGGAAACAGAAGCCAGGGTTGGTCACAGAGCAATGCCTTTCATAATAACATATGGTTTTAAGATATATAAGTGGCATGATTTGTCTTAATAAGCAGCTCTGTTGAATTATCAGAAATTACATCTCCTTTTTTTCAATCTCCACTAGCCCATTTATGTTGTGTTGGTCACAAAAGTTCCCTTTACCTGTCTTGATGCAATAAAATGCATCAAGTTACTTTAAATAGATGTTCATTAACAAAATAAAAGATATTGCTAAATAATTCACATATGATATATAGAAATGATATATTCTCTATAAACAACAGTTATAGTTGTAGTTCAATGACTGGTGATGTAATATGATGGAGAAAGCAATGAATGCTGAATTATAATTACAGCTTATATTCAAAGATAGGTGCATGATATTAAATTTCCTGTTATCATGTAAAAATTATTAAGATTATTTTGTAAAAAATCTTACTGACTTGTCCAGATTTGACTTATGAAATTGCCGGAAGCGCATATAAAGTTAGTAATAAACATATCAATAATAAACATGGTATGGAAAATAAAAGAGAATTTCTGGTCATTTGTTTATTTAATTATTGTTGGCTGAGACAATTGGGGTTAAGTGATTTGCCCAGGATCCTATAGCTAGGAAGTATTGTGTCTAAGGCCAGAATTGAACTCAGGTCCTTCTGACTTCAACGTTGGTGCTCTCTCCACTGCACCACTAGCTGTCACCTGATCATTCATTTAAAAAAAATAAAAAGAAGATTCACATATACAAACAAACAGAACTATTCTATCATTAGGCTGGTCTAAAAATAAAATTTTTATTGAACTAAGAGTTTTTTTTTCCAGTCTTCCAAATATGGAAAACTTAATTTTCTGTTGCAGTGTCTGAATTGAAATTATTTTTGAAGAGTAAGTTCATTTTCTCCTTCTGAACTTTAGTATAAACTCATATTCCTATGTTTAGTGTGATTCTTTATTATTTCAGAAAACAAGAACAAGAATCCAATTCACATAAAAGTGTCTATACTACTTTTCTAATTCTAATTTATGGAAAGCCAGTGAAATGTCTGAAATTACTAATGGTGTTGAGAAAAGAAGAATCACTTTTCAGTGTCCTAAAATTGAGGGCTCTTGTCAATGAGACCCCTTGTTACTGAATTTGTGTATAGTAGACCTGACATTTACCCCGTCATAAGATATTATTTTTTTTATTTTTCTATATAATGCATACAGATACAGTAATGTATTATCAAATATTTACAATCTTTTAAAATATTAATTATTGTTGAACTAGTAGCCTTTAGGCAAGCATAATTAATTCCTACATTTTATTTCAACTTAAAAAATATTGTCACAAAAAGCACATTTGTTCTGTACTTATATATTAAAAAGGATTATGCACACTTTAATGAAACATAAAATAATGAAATCCACAGTCTTATATCATGAAATATGTGCAAAACAAATGAGGAGAGGGAACCAACAGCTACGTGCTAGATTTGGCAAAAAGTATAGATCAATGGGTCCCTCAAACATGAGGCAACCTAACAATTCTGAAATTAGATGACTTTCCATTTCTTTAGGCTTCTCTAGTGGCCTCTTGAATTTGTCAATCATAGGCTTATAAAATGAAGAACAGAGCATAGTATATATCATTCTCCCATTCTTTATGCTACTGGAATTGCAACATAATATTTTTTTTCAGTGAGTCTTGCTTTATTACACTAACTAGTATATAGGATAGCATAACATAATACAAGGAATAGTGGATTGTGTTGTGGTAATGTATAGTACGATATGATATGCTATGAGATGAAATATGATATTATGTGATATATACCACATGATTTTTACTTATTTTGTATATGTACATGTATGTATCATTTATCAAGAGATAGATACAGAAAAAGAGATCAAAAAGAGAGGGATGTAGAAGAAGAGAAAGGAAGAGTAAAGAATGAAAAGGCAGAGGTAGGAGGAAGATAAAGAAGAGAGAAGTGAGAGATTTTGGACCACTTGAAAAATATCCCCCCAAAATCTTTATACTCTGTTATTTCTGCCAGACTCTACAGTTAAAAATCCTACTGGTTTGTTAAAAGAGAATGGGAAGAATATAAATAGAAGAAGGAAGGAAAATCCCCAATATTTTTGTTGTTTAACTTAAAGGAGTGGAGGTAGATATGATGTCTTCATTCTCTCTCTATGGGGTCTATTGTGATAAATTCCACTCTTTTTTCTACTGTGTGTTCCAGATTTAAGTTAACTTCCTGCAAAGTAAAAAAAGATTACAGACCAAAGGGTAGAAAAAATTAATTTTAATCTATTCTAATTCCTTCAGCTTATTTTATTTCTGGTTGTGTTCTTCTTATAGTTTATAGTCTATTCTCTATTGTTCCTTGCAATCTCTTATTCTTCTTCTAAGGTGTTTCAGTTGATTTCTCTAAATCACAAGTCTGTCTGATCACGTCACTGAATAGTGACGTGTTCAATCAAATTTAGTGGCACCTGATTATCTCAGGTATCAGATAAAAATATTTGTTTAGACATTAACATTTCTTTATGATCTGGCCGCTTGTTATATATCCAGTCTTTTTACATAGTGCCCTCCTTGAATTCTGTGATCCAACTATGATCTTCTTGAACTCCCTCCATTTCCTACCTTCATTCTTCTGTAAAGTTTGTCTCCTCATACCTGTAATACATACTTCTCCTTATGTCAAACTCTGATTTCCTTCAAGACTTAGCTCCAACATAATTTTCTATGTGAAGCATGTATACATTAACTGACCTGCTATGTCCTTTCTCCCAAAACTTTGTTGCATTCATTTTGTGTAAATTATGTATATATCTGGATAAATTCATTCTTTCTCTCCAATTAGAATACATGTTATTTGAGGGCAGGAAGTGTTATACATTTAAACAGTGATTGTTTCCATAACATTTAAAACAGTGATTGACACATAGAAAAGTGATATTTTAAAAACAAATTTATTCATCAATGGGATAGTTAAGATTTTCTCCATTCTTCTTCAGCAGTTTGCTCCTGTAGATTTAACATCCAGCAGTGAAGCAACCCAAATGGAGCAATATCTTTCTCAATTGAATAGAACAGTGAAATTTCAGAATCTGTTTTATATTTGTAATGGTTGCTTCTCCAGTGCAGCTCATAATTATCCATTTGGGATAGTAACTTCTCTACTCCAAATCATATAATATTAAATAGCTGTAAATGAGTTTTGAGTTCATTTGAGCTCAAAAAATAAGCTGCAAATAGCAATGATATTTCACCCTATGACTATATAGACAATTAGCAAATATATTGCCTTAGGAAAATACTTGTTTAAAAATACTGTCAACTTCTTTTTTCATTTCAATCAGATTTCTCATTCTTTATGACAGTAAAATTGACTTACTAGAGCATTTGTTGAACTGCTCAATGTGAACATAATCCTCACTGAGAAGAAGCATGATATAATAGCTAGAGTTGTTCTTAAAGTATGTCTCACCTTTGACACATATTATCTATGTGACTGTGCAATTAATTGAATGTCTCAGTGTTTTTGGTCACTATGTATGACCATAAGTTCAAGAAAATGTACCAGTTTACACTGACATCAGGAATTTCCTCACACAGGAATTCCCTAAATCAATAAAATCACAAGTTCATTTCTTATCCCTACTCTTATCTCTAGTTATTCTGAATTCATGAAAATATAACTGATTATTCAATATTTCAGTGGCACTAGGCACTCAACTAAAAGTGTCATTCTCCTTCAGGCCATTTGTATCTCATCTTCCAATATGTTTTTTGTCATATCTTACTATTATCATTAACAAGATTTCTACCTATATAGATATGGCCCTTCCTTTTTGTCATTGATATTATATGTCTATGATACAGCACACAAGATATCCACATAAACAGTGAATTCATTGACATTCTGTTTAAGAATAATCTGCTTGACAAGATTAGAAGGGAAGCAATAAACTGGGAAAATATTTTTACAGTCAAAGGTTCTGATAAAGGCCTCATTTCCAAAATATATAGAGAATTAACTCTAATTTATAAAAAATCAAGCCATTCTCCAATTGAAAAATGGTCAAAGGATATGAAAAGACAATTCTCAGATGAAGAAATTGAAACTATTTCTAGTCATATGAAAAGATGCTCCAAGTCATTATTAATCAGAGAAATGCAAATTAAGACAACTCTAAGATACCACTACACACCTGTCAGATTGGCTAAGATGACAGGAAAAAATAATGATGATTGTTGGAGGGGATGCGGGAAAACTGGGACATTGATGCATTGTTGGTGGAGTTGTGAATGAATCCAACTATTCTGGAGAGTAGTTTGGAACTATGCTCAAAAAGTTATCAAACTGTACATACCCTTTGATCCAGCAGTGTTACTACTGCGATTATATCCCAAAGAGATTATAAAGAAGGGAAAGGGACCTGTATGTGCACGAATATTTGTGGCAGCCCTTTTTGTAGTGGCTAGAAACTGGAAACTGAATGGAGGTCCATCAGTTGGAGAATGGCTGAATAAATTGTGGTATATGAAAATTATGGAATATTACTGTTCTGTAAGAAATGACCAACAGGATGATTTCAGAAAGGCCTGGAGAGACTTACACGAACTGATGCTGAGTGAAATGAGCAGGACCAGGAGATCATTATATACTTCAACAACAATACTAGATGATGACCAGTTCTGATGGATCAGGCCATCCTCAGCAACGAGATCAACCAAATCATCTCCAATGGAGCAGTAATGAACTGAACTAGCTATACCCAGAAAAAGAACTCTGGGAGATGACTAAAAACCATTACATTGAATTCCCAATCCCTATATTTATGCACACCTGCATTTTTGATTTCCTTCACAAGCTAATTGTACAATATTTCAGAGTCTGATTCGTTTTGTACAGCAAAATAATGTTTTGGTCATGTATACTTATTGTGTATCTAATTTATATTTTAATGTACTTAACATCTACTGGTCATCCTGCCATCTGGGGGAGGGGGTGGGGGGTAAGAGGTGAAAAATTGGAACAAGAGGTTTGGCAATTGTTAATGCTGTAAAGTTACCCATGCATATATCCTGTAAATAAAAGGCTATTAAATTAAAAAAATAAAAAGCTCCAATTAAAAAAAGAATCAGAATTAAATAAAAAAGTAAATACTTTAAAAAAAGAATAATCTGCTAATAATTTAAATATCTTTTTTAATATTTTGAATTAAATTTCTAAGTATATGAAGCAAGTGATATAGAGAGTGAGCTGAACTTGGACTTCTTGGATAAACAAACATACTATCAAAGCATTATACATAAAATCAAATAGGTAGGTGAGAGGAATCTATCTAAACACCTTTGATCATTCCATTAATAAACCCACACATACACATATACACACACATACATTTAAACACAGATGTCAAAATACAAAGGGACAAATAAAAAAGCAAAGAAAAATTAACAATCTTGAAAAGAAAAGGAATTCATCAGTCAAGCTTGAGGCAATGAGAAGGTGACTTTCTTCTAAAATGTGTAAAGAAGAAATAGAGGCCCTTACTCTTATCAGAATTGGCACAACAAGAAACAAACATACACATTTAATAATGGCAGAGAAATATATCTTATATGCAGGGAAATAGGAGGACAATGGGTTTTGGAAGAAGGGAGGGTAATGAAAGAGAGGGCATATTGGGAGACACAGTGGTCAGTACTAAAAGACTTTTCACGAGGGACAGGATGAAATAAGAGGAAGAATCAGTGGGGGGAATACGATTAGAAATAGTAACTGTAAAAAGAACCAAATTTTTCTAAGAAGGTTTCATTTCTCAAACATAGAGTGAACTAAGTCAAATTTATAAAAAAAATAAGAGCCATACTCCAGTTGATAAGTGAACAAATGATATCAAAGGGTATACATTCATGCTCATACGTTCATCCTTTGATCTAACAACACCATTACGTGGTGTTTTTTTTTTTCCCCCACAACTTTTAAGAAAATATTTTGGAGCAGCTAGGTGATGTGGTGGATAGAGTACAGGTCTTGGAGTTAGGAATAGCTGAGTTCAAATCTGATCTCAGACACTTAACATTTCCTACCTGGACAAGTCACTTAATCCTGATTCCCTGGACAGAAAGAGAGAGAGGGAGAGAAGTAGAGAGAGAGAGAGAGAGAGAGAGAGAGAAGGGGTGAGAGAAAGAGAGAAGGAAAATGTTTTGCCTAACTTCACATGTGGTTTCTTAATTGTGGGTGGAGATAAAAAAAGAGAATCTAGAATACAAAAAAAAATTAAATAAAATGAAAAAATTGTTTTGAATGTAACTAGGTGAAATATTAAATAAATAAAATAAAATATATAAATTCCAAAATAAACCTGATTGAAACAGAGAGCGGTTAGCCCTTGAGTAAAAAAATGAATGGTCAGGTTCCTTAAGAAAATCAAGACATACTTTCTGATCAGTCAACTGAGGCAAAAGTACTCTATGGGAGTATGACTCTGATAGAAGGGGGAGAAAAACAGCTATTAAATCAATAGATCATTATCTATTTTAAGATAGAGTCAAACTGAATAAAGGTGTAGGCCAGGAATTACAATAGGCTTGTGATAGAGAGAGCCATTTACATTCAGAAATTAGATTGTGGGAGCTGACTATGGACCACAACACAGTATTTTCATCTTTTTGTTGTTATTTGCTTGTTTTATTTTCTTTCTCATTTTTTTCCTTTTTGATCTGATTTTTCTTATGCAGCACAACAAATATGGAAATATGTATAGACTACTGCACATGTTTAAAATATATGGATTACTTGCTGTCTTGGGAGAGGGTGAGGAAAAGGAAGGGAGAAAAATACAAGGATTACAAAGGTAAATGTTGAAAACTATTTTTGCATATATTTTGAAAATAAAAAGCTATTATTAAAAGGAACTGTAGTAACTTTGAAAGGTATATGCTAAGCTTTATTTCAAATTTTATTAGTATAATTTCTAGCATTAAGGTTATATATTCACTTCAAGCATGGCAGAAGTTGTTAATGTAAGGCAATTTTTACTAAACAGTTTTATAGTTTTCCTATAAGTTTTTTTTTAATCAAAAGAGGGGCTCTTTGTAAATAAGTTATTTGGGGGCTTTATGAAACAATGAGTTATTTGTTTCTATCGTTTCTGATTTTCCCTTATCTAGTCTGTTATATTAATCTAGTTTTGACCAATGTAAATGTTTTTGATTAACTGCTTCTTTATGATGTAGTATGATGTTTGGAAGTTTTATTATACCTCCTTTCTTCCTCCCTCCTAATATTTGTTTTTTTATCTCCACTGGTAATCTATACCATTTGGTTTATTCAAGCTAATTTTGTTATTCTTTTATTGAGTTCTATAAAATATTGCTTGAACATTTTGACTGATATAGCATTAAAACTATGGGATAACAACAACAAAAAAGAGGTAGACCAGAGAGCTCAGTTAAAAAGTCCTTAGTAGAGGTATCCATTTTGGATATTGAAAGGGGATGACATGTGGACACAGGAGAAAAGAAAGGACAGTGGGATTCTGCCCTACTGGGGACATGGCTTACTTTAGTCACATGTTCGCTATGTACATACAATATTGCTAGTGTACTTTTTGCATGTCTGTTTTGACCAGTTATTCTGCATATAGTTGTGGAAATTCAAGCTCTGTAACTTCCCACCCAGGCTACTGATGTCCAGAGCCATACATACCAATCTTCCCAGAAACACATGAAGACAAGCCAATGTTAAGGTGCCAAACATCCTTTCTTTATTAGTAATCTCAGAAAGACTTAGCAGGAAGTAAGAGCAAATATATGTATGTCTCTGCATCTCTCTCTCTCTCTCTCTCTCTCTCTCTCTCTCTCTCTCTCTCTCTCTCTGCATCTCTTGATCTCTCTGCATCTCTGAATCTCTCTACTTCTCTCCACATCCTTCTCTTTTTGCCTATGGATTCAAAACTGGTTATTTATATTTACTCTCCTCTGGGATTACCCGTCACTAGCCCACTCAGCACAGCATAGGTGGATCCGCAGAAGGGAGATACCTGGAATTAATGCTGCTTTCTAAGAATAGATATAGCAAAAGGACACACCCCTCACCATTTCAAGGAACCTTTAACATCTATAAGACACAACCTCCTGCGTCAGAGGCAAGTCCCTTTTTACCTCCTAGTTCCACCCTACGTGGCATACATGGCAATTCTCAGAAGGAGAGTCTCTAACAAAGCTCCAAGTTTATAGGGGCCAGGTTTTGCATGAATTATTCTTATCATGTCAACATAACAAACAAAACTTTTATTTTGTGTATTATAATTTTAAGATTACAGAAAAAATAGTGCAACAAAAATTGTGTAGTAATTTCCAGAAGGACACAGCTTGTGAATATGAGTAGGCAAGGACTTCCAGACGATGTGCTATAACAGCAACAATAATAACTTGAAAATAATCTGCAAAATGTTCACTGACTCTAAGACTAAAATAGACTTGATAGAAAATCCAGGCCAACTTTATAGTTCTTCAACTCTATAGTTTAAGAAAGAGGTTCAGAGAAGTTCAAACTTGCCCAAGAATATTCATACAGGAATATTTGAACCCAAATTCTATGGCTCAAACTAAAACATGCATTCTGTTAAACCATTCTGACTCTATGCACATGTATTATAAGAATGAAATAGTTTTATCAATATCCAATAATATAGACAAATATATTTCAAAAAATCCTGTTAGAAAGTCATAGTTTGCAGAAACAAACTAAAAAGTAGCAGCTGTGTCAAATGTAATTTCTCTAAGACCATAAGATGATGGTTTTACTTAAATGTTATTCTTTAAAATGGCTTCATTTTTCATTTGTGTACAAGCAAATATCTATAGAATTTCTGCAATGTCCAAGGATTCATGTTAAGAAGAACGCTACTCACTTCTTGAATTAACAACTGTAGTATCATTCTTCCAGTCATCTAGACTTCAAGCATTGAATTAATCTTTTTATTCTTCCAAATTCAATTTGTTGCAAAGACTTCATGCTTCCCTAGGATCCCCTGAAAACTCATGTACATAGAATTTTCTCTACCATGCCCTGGAAACTCCTACTCCTCAGAAAAATCAGTGTACACTTGGATTAATTCTCATTTTAAAAGCATTTTCACCCTTTAGACTTTACCTTATTGATTTATTTCCCTCTGGCATCTCCAAATTAAGCAGAGGCCCAAGCTAGATATTTCTTCAACCATCTCTTTACTGCATTGCTGACTCATCTCCACATAACATTCTCTACTAAGCCCCCACACCAGTTACCTTCTTCTTTCCTCTTCCCCTTTCCTCCATATATTTTTTTGTCCATTAGAATGTAAACTCCTTGGGACATGTGGGGAGATTGCCTTTCTGCTTCTACTTGTATCTCCACAATACAGTGCTTAGCATATGGTATATGTTTTAATAAATATTTATTGAAATTATATACTTGAAAGTTTCCATTACATCTTTCTTTCAATCTCAGTGTTGTCACACTTGTTTTAAGTCACACAATGCTAGTTAAATACCCTGCTTATTTATTTTCAAGGGCATTAAGCCTAGTGCAGTCATATTATAATTAATGTATTGTTGTTTCCTTTTCAACATTGAATTTATTTGTCCTACTAATGTGACAATATAGTATCCTGGTTGTCTTAACTTATCAATATAGACAAACAAGTCAGTCTTTATAAGAAAGAATACATTGTTCTCACAGGTTTGAGGATAGAACTATCTTATACACAAATGGCATTTTAATATTGTATCTAAATTAGGACACACAGAATCACAAACCAGTATTACAAGGGGCAAAATGCGCTGCATTAAACAAGCCAGCTCCACAAAAAGCCGACAGGGGAATGTAATCATTGCCAAAAACTGCTCAAGGCTCTGGAGACCAACAATGGGAAATAACCCAGTAAGGTAGGAGAATGGATATCAAAGAAATAATAAGTGGTAAAGAGATTTCCTCCCTGGCTATTTATAGCATCCACTGGTACTGGAATCAGAGGCTGGTACCTTTGAAGAACCCAGCTAATCAGTAGCATTTGTTTTCTCATTCTTCCTCAGCCCCTTCCTTATGGACCTATTATCATTATTATTATTATTATTAATTTTTATTTTTACTATTGTTGTGAGTAAAGCAAAAGTATAATGGGTGTAAGGAACAGATCTGAACTTGTTCCTTTGACATAAGAGCTCAATTGCATTAACTATTCCTCCTTGTTCTCAATCTGTGTGGTCACAAGGCTTTTCAATTGTGCCTATCCCTCAAATGTGGCAATTTTTAATGACTGCCCAGAAGCAAACTTTTGTTGTTGCCTCCAATGAATTGTCACTATTCTTTTTTTTTTTTTGTCATTACATTTGTTTCTAAATATATTCTTCTCTATTCCTCTACCAGAAAGTTGTTATGTTGATTCAATAAGGACAAGAAGAAGGAAAAAAAAATGAACAACACCAATACATGAGAAATACCATACTTGCAAAATTCCATCTCTTCTCAAGGACCAAGGTTGGTCATTTTATGCAGTGTTTAATTTCATTTAGAGTTCTTGCACTTTCTATTGCCTTTGTGAATATTGCATTCCTAGTTCTAATTATTTCACCATGAATCAGATCATATTACAATCCTTGTTTCTTTGAATTCTTTGTATTTCATAATGAGTAATTATAGTTCCTTACAGTCATAGCACAATTTCTCTAGCCATTTTTCAACTAATAAATACCTGTTTTGTTCCTGATTCTCTGCTACCATAAAAAAGTATTACTATAAAATATTTATTGTAAATGGGACTTTGATCTCTATAAGGATATGCCTAGCACTAGAATCTAGACTAAAGGGAATGGACATTTCATAGTCATAGTCATATTCATAGTCATTTATTTAGCATAATTCCAAAGGATGTTCCCCAGTGGTTGAAACTATTTTCAGTGTCATTAGTAATGTATTAGAATGATTATCCTTCTTTAACCCTTCTAACAATATTTCAATTTTTCATGATTATGGGAAACTGATGGGTGTGTAGTAAAATTATAGTTGATTTAACTTTCATTCCTCTTTTTATAAGTGGCTTGGAGTAATCTTTCAAAAGGTTAGACATAAGTGAAAGTATTTTGAGAATTATTCTATTGAAAGTTATGTTAATTCACTGTGACACTGTTTTCAGTTTAGCTGTTCTGATCAGTTTTGTTGCAATCCTCCTCTTTTCTAATTACTGACTTCTCTGGTTTTCTTCAGATTTCATCTAATTTCTAACATTCTGCAAGGAATCTTTCTGATTTTCTCAAACTTAGTTCTTCCCTCATATCCAATTTATCTTGTATATATGTTCATTCTATGTTTGGCTCTCTCATTAGATCATGAACTCTTTGAAGGCAATAGCTATTTTGTCTTTTTTGGTCACCCTAGTGCTTAGTCCAAAACCTACTACAATCTGAGGTTCTTCAGATATATTCAAATTTTTGTGTTCCCCTTTGGGATTTTCTTGGGAAAGATACTGGAATGATTTTACATCTCCTTCTCCAACTCATTTTACATATGAGGAAACTGAAGTAAACTGTGTTAAGTGACTTAGCCAAGATCACACAGCTAGTAAGCATCTGAGACCACATTTGAACTTAGGTCTTTTTGACTCCAAGGAACAGAGGTTTTTCTTTGGTTTTTCGTTTAGGTTTTTGTTTGTTTTTGCCACTCTACTATCTAACAATCCAGCACAAAGTAGATACTGAAAAGTGCTTTTGACTTGATAATTCCTGTATTTTTAATGTCTGTATATGTAAACACTGAAGAAATGAAAGAATTTTAATTAAAACAGGAAAACTTTTGTTATTACTGGCAAAAGAGCTCAAGAAAGTAAAACAAAGAAATAGACTACTAATGAACAAGTAAATTTTTACTCTCTTACATATAAGATGCTTTTCATAGATAGCTGAGGCAAGGATGTTTTAACCACTCTATGATTTCCCTTCCTATTCTTTCTTTGTTGATTTTTTCACATAAAAGCTATTTGTTTTTATGTTTGCTAAAGAATTATTTGCCAAGATATTGCTCTGAAATGTGCTAGTATCCATTTTCTCCCATTAAAAATAATATTCTTATTTCTTCTTTGACAATTAAACGCAGTTTTCTGAAACCATCCAACACAAAGTAGGAAAGGAAGCGTCTTCCTTCCTAATATAAATATTTCCATCAAGAAAGGGCTAAACCAAATAGCCTGGAATTCTTTTGCATCTTCAACTAAAGTATGATGACAATTTAAAAACTTATTTATCCTGTTTTATTATCATAATATTTTTAGAACCAGCCTTGTTGCTTTGAGTCATTTTTCCCCAATTTAATTTATAGGAAATTAATAGTTTTATGTAATTAAAACATAGTCATAATAATTTTATTCCACTTATCAAAAATTCCCTGTGGTGTCCCATTACAGCCAAAATTAGCCTAGACCTTTAGGTCTAATACTAAAGAATGTCCATTCTCTTCTTTCCACATACCTATCTGGCATATGCACCTCTAAGCTAATCAAGATATGCAGTGTTTGGAGTCAAAGGACCTGAACTAAAATCTCACCAGCCTGCCTTAATCTTTTATTTGACCTTAGAAAAGCTAATTAACCTCTTAGGATTTTAAACCAAAATAAAATAATAGGAATAGATTTGATAATATCTAAGGCTTCTCCAACATCTGAATCTTCACATTCTACTTACCTCACCCCTCCACTAAAAATATCATAATCTTTCTCCTTTCTATGCCTTAGGGAATACTATTCCCCTAGCTTCGGCTTCTAACATCACCTGTTTCTCTGGAAGTCTGTCATATTCTTTTCATCTTTCATAATCAGTTCATATACTACTTCCTTCATGGATCTTTCTCTTATTCCTTAAGGAAGCAGGTCTGCTTTGAAGCCCCATAGCATTGTGTAGTTGGTGTTAGTAGAGAGAATACTCGAATTAAAGTCAAAGCTCAAGAAAACATAACAAATCTTGATAAAAACCTATATGAACTAATGCAAAGTGAAGTGAAAAGAATCCAAAAAATTATATAAAAACAGCAATATTTTACTTATGAGAGACTAAGAAAGCCTTAGCTATTATGGTAAACACAATAATCCAAGACAATTTGAAAGGTTTCATGAAGAAAATTGTTATCTACATGTAAAGGGGGAATTGAATACAGATTGAAGTATGTTTTTCTCCTTTTATTTTTCTGGGTTTGTCTGTGTGACATGGTTAGTATAAAATTTTATATGATTTTTTGTGGGTTTGTGTGTGTGTGTGTGTGTATGCGTGTGTGTGTGTGTGTGTGTGTGTGTGTGTGTGATTAATTCACCTTTCAGGGATTAGGAGAGGTGCTAGAAAGAAACAAAAAAATGGAACTCAATTTGTTTAAAATATGTAAAATAATTTTTAAATGATCAGAGGTCAAAAAGATCCATGTTCCAACAAAGCGTCAGACATTTATTATTTGTTTGACTGGAGGTGATGAACTTAATCTCTTTGTGCCTTATTTGGAGAAAAAAGGAAGGTGGACTTGACCAATAAAATACTTTACATTTCTAAATCTAAGATGTCACTCTGCACAACACTCTTCACTTGTTTAGATTTAAATTCATAGCTATGGATTTTTCTACACAGGACAGGTACAACAACATGTGCAGGAGCAAAATAACATGCTCAAATGTGTGTGTGGGTGTGTGCATAAGCACATGTATGCATATTCACATATATATGAGAGGTAGTTGTAAACTTTCTATTTATAAGTAATGATTTTACTGAAGGGGTCTTAATTTTGCTGTTTCTAACTCCTGAAGGACCATGATAGCTTTTAGTATCCCCTAAATCTAATGCTCTGGGGAGAAATATAGTCACTAACATTAGTTAGGACTTCTCTGAATTCTAATAGCATAAAAGGTACTTGAAATCAAGATTTAGTCTTATCATGTATCTTCATATCTCATTATACACACACACAAAAAAATAAACAAAAGTTGTTTCATCACAGGGAATAACTTGATTGTAAAATGACTTAAATGATTGTTTTATGAGTTTATGAGGACAAGAAAAAATTGGAACAATATTTGTTGCATATTTCTTCAAATAAAGTTTATTTTATACACAGACATGCACATAATTTTAATAAAGATATCACAAAAATGAGAAAAGACACCAAAATTCGAGTTATTTAACCAAAACAATGCTTTGGGGAATATTTAAAATACTAAAAAAAAAAAAAATAATAATCAATAAAGCAGAGGAAAAAATGACTTGGGTACATTACTTTAAAAATAGAGAAATAACAACTACTAACATTAAAAATTCCAATAAGTCCCAAAATATAAGTGAGAAAAATGAACATAAGATGGGGAAAATATTAAAAACAAACCAGTAAGTCATTAAAATAAAAAATAAATAAATAAAAAGGTAAGGCAAATTACTATGAGCTGAAAGTTTTTATAAATGGCAACAAATTAAGACAAAATAAAGCAAACTCATTTAATCAATATATTCCAATAAATCTGATCATTAACATGAAATGAATGAAATTTTGTATTAGTCCAATCATTCTGAAAGCAATATGGAAGTTTCTCCAAATATCACAATGCTGTCCATACCTTTTGACTCACAAAATCTCTCCTACTCTTTGCACCTTCAAAAGGAAAAGATCAAAGAAAGAGGAAAAGGACCTATTTAAATAGGGTTTTGCTATGGGCAAAAAAATAAATGCATAACAAGTGTATATCAGTTGGGCAAGAACTGAATAAATTGTAATATGGTAAACAAAATGGAATTATATTAGACTATAAGAAATTATTGAAGGACTTAGATGGAAATTTGAATAGACTTATTTGAGTGATATAGCAAGAACTTAGCAGAATCAAGAAGAGAAATTATATAATAATAAAAACAATGTTGAGGAAGGAAATGAAAGATTTGAAATTGCGTATTCCAAACTACCAAAGATAAAATAGGCTATGCACTTACTGGTAGAGAAGTTATACATTCAATATGCAGAATGAGACATACATTTTTGGATATGGTCAATGTAGCTTTCCCTTTTTGCTTGTTTGCTTGTCTTGTTGCTGTTGTTATTGCTGTTGTTGCAGGGGTGGGGCCCTATATATAGGCAAAATGGATAAGTTTCATTATAGTAAACTAAAAAGTTTTCCAAAACAAAATAAAAAAAGCAAGATTAAAAGGGAAATACAAAGCTGGTGTTTACAGCAAGTGTTTCTAATAAACATCTCATTTCTAAAATATATAATGAAGTGTATCATTCATAAGAATTTAAATCAGTCTTCAGTTCATAAATGGTCAAAGGATACAAATAGATGATTTTCAGATGACAAAATTAAAGCCATCTATAATTATATGGAAAATGTTCTAAATCACTGTTGATTAGAGAAATTCAAATTAAAACAACCCTGAAGTACCACCCCAAACCTCTCAGATTGACCAAGAGGGCAGAAAAGGTAATGATAAATATTGGATGTGATAGGATGTGGGAAAACTGGGACACTAATACCTTGTTGGTGGAGTTGTGAAATGATTCAGCGATTCTGGAAAACAATATGGGAAATGTGCAAAGGGCTATAAAATTCTGCATACTCTTTTGACCCAGCAATGTCACTCTTGTGTCTCTATGCCAAGAAAATAATAAAGGAGGGAACAGAACCCGCATATCCAAAACTGTTTGTAGCAGTTCTTTCTATAGTAACACAGAATTGGAAAATGAGTAGATGTTCATCAATTGAGGAATGGCTGAATATGTTGTAGTATATGAAAGCAACAGAATATTATTATTCTATAAAAATGATGAATAAACTGATTATAGAAAGACCTGGAAAGATTTATATGAACTTATGCTGAGCAAAAGAAGCAGAAGCAGGAATACATTGTATACAATAATAGCAAGAATGTGTGATGATCAAGTGTGAATGACTTGGCTCTTCTCAGTGGTTCAGTGATCCAAAGCAATTCCAATAGACTTTGGACAGAAAATGCCATCTGCAAACAGAAAAAGAAATAAAAAGACTGAATGTAAACAGATGCTAAGTTCACTTTTGTTCTGTGTTTTTTTTTTATTTCTCCCAT
Organism: Sarcophilus harrisii; assembly: GCF_902635505.1. NCBI lineage: Eukaryota > Metazoa > Chordata > Mammalia > Dasyuromorphia > Dasyuridae > Sarcophilus > Sarcophilus harrisii. Next base: position 409,090,448 of record NC_045426.1, read on the forward strand.
GTTATTTTCTCTTTTACTCTGATTTTTTTCTCTCCCAATGTGTTTCATAAATCAATGTGTATTAAAAATAAACAAATTTACCAGAAAAAATAAAAAACTATGATAAAAATGGAAGCTAATGAATAAATAAAATATCAAGAATCAATCAAGAAAATGAAAACAAATGAAGAAACCAAAAACAAACAAAATAAAATATCTAATTGCAAAAGCAGCCAACTTAGAAAATAGATCCAAGAGAGACAATTTAAAAATTGTTTGTCCACCAGAAGATCATGACCTAAAAAATAAAGAGACTGGATAGCATGCTTCAAGAGATTATTAACGAAAACTAGTCTATTATGTTAGAAGTAGAGGAGAGGAAATAATCACTAAAAGCATTTATCAATCACCACCAGAAACAGATTAACACAAAGAAAATGCCAAAACTCCACAACTATCATATCAAGAAAAAGTACCATAAGCAGCCAAAGCAAAACATTTCAAACATTGAGGAGAAACAGTTAGGATTACCTTGGTCTGGCAGCTTCTACAATAAAGGATCAGAAAGCTTGGAATATCATATTCCTTCTGGAATTCTGTATTCTGAGGTTACAACCAAAAATTAACTACCCAGAGACACTGAGCATCATCTTTCTGGGAAGAAGATGTGCCTTCAAGGAACTAAGAAACTTTCAGTCATTCCTATTAAAAAAAAAGAAAACAAACAAACAAAAAAAAAAAAACAGAATTAAATGGAAAATTTAGTCTTCAAACACAGGACTGAAGAGAAACATAGGAAGGTAAACATGAAAAATATATTATTTAAAGGATAAACTGTTTACATCCCTAGATGGGAAAATGATATCAGTGACTCTTGAAAACTCCATCTGTTATTGGAGCAGTTAGGAGAGCATACATGGACTTCAGGTATGGCAATGAATGGAATGTGATTTGATAATATCAAACCATTGAAGCCAAATTCTTAGAGAAGTTAAGCCAGTTTCAACAAGAAATAGCAAAACTATATTAGTCGGGGGCCTCGTTCTCCCTCTCTCACAATTAGAAAACTCTAACCACAAAATAAATAAGAAAGAAATTAAGGAGCTTAATAGAATCCTAGAAAACTTAGATATGATAGAACCCAGGTGAAAATTGAATAGGCACAGAAAGGAATAAACTTTTCCTCTGCAGGAAAGGCACCCACACAAAAATTGACCATGTATTTGGGCATAAAACCTCACAATCACATTCAGAAAGGCAGAAATAATAAATAATTTATTTTCAGAGCATGATGCAATAAAATTATATTCAAATGATAAGCTTCTCTGAAAATTATTGGCCTGCCTTTGGAAAAGAAGTGTTTTTTATTTTTTTTGTTTTTTTTTTTTTTTAAGTTTGCCTTCAAAAAAAAAAGAAGTACCTCTAATACTAAATTGTTTGGGGTTTGTTAGGAAAATAAAGGGCCAAGACTCTATCTTCACAAGCAATACCTTAATTCTATTTAGATTAGATATTGTGAGACAAAACAAAAAGATAGGGTGTTATCTTGTTTTTGAGGGCATTAAATGCCAAACTGAGTAAAAACTTCATTCAATGGGTGTAAGGACTGAAGAGAAGAAGAATATGCACACATGCATATGACTATCTTTTCAGCTATCAAATGAAATATGAGTAAAAATTGAGAGTAAAGAGTTGCTACATTTCAAATGGTTGACAACTGAAACCAATAAATGAAGGTGATAGTGTGTGTATGTGCTTACTGGATCCTGAGTGTTTGAGTGATGTGTAAAAATATACTGGAGATAATAAATAAATAAATATAGCTGAAGCTGCTATCAGGAAGGATGTGAGTTAAAATTTCTATCCATTTTAGATATGTTCCAATAAACAATTCACTTAACTTTAATGAGTTTCAGTTTCTTCTTCTCCTTCTGTACAATGAAAATAATTTGCCATTATTACTTTTTCAAAGCTTGTAAGGTTGTAATGAGGATTAAAAGAGATAATATACATATCAAATTTTACAAACCAAAAGATTTTATAATGGCACCTATTGTTAGTGTGTGTTTATAGAAGCACAGATAACACAGGGTGGGAAAGGAGAAATGCTTAATTTAAAACAGTGGAGATTTTAGTCCCACCAAAGGGAACTAAAAATTTGAGGGTCAGGATAAAAAAAAAAAAAAATTAATGGACCTGCCAACAAAAGAATGTACTAGAGTTTCAATCTATGAAGAACTTAAAATATTAGACAATTTTCTACTTGTCTAAAGACAGATAAGTAGGTCAAATTAGCTTCTTCTAGATGTGTTTTTGTATATTTTTTATATTTAGTTTCCATTTATGAAAAGTGTCATTCAGTTGAAGACTTCTATATTTCCATGTAACTTAATGAGTTATTAGATCCACCAAAAAGAGACCTAAGCCTATAGTGGGGCTCTGTATAAAAGGAAGACAGCTACCTATATTTATTGATATCCAATTGCTATTGATTTTCATATACTGATTGTGTGGATCATACTGTCCAGGGAGTTTTCTTGACAAAGATCCTGGACTAGTTTGCCATTTCCTTGTCTAATAGATTAAAACAAACAGATGTTATATGATTTGCCCAAGGTCACGCAAATAGTAAATATCTTTGGCCATATTTGAACTTAGTTCTTCCTGATTCCAGAACCAACACTCTATTCACTGAGTCATCTATCTATCTTGCTATATTTAGTTTTCATTCATATTCATTAGCTGAGAGCATGAGGGTAGAGACCAGGTGGACTAGAAACTAAAGATGAACAACAAGGACTCCAATTATAAATAGTAGGACTGAAGCAGATATTAAAGTTAATTTGTATTGTCTTTAGAATCATTGAACACTGATTAGAGCCACCTAATTAATGTCAACTAGACAGGAATTGTCTTCTAACCTGAACAGAGCTGAACAGAGCAGCAAGCACAAAGAAAATTGAAGATTAAACTGAAATTTAATTAATTTCAGAGTAAGAAAAGTATTTGCAAGCAGAAGTCGCCATCACTCCTCCTGAGGGAGGCTTAATGTGCTGGGGAAAAGACAGGGCCTATATATGCAAAACTACAAGTAGGCTGCGCCATTGCACAATTTTAGGACTTTAGTAGCAGTTCCCATGGCAGGTTCATGCATGGACAATAGGTCCTGTGTGAAGACTTTCCAAGTTAATTGCCTCAAGTCTTCAGCATTATTAAGCCTTGTGATTGTTGAGCAAAGTCATAGACCAGAGTTAGTGTAGTAGAAGCAGAAGTGCAGTACCTTGTTTGGCTCACTTGGTAGGTATTGTGAGCACATAAAATTATAAATCCTTCAATTAACATTTGGTGCCGGTCAAAGCAATACTAGAAGGTGCCAGAGGTGAGATAATCCTGTTTGAGAAGGATTCTTGTTAGGGCAACTTGAGGCACATTCTGCTTTCTAGGCTTTAATTGTGGACAACAGGATGTCTCTAAACATTTTGACACCATTGTGAACAGCGAAATGTTTTGTATTATATAGGGGAAGTAAAATAGCATAGAAGCTTCCAAAATTATATAATAGGTTGGTTCTGTAAATCTTCCTGATATTGCAAAGGGTCCTGGTTGATATCACTGGAAGGAAGAAGTCTGCATCTGTCACCCTAGTGGTACTGAGTGATACTCAACTGGCCATATTGAATGAGAGCCAGGATGAAGAATGTAATCAAAAATGAATCTGTGAGGTGATGGCATGGGCAAGATCTTTGGTTATTGAGCTCAGTATTCATACTAGGCAAGATTGCCTTGAGATTAGTTTAATTGGGGCAAACTAGGTGCCTAGAAAAAGTAACTAAATATTTTGAAGGAAAATGTTTATGATATCAATAAAGACTTCTTACTACCATAGAGAATCCATCAGGAATAAATTCCAGGATTAGAATAGGGTATGTCAAGATATCAGGAGAAACTGTTTTCTAGTGCTTAGACCCAACAAAAAAGCTGTGCACTAATTTTGCACAAAAACAATCCTTTGCATACTTTGGAATATCTTACTCTCAGGCAAAATCATGCAATTATTGTATTAGTTTGACCAGCACTAGGTATTCTCTGAGTTTTGAAAAATGCCAAATAAATTTAGAAAAATATATACATTCTGAACCTGAAGTTCTGGTATGAATCCAACTTATCTCATTTTTGCTGTTAGCCCTCATTGCCAGGGTTACAACTCTATATAGTCACAAGGACAAATTTTGAGATTTGTCTATGCTAAAGTAAATCCTCCCCAGTAATGGTGGGGAGCCAGCACATGCCTCTAATCTGCTACCTTGTTTACAAGCTATTTCCCTCACTTCAAAATTAAATTTGTTTGATTTCTGACTTTCCTGTTTTTGGTTTTGCTTGTTATGCCCTCACCAATCGCAGGTTGGAGGTGAGTTTGGTCTGGTTAACAGGGAATTTGTTGAAGGTATAACAAAGACATCAAAACCAGGGTAAAGAAAAAAAGATTACAACATATTAGAGTTGAAAAATGAAAAATAGCAACAGGCTCAAGCCCTAAGGACTAACTTGGAATTAAGGGCCAAAATGAAAGTTGGTGCATAAAAAGAAGGAAGATCAATATCAGAGGGTCAGAATGTCAAGAGCTTAAAGCATGTTTCTTCAGGCTGCTTTTTCTTATTTGTTTTTAAGTTGGGAGTTGAGGGGTAGGAGAGCATTGATGAGCCAGCTCTGCCCAACCCATCTATTTCATAAGCTGCCACTGTAGTGCGGATGAATTAGCTCATTCTTCTGAATGGAAGGAAGCTCTGAAGTGGTAGGGAAATGGAGAAAGCAATCAGAAGACATCTATCCCTCACCCCATCCCCCATCCAGGCTTTTACTAAGCAAAGAACTGAGAGTGCAAGACTTTAAATAACCAAAAAAAAAAAAAAAAATGAAATAGCCTTGTTTCTGCAGCTGTTAAAGGAAAAAGAAAGAGATACTTTAAACTCTTCAAAATTAAAGTATTTTATTATAGATGAAAGTTCAACCTTTAGTGAAACAACCTCAAAAGAACTTATTCTGAAGTAAATTGGTCATGCAATATTTCCCCTCAGATTACTGACATGGGCTTAATGCATTTCCTTCAGATTCTTGATGTTAAAGTGCACTTAATACGAATTATTTTTGTATTTGTTTGAGCATTACCTCTTTTGTGACTTTGTGTAATACACTCATCTACTCATAGACACAGAAAGTACATAATTGTAACCTATTAAGCTCTCATTTTTAACATGTGTCAAACATCAGTAAACAGCAAGCCTGGAGTGTAATGGTAGGGGAGCCTGCTTTTTTATGAAACTATTCTTCAGAAGTTAAATAGATAAAGAAAAGTCTGCAGAATATAATGGAGTTACATTGCTTTCCATTTCTGAAACTATATATATATATATATATATATATATATATATATAATAACTGAACAAAGAAATTGTGACAGTATATAAAATTCTGTATATACTTTATGCTGTATATACAAGATATGAGACATGGCTACATACAAGCATATTTAGTAATATTGTTAGGAGCTTGCTATTTTTATTTGTAACTATATTTGTTTTTATGTCTATATAGAAAAAAGGAGGTGGGTGTGGATTGGGCCTATGATATTATAATGCAACAGAGTAGGAAAACCTTTCATATCTATGCAAATCCTTACTTGTTCTCCAATTTACAATTTTAAGCAGTTACTTGGACCACTGTGAATTTGTTAATTTGACATATCCAATATGTATTAGAGATGTGAAATGAACCCAATATTTCTTGATTGCAAGAACCTTTCTCTCTTGCATAATAGGCCCAATTGCTTTCTGTTATCTGGAGAGTAGCAAAATTTTCATAAATTATTTTTCTATTCCTCTTTTCCCCAAAGCTAACAGTTTCTTATTGACTTAATTAAAGTAAATAAGAAAAACAGTTATTAAAAAATCTCATTCATGATTTTTTCTCCTCTGGAATTCTGAGGCAATGAGTATATAATTTATTTGACCTTGATTATACATATGCAAATATACGTGTATAGATTATAGACAGAGACATAGGTGCATATAAAATGTCTTTGGGTCCTCTGTTCTATTGCACATTTATACTCTTACCTAAATTATTTGTTTTTATTTAATTTTAGCATTCATATTCTTTGTGGTTCCTTCAAACATCAAAATGTTGGAAGAAATAAAATTGTAAATATCTCAGAAATTAATAAAAAGATTACAGGTCTTATGTAGATTAATTTAAGTAAGCTGTCAATTGTGATTTTTTACATTACAATGACAATAAAAAGACATTCTTGCATATATGTATAACAATAAAAAAGAAGTGGAGGATACAAAAATAAAGAGAAATAATATTTTGAAAGTTGAAAGGTACATCACTACACTGAAAAAGAAGAAACAGAGTCCATCTATAGTGAAGAAAACCTTGATATAAAATGCTTAGAATGAGAAAAAGTAGCACAATTTGGACTGCCTTTTATGTAGGAAGTACCTACATTTTCTCTCCTCATTTAAAAGGTAAGTTCCTTGAGAATTGAAACAATGTCTTGGATTCCTTTGTCTTTTCATTATTGAGCCTTATAGTTCCTTGTACTGTGAGGTATTCTATAAACCTTGGCTAATATTTTTATTTTAGTTGATTGGAATTAATGCTTAAATCTTGACTTGACTCATGACTAAATCTTCAGTCAAAGCATAGAGTTTTATTCTATGCCTTCAGAATAGAAATGGACACTAAACAAAATTAATCAATGAACCTATTCTTCATTCAACAGATATTAACCAATATGTTCTTTAAGTATAATATTTACATAAACATATGAATTAATTCTTTTTCTGTTTTCTATTCAAATTTGTTTTTAAATTAATTAAAAATTTTTTGTGGAACAAAATATGTTTATAAGCATTCTTATATCCTTTTATATTATATACTCAGTTAGGATTACTTGATTTATATGTATATAGAATATTCTCTAAAGTATGGAATAGTTATAACTGAATCATCTTTCAGGGTCATAAAAATATTTGAAATTCTACAAGAACCTCATAGTGCCACAGCGAAATTAGTATTACAGCAAAGGTACAATCTTTCAAAGACTTAACATAAAACTTCCTACTTCTCAAGTAGATTGAGTAGATAATTTAAATTAATGAGGAGTATCTGTGTGATTTTCTGAATCAGGTCAAGTAATGGCACATGACTGGCACTGCCATCATTATTCCTGAGATATCTTGTTTTGGATTCTAGGATGAATTCTTCATCCTCAGGTGTTCAACTTACACTAGCTAGTATGGATATGTGAATTCCTTTAGTTCTGTTTAGCAGCATGTAAATAATAATGAAGGGGTGTGCAATAGAAGTAAGGCAGAATTGTAATTTGGCAAGACATCATAAAGAACAGCATTAGGGTAAGAGGGATTTGAGGCTAGTAGAGACCTGAACTCATTCACCAAGACCTGGAAACAGAAATTACATGAGTTCAAATGTGGCATTTGACACTTAACAAATCTACCTTAAATACATTTGAGAAGGAAGTGGCAAATCCCTCCTTATCTTTGCTAAAACAAAAAAGAAAGAAAGGAAAAAAAATGTATGTATGGTCCATGATTCATAGGCTCATGACAAGTCAGACATAATTGAACAAGAATGTGCTAATTATTATTACTCTTCAAAAAAATGAGTATTTTATGAAATGCATCACCTAACAAAATACCAGTCCCTCATTTCATAGAACCAGTAAACATCAGAATTATATAAGTTTTGCATTATTTGCATGTGTAACACGAATAATAACACTATTCTGTTATGTAAGACTTTGTACAGGATTATTAATAAGTAAATTAATTTACTCAGTGTTACACAGATACAAACACTTGAAGTAGATGTTAAATCCATGTTTTTCTAGCTCCAGCTTCAGTAATTTCTGTATTATTCTACCATAGATTGATATGAGAGCTTAGATTAGACTACTGACTTTTCTATCACCTACAAAATTAGATCTAGGATATAACCAGGAGATAAGGGGCTCAGAATTACTCTAAGGGTTTCAACTTATGATTTCATAATATCTAATGCCATTTAAAACAAATTTTGAGATTTAGATGCTTGCCAAAACTGCCTTCAAATATTCAAGTACCAACTTCTGGTTCAGAATAAAAGGATATAAGAATGCTTATAAGCATATTTTGTTCCACAAACAATTTTAATTAATTTAAAAATAAATTTGTATAGACAACAGAAAAAGAATTAATTCATATGTTTATGTAAATATTATAAGTAAAGAACATATTGATTAATATCTGTTGAATGAAGAATAGGTTCATTGATTAATTTTGTTTAGTGTCCATTTCTATTCTGAAGGCATAGAATAAAACTCTATGTTTTGATTGAAAATTTAGTCATGCATTGATGCATTGTTGGTGGAGTTGTGAACGAATCCAACCATTTTGGAGAGTACTTTGGAACTATGCTCAAAAAGTTATCAAACTGTGTATACCCTTTGATCCAGCAGTGTTACTACTGGGATTATATCCCAAAGAGATTATAAAGAAGGGAAAGGATCCTGTATGTCCACGAATGTTTGTGGCAGCCCTTTTTGTAGTGGCTAGAAACTGGAAACTGAATGGATGTCCATCAGTTGGAGAATGGCTGAATAAATTGTGGTATATGAAAATTATGGAATATTACTGTTCTGTAAGAAATGACCAACAGGATGATTTCAGAAAGGCCTGGAGAGACTTACAGGAACTGATGCTGAGTGAAATGAGCAGGACCAGGAGATCATTATATACTTCAACAACAATACTAGATGATGACCAGTTCTGATGGATCAGGCCATCCTCAGCAACAAGATCAACCAAATCATTTCTAATGGAGCAGTAATGAACTGAACTAGCTATGCCCAGAAAAAAGAAATCTGGGAGATGACTAAAAACCATTACATTAAATTCCCAATCCCTATATTTATGCACACATGCATTTTTGATTTCCTTCACAAGCTAATTGTACAATAATTCAGAGTCTGATTCTTTTTGTACAGCAAAATAATGTTTTGGTCATGTATACTTATTGTGTATCTAAGTTATATTTTAATATATTTAACATCTACTGGTCATCCTGCCATCTAGGGGAGGGGGTGGGGGGGAAGAGGTGAAAAATTGGAACAAGAGGTTTGGCAATTGTTAATGCTGTAAAGTTACCCATGTATATATCCTGTAAATAAAAGGCTATTAAATTAAAAAAAAAAAAAAAGAAAATTTAGTCATGATTCAAGTCAAGATTTAAGCATTAATTCCAATCAACTAAAATAAAAATATTAGCCAAGGTTTATGGAATACCTCACAGTACAAGGAATTTTAAGTCTCAATAATGAAAAGACAAAGGAATCCAATTCTCAAGGAACTTATCTTTTAAATGAGGAGAGAAAATGTATGTATTTCCTACATAAAAGCCAGTGCAAATCTTGCTACTCTTTCTCATCCTAAGCATTTTATATCAAGGTTTTTCCCAATTGGACCCTCAGTGAAGCAGGATAAATATATTCCTTCCTCAGGCATTCATTATTCCTTTCTTCCCAGCAGCTCTTAAAACTTATTGGATTCAGAGGGCAGAGACAAGATGGAGGAGAGGACACACACTTCATTCTGAGTTCCCTTCTGCCCTCACTACTAAGTACAAAATTCAGCTTCTGAAATTGTGCTTGACTGGTAGAATCCACTAATATTGGGAATACAACAAATTACCAGCAGAAGATAATCTGGAAGATCACCAGAAAAGGTTTCTCCTGATTGGTGGGAGCAGGCCAACACAGACAGGGAGGCAGAACATCGAGACAAGCTCATGTTGAGTGTACCGGGGGTGGGGAGCAGTTTCTGTGGGTGGAGAATTTGCAGGGAGGATTCTACCACAGGTTGGCTGCTCTGCTTTGGTTACAAAGCAGTAGATCAGCAGAGAAGTTATACAAACACCAAAGGTAGAAAGTCCTCCAAAATGTCAGAGTTTCATAGGACTTGGCCACACCCATCCAGCACCAGGAAGGACTCAGCATGATCACAATGCATCAAACAATCACAGCACAGCCATACTCTGCAGTACAACTGCTCTTCCCAAAACAGTTACATTTCGGCAGGGCAATCACTCTTCTGCAGCACGGCCACTCTTCCTAGGGCAGTCACAGGATCACAGTGCAGCTGCTCTTCCACAAGGAGGTCATTTTTCCACAGGGCAGTCACTCTTCTGCAGAATGACTGCTTTTCCCAGAGCAGTCACACTTCCACTGCAGGGGTCTTCCCAGGGCACTTCCGCAGCTCCCCTGCTCTTTGCAGCCCATTTTCAGGATAACTACTGCCCATCTGGCCCCATTCTCTAGAGGAAGCTAGGAACCTCCTCGCCCTAAAGGAAGACCTCAAGGTTTTTTTTTTTTTTTTTTTTTTTTTTTAATGAGTAAAAAAGCAAAGGAAGCCCTAAGTATAGATAACTTCTTACTGAAAGAGAACAGATTTTCAACCCTGAGGATTCTAACAGCAGACTGTCTCCAGATGGAAACCCAAAGGGGTATATAGCCTGGTCCCCATCACACAAGGCTCTCCTAAAAGAAATTTTAAAATAACTTAAAAGAGAGCTAGAAGAAAAATGGTGAAAGAAAAGAGAAGTTCTGCAAGTATGAAAGCAACACATAACTCATTGAAAAGAAAGATTTGAAAAAGAAAACAATTCCCTGAAATGTGAAATGGAAAAGCTAAAAAACTCCCAAGGAAACAGAATTTGTGAATTGGAAAAAAAAAAATAAAGAACTCCTAGGAAGTAGAACATGTGAATTGGAAAAAGAAAACAACTCATTAAAAAATTTTATGAAATGGAAAAAAATATTCCATAGGAAAAAACCCAACTCATTTAAAAACTCAATTGAACATGTACAAAAAGCAGTAAAAAATTTAAATGAAGAAAACAACTCATTAAAAATCAGAACTGAACAAATGGAAATGAATGATTCAATGAGACGTCAAGGATCAATCAAGCAAGACCAAAAAATGAAAAAAATAGAAAAAATGTTAAATATCTACTTGGAAAAATAACAGATCTGGAAAATAGATCTAGGACAGATATTTAAGGATTATTGGACTCCCTGAAAACCATGATGAAAAAGAGTCTAGACACTATTTTTTTCAAGAAATCATCAAAGAGAACTGGCCCGATGCAATAGAATCACAGGGTAAAAGACTCATTGAAAGAATTCATCGAACACCTTCTGAAAGAGACCCCAAAATAAAAACTCGAAGGAATATTGTGGCTAAGTTTCAGAACTATCAGAGTAAGGAAAAAATATTGCAAGCAGCCAGAAATAAAAAAAAATTCCAATAAAGACTAACCACAACAAGGATCACTCAGGATCTAGCAACTTCTGTATTGAAACATGAAATGGCCCCTGGAATCTGTTATTCTAAAAGGCAAAATAACTTGGAATGGAGCCAAGAATAAACTGCCCAGCTAAGCAGAGCATTTTCTTCCAGGGAAGAAAAATTTCATAGCTAATAGTCCCATGAAAAAAGACTAATGTTCCTGGGAGAACACACTATTGCCTTGGTGAAAGAAATATAAACCCTTATGCTTATATGAATAGATGGAGCTTGCTCTTATCTTCCAGGGAAGAAGATGGACATCTAATTAAACAGGTGAATTCCATTTATTTCTAATGAAAAAAACCAGAGCTAAACAAAAAAATTGACCTCCAAATATTGGACTCAAGAGAACTATGTAAAGATAAAAAGAACTCTTGATAACTGTATTTATGTTACAGGCATACATAAAGAGCACATCTATAATTTGATTTTATAATATTAAAAGGGGGAATTACAAATGGAAAAAGGATTGTATCAGAAAAAGGGAAAATAATAAGGGGAAAATATAAGAAAAGGGGAGAGACTCTAAGGGGAAAGGAGGGATTCTAAAGAGGGAGAGCCATGTGAAGCAAGTGGTGTCCATAAGTTAATAGTGGGAGGGGAGGGGGGTAAGGGGAAAAAGAAAGAGAAAAGTATAATCTGGGGATAATAACATGGCAAGAAATACAAAATCAGTAGCTTTAACCATAAATCTGAATAGGCTGAACTCTTCCATACAGTGGAGGTGGATAGTGGACTGGATCAAAAACCAGAATCCTAAAATATTAAAATATGTTCTTTAGAGGAAACACATTTAAAGCAGGGTGATACATACAGAGTAAAGGTAAAAGGCTGAAGCAGAATATATTATGCTTCAGGTTAAGTAAAAAAAAAAACAAAAACAAAAACAAAAAAACAAAACAAAAAATTAAAAACACACAGCAGGGGTAGCCATCCTTATCTCAGATCAAGCAAAAGCAAAAAATGATCTAACTAAAAGAGATAAGGAAGAAAAGTATATCTTGCTAAAGAGTAGCATAGATAATGAAGAAATATCAATACTAAACATGTATGGAACAAGTGCTATAGCATGTAACTTCCTAAAGGAGAAGTTAACAGAGTTGCAAGAAGAATCAAACAACAAAATTATAATAGTGGGAGATCTCTATCTTGCACTCTCAGAATTACATAAATCAAGTCACAAAACAAATAAGAAAGAAGTTATAAAGATAAATACAATATTAGAAAGGTTAAGTATGACATTTGAAGAAAGCTGAATGGAGACAGAAAGGAGTACACTTTCTTCTCAGCAGTTCAAGGAACTTATACAAAAACTAACCATATATTAGGACATAAAGACCTCAAAATTAAATTCAGAAAGGCAAAAATGGTAAATGCATTCTTTTCAGATCACACTGCAATAAAATCTACAATCAGCAAAAAGTTAGGGGAAAATAGACCAAAAATAATTAGAAACTAAATAATCACATCCTAAAGAATGAATGGGTACAACAGCAAATCATAGATACAATAAATAATTTAACACAAGAGAATGACAACAATGAGAAAATATACCAAAATTTGTGGGATGCAGCCAAAGTGGTAATAAGCAGAAATCCTATATCTCTAGAGGCTTACTTGAATGAAATAGAGAAAGAGAAGATCAATGAATTGGTCTTGCATCTTAAAAAGCAAGAAAAAGAGCAAATAATAAACCCCAATCAAATACTAAACTGAAATTCTAAAATTAAAAGGAGAAATTAATAAAATTGAAACTAAAAAAGAACTATTGAATTAATAAGTAAAACTAAGAATTGGTTTTATGAAAAAACCAACAAAATAGTTAAACCCTTGGTAAATTTGATTAGAAAAAGGAAAGAGGAAAATCAAGTTGTTAATCTTAAAAAATGAAAAGGGATAACACTCGACTAATGCAGAGCAAATCAGAGCAATAAGTAGGAGTTATTTTGCTCAACTCTGTGCCAATAAATTTGATAACCTAAGAGAAATGGATGATTACCTTCAAAAATATAGGCTATATTTGGAGATCAAATTTTTTGTTTAGTTCTGATTTTTTCATCAGAAATAGAGGAAATTCATCTATTTCATTGAATATCCATCTTCTTCCCTGAGGAAAAAAAATGCTTATTTTGGCTGGGTAAGTTATCTGTGGCTGTATACCAAGTTCCTTAACTTTTTGGAATATCCGATTCCAGGCCCTTCAATCCTTTAATGTGGGCGCTGCTAGATCCTGAGTAATCCTTATTGTGGCTCCTCTATATTTGAATTGATTTTTTCTAGCAGCTTTAGTATTTTTTCCTTGGTCTGATAGTTCTGGAATTTAGCCACAACATGTTTTTGAGTTTTGATTTTAGGGTCCCTTTCAGTAAGTGATTAATGAATTCTTTCAATGTCTATTTTGCCCTTTGTTTCTACAACATCTGGGCAGTTCCCTTTGACAATTTCCTGGAAAATCGTGTCTAGGGTCTTTTTTTTATCATATTTTTCAGGAAATTAAATAATTCTCAGATTATCTCTCCTAGATCTATTTTCCAGGCCTGCTGTTTTTCCAAGAAGGTATTTGACATTTTTCCCCATTGTTTCATTTTTTTTTTTTTTTTTTTGATTTTGCTTGACTGATTCTTGGTGTCTCCTTGAGTCATTCAATTCCATTCATTCAATTCTGATTTTTAGTGAATTATTTTCTTCACTCACTTTTTTATTTCTTTTTCTAATTGTTCAGTTGAGTTTTTCAAGTGAATTGTTTTGTTCTATGGATTTTTTTTCCATTTTGCCAATTTTATTTTTTAGAGAGCTATTTTCTTTTTAAAATTCACTAATTCTGTTTTCCTTGGAGTTGTTTACCTTTTCCAATTCACTAATTCTGTTTTTCAAGGATTTGATTTCTTTCTTTATCCACTCTATCTTTAAATGAGTGGGATGACTTATCCAGACCCTCTTGCCAAGTTTCCCTTTTTTTCCCCATTTTTTTTCTAGCTCTCTTGTGAGAGCCTATTTAATTTCTTTTGAGATTCTTGTGTGTTGAGGACCAGATCATATCCCATTTTGGGGATTCATCTGTAGACAGTTTATTTTTAGTCTCCTCAGGGTTTAAAATCTGCTCTCTATCCATATAGAAACTCGCTATTGTCAGAGCACACTTTAATTTTTTGTTCATTTTGTCAAAGAAAAATGAAATAAAACAAACTAACAAAAAAACCAAATGAAGTCTGCTTTTTTGTGGGTGAGGTGAGTGGGGAGGACTGGATGATATTACCAAGCTTTCTCTATCAAACTGCAAGGGGCAGCAGTGAGGCACTAACAGGATGGCAATGGCTGAGCTGTGTCTACACTCTGAGACTCTGAGAGCGTTCTGAGTCACTCTGGGTGGGCCAGTTCCTGAGAGACCCTAGATTTTCAGGGTTATAGTCTTTACCCCCTATTTTTATAGCTTCTAAGCTGATCTACTGGTTTGCTGTCAGAGCAAAGTAGCCACAATGTGGTAAAGTTCTCCCCAGAGAAAAGACTGAGATCACACCCCACCCCACTCTGCTCTGCTCAGTGTGAACTGCCTGCTGTGCTCTCACTGCCTGCCTACAGTCTGTGCCTGATCTAACTGTTCCCACCCATGAGCAAAAACATACCTTTTCTGGTGAATTTAGAGGATATCTTCTGTTGGTACCTAATTGTGAGTTTTTTCAATCAACCCCTAATTCCAAGGCTTTGTCATGAAAAAAATATTTTAAGAGCAAGATGGAGCTTAAATAAATGTGTGTGTCCTGTCCACCATCTTGACTGGAAGTTATGTATTAATTTTTGAATTAGATCTTTTGCTTTTACAGAATGGAAAAGCTTCAGGTCAGCATTGTGGACCTTCAGTAACTATAGGCCATGATTCATTCTTAGCTCAGCTTAGCCAACATACAGTAATATAAGTAATTGTATAAGGAAATGCCTTGATAAATGTAAATAATAAATATGAATTCTGTGTATCTCTTATTTTTTTGTTTTTTTCTTCTTGATTTCCTATGAATTTGAATCAATTTTTGATTAAAATTACTTTATAGTCATTCTTCTGGAAGTGGACATCTTTGACAAAGAGAAGATCTAATTCAATTACAATTGATCAATGATGGACAGAATCAGCTACAGCCAGAGAAGGAACACTGGGAAATGAATGTGGACTACTTGTATTTTTGTTTTTCTTCCCCCGTTATTTTTACCTTCTGAATCCAATTTTTCTTGTGCAGCAAGAGAACCATACGGATTTACACACATGTATTTTATCTAGGATATACTTCAACATGTTTAACATGTATGAGATGGCCTGCCATCTAGGAGAGGGGGTGGAAGGAGGGAAGGGAAAAGTTGGAACAGAAGTGAGTGCAAGGGACAATGTTGCAAAAATTACCCATGTATATGTTCTGTCAATAAAAAAGCTATAATTAAAAAAAATTATTTTACAATCAATTATATTGAGAAGTTTTAAATGATCAATATAAAGATATAGCTATATTCAGAATTTTTCCCCTGAGGCAACTGGGGTTAAATGACTTGCCCACAGTCACATAGCTACAAAGTGTTGAGTGTCTGAGAGTAGATTTGAACTCAGGGCTGGTGTTCTATCCATTGCACCACCTACCTGTCTCTATACCCAGAATTGTGGACAGAAATGTTCACAATCTCTAATTTTGTTCTTAACTACTGGAGTACTATTTAGGTCACTTATGAAGAAAACTATTCTTCCTTCCCAACTTGGAGTTTCTGAATTATAATGTGATATTCTTTTTTAGGGCCAGGTAAGAAGTAATTGATTTTTTTTATTAAAAAATCTTATATTCTATTTCAATCTTGCTTCCCTCTTTTCCCAATACAGGCCATCTCCCAGATGGCTTCATTTATCTGCAACATTGTCATAAGCCTCTACTTAGTGATATAAAGGGGAAAACAGTCAAGTATTATGCATTGTTGAATTTGGAGAGAAAGAAGAGGAGGCAAAACTGATATTCAGTCACTTGAGACTTCTTTTGCCCATTTAATTCAAAGAATCATAGATCTAGAGTTACAAGAAACCTGAGAGGCATATTTAGCCTGGTGCTACTTTGCTTCTTGGAGTAAGGTACCTGGTGAAACAACAGAACTAGCTGGACCCTCATTGAAAGAAAGAATGGAAAGGGAATAACATTTATATAGTACCTCCTATGTGCCAGGCACTGTGCTAAATGTTATCTCACTTGATGCTCATAATAATCTGGCAAAGCAGGTGTTATTATCCCCATTTACAACTGAAGAAACTGAGGCAAACAGAGGTAAAATATTTTGGCAAGAATCAAGCAGCTAATGAGTGTGTCAGCCTACATTTGGGATTCAAATTAGTTTTTGCTACTTTATTAACCATGTGTTTCCTCAGATCTTGAATATCAAGATTTAAATTTAGGTATTCATTTTCTTCAGAGCTAATACTTTTAGAAATGAATTATAGGGACAGCTAGATAGTCCGGTGGATAGAGCACCAGCCCTGAAGTCAGGAGGACCTGAGTTCAAATCTAGTCTCAGACACTTAATACTTCCTAGCTGTGTGACTCTGGGCAAGTCACTTATCCCCAATTGCCTCAGGAAAAACAAAGTAGATTAGGAACTCTCTGAGAATTCTCACAGAGTTCAACCAGCATAGTATTCCTATAGTGTTCCTTTAGACTAGAATGTGTCAGAGCCCTTTATTAATAGTTGAGATTTTTATCCTTGTATTTACTCATCCTTCTTCAAGGATGTTGAAGGAAATTCTTTTTCACTCTTAAGTGTCTGCTGCTATTCGGAGAATCATTACTCAGATATACTGAAGCATTATTTATTTATTTAAGTCTTTGGTCATGTTCTTCTCTAAGAATTCTGTTTTGAAAGTTAATTTTCTTTTCTTTAATAAAATATTTTACTTAATTAAAGCTTTTTATTTTCAAAATATATGCATGGATAATTTTTCAGCATTAACACTTGCAAAATCTTGTGTTCCAAAATTTTCCCCTTCTCCCCATACCCTCTCCTAGATTGCAAGTAACCCAGTATGTGTGAAACATATCAAAATATATGTTAAACATGTTTAACATGTATAAGACTGCCTGCCATCTAGGGGAGGGGGTGGAGGAAGGGAAGTTAGAACAGAAGTGAGTGCAAGGGACAATGTAACATTTACCTGTGCATATGTTCTGTCACTAAAAAGCTATAATAAAAAATATATATATATATGTATATATATATATATGTGTGTGTGTTAAATACAATATATGTATACATATTTATAAATTATCCTGTTGCACAAGAAAAATTGGATCAAAAAGAAAAAAAAATGAGAAAGAAAAAAATGCAAGCAAACAACAACAAAGTGTGAAAATACTATGTTGTGATCCGCATTCAGTTCTCACAGCTCTCTCTCTCTCTGTCTCTCTCTCTGGGTGCAGATGGTTTTCTTCATCACAAGATCAATGACCTCAATCATCTCATTGTTGAAAATAGGTTCTTCCATCAGAATTGATCTTTGTATAATACTGTGGTTGCTATATACAGTGATTTACTGGTTCTGCTCATTTCACTTAGCATATGCTTATGTAAGTCTCTCCAGGCCTCTCTACAATTATCCTGCCTATTTCTTATAGAACAATATTTCATAATATTCATATTCCATAACTTCTTCAGCCATTCTCCAATTGATGGGCATCCACTGAGTTTCCAGTTTCTTGCCACTGCCACAAACCACTACCACAAACATGAGGGTTCCTTTCCCTACTTTATATAAGCCCAGTAGAAACATTGCTATATCAAAGGATATGCACAGTTTGGTAGCCCTTTGGGCATAATCCCAAAGTGCTTTATAGAATGACAACCAAGATTTCTTGTTCTCCCCAACAAACTCTTTATTTTCAGCTTTTATAACCTTGGTCATGTTAACATACTATATAATGAGAAGATCCAAAATTATATATTCACTCATGTTTCACATTAAGCTTTAATTAGCTATACTCTAGTGATCATATGCCTTTGCTAATTACTAACAGGTATTCATTCCAGCTTTTATGAATAATGTAAACAAATGAATTGGCCTAAAGTAGTGTGTATGTAAGTGTGTGTGTGTGTGTGTGTGTGTGTATGTGTATCATTGAGCCCTTTGGCAGTCTAGTGAAGCTTATTCACTCTTTTTCAAAATAATATTTAAAACATTTTCAATATTTAATGGGATATGACAATATATCTAGTGGCATGTCTAATAACTACAGTAATTTTGAATCAATGATGAGCAAAAATGATATTTCAGAAAATCTAGAATAATTGTATTATTACATAAGAATATCAATAATTCTTTTTGTATTTGTCCAACTGAATATTTAAATAAGCCGTTTTGTTCTATAGATTTTTTTTTCCATTTTACAAATTCTGTTTTTTAAGGAGGCATTTTCCTTTTCCATTTCATAAATACTGTTTTTCATGGAGTTGTTTTCTTTTTCCATTTTGTCAACTCTATTTTTTAAGGAGTTATATGCTTCCATTTCAAAAGAAAAGAAAGCACAGAAATTATCTAAAGAAAAATTTCTTTAGATAATTTCTGTGCTTTCTTTTCCAAACCCTCTTCTAAAGTTCTCATTTCCTTTTCCCATTTTTCTTCCAGCTCTCTTTTAAGATCCTTTATAATTTCTTCCAGGAGAGCTTTGTGTGATAGGGATCAATTTATATCACCCTTTGTGGCTTCATCTGGAGACACTATGCTTTTAGTCTCCTCAGGGTTTGAAATCTGTTCTTCTCTTTCACCATAAAAACTATCTATGGTCAGAGATTTTTTTGCTTTTTTACTCATTTTTTTAAAAGTTGAGATCTGCTATCAGGGCAGGAGAGATTGTCCAAGCTTCCTCTACAAGTGGCAACAGCTGCACTGAGGCTGTGTTGACCCAATCCCAGTGCTGGGTGGTTGTGGCCAGGTCCCATGAGATTATGGCATTTTGGGGTTCACAATTGAGCTTTTGTGTTTGTGTTGGATGTTTTATAACTTCTGTGCTGATCGACTGGCTTGCAGCCAGGGCAGAGTAGCCAACTTTTCTGTAGTTTTTTTCCCTGTAGATCCTTCTTCCATGGAGCTCTCACCACCCCAACTTGGTGCTGTCTGTGCTGGTGTCTGTGCTTGGCTTGCTTGTGCTTGGCCTCCCTCCCTCTGTGCCTGATTGAAACAGACCTTTTCTGGAGAGCTTTGAAATTATCTTCTGCTGGTAATTTGTTGCACTTCCAATAGCTATGGATTCTGTCAGTTCAGAAGTAATTGAGAGGCTAAATTTGGTAATTAGTGTGAGGGTCATGGAAGAAACATGTGACCTCTCCACCATCTTGACTTTGCCTCCCTCTGTGATTTTTTTAAACAATTTCTCACAAGTTTTTTTAAGACTACTATTTTTGTTGTTGACATTCATAACTGAAAGAAGTGGCAAAGTTCACTTAGAAATTAATGAAAATAAGTATGTATTTTCCCCCATCAAAGTTCATTCCTATCCACATCTAAGGGATTCTATTCAAAAAGCCTATACAAAGAGTCTTGGAGGACCATGGACCTTAGGTTAAGATTCCTCTACTCTTAATTGTTCCAAGTATAGCTGCTTAGTAAGTGAATAATGGGGACTTATTTTAACCTTCTTTCAAACCAGTATCTAAGTAGATTTAATAATTCTGGAGTATTCTCTATTTCCCTTCCACAATGTGGTCATGAAGGCCAGGGAAAATCTCTATTTTGTTCAACATTTTGTCTCTTTCACGTTCGATAAATATATAAATGAGCAAATAAGTTTCTTTTCTCAAAATAGCTTTCCTTTTCTTTCCATGTATCTTTTCCTCTGATTTTAATTTTAAATTTAAATTTTTGAAAGAAAAATTTTTAAAAGTTATGTTAAAATATTTGGCATAGATCAATATTTTACACATTTTATCAAGATAAGATCAAAATAGAAAAATGACAGATAAAAATGAGATATTACAAGGAAAATTGAAGAGTATAGTTTATATATAGTAAGTCTGATACTTACAGATAATTAAACAATTTATAAACACCTAAGAGATAGGGAGCAGTTTGAAGTGTAAAATATATCATTTGAAATGCGTTAAAATAAAAATAAATTAAATGGAACATATAGCCAAGATCAGAAAGAAAGCAGGAACTTTGGGGGGAAATATAGACATTATTGGATTAAGATATTACTTATATACACAAAGCTATAGATATATACACATTTATCCAAACACAAACTTAGATTTATAAGAATAGGAGTCATTTCCCAATTAGTAAATCATCAAAGATATGAACAGGCAGACTTCTGATGAAGAAATCAATACCATTTTTAATCATATGAAAACAAATGCTTTAAATCATTATTAATTAGAGAAATGCAAATGAAAATAACCATAAATTATCTTTCTACAGTTGTCAAAATGGCTTTAATGATAGAAAAGTGAAAAACGTTAGAGAGGATAGGAAAAACTGAGACTCTAATTTACTATTGTTAGAATTGTAAATTGATTAAAGCACTTTGGAGAATAATCTGGAATTATGCCCAAAGACCTACTAAATTGTTTTTTTGACTCAGCAACACTACTAGTAGGTATATTTCCCAGTATGATTAGGTGAAAGGGGAAAGAAAGATTTAAAAGTTTTAAAATGTTTACAGCATTTCTCTTTGTGATGACAAAGAACTGTGAATTGTGGGGGTGCCGAATAATTCGGGAATGAATTAGAAAGTTATGATATTTGATTCTTATGGAATATGACTATGCTGTAAGAAATAATGAGCTCAGAAAAATACATAAATATACTGTAATTAAAGATATAATGAAATTTGCATGTTATAATGTTCTTATGAATAGATTTTGAGATCAATGATAACCAGTCCTTTTTTTTTTCTAATAAGTTCTACTACTAATCCTAGTTATTGTGTTTGTGTACAATTCTTATTTCTTACCCCTGCCAAATCTTCCACTTCAGTTCTATTCCTTGACTTTTCTTGCTATTACTTAATCTCTCACTACCCCTGAATCCTCCTTATCTTCTTCACCCCAATCTTTCCCTTCCCATTAATCCCATTTCCAGTAAGCCATACACCTCATCCCATTCCTCTTAATCTAAACACTCTTCACCTTCCATCTTATCCTTTATCCCTTTTCCATTAATCTACACACTTTATTGTACTTTCACAAAACTACACACCCTTCTAAACCCGACCTTATTCTATTCCTGTCCCTTTATTTCATTACAGATTTTAGAAGGTGCTATATCCTTCATGTTATCTCTCTCTCTCTCTCCCTATCTAGTGATGTGCATATATCTATGAGTATCATTCCCTATTTCACTCATTCCTTGCTGTAAATTCAGAAGTGCCAGCTCTCCTCTCCTATCTAATGTATCTCTATCATTTCTTCCTTTGTACCTTATTAATATTATTAATATAGCATAATTCCTATTTTTATCTTTTCAGTTTTATTATTGTTAGAATCAGGTAATACTCATCTCTGCACCAACCTTTCTTCTGAACTATTCAATTACTGATGTCAGTCTTAGATATATTGTTTCCATTGTCATATGTAAAACATAAACACTTTGTCATAATTAAGTCTCTTGAAATTAATCTTTGATTAGAAGGGAAGCAATAAACATTTTTACAGTCAAAGGTTCTGATAAAGGCCTCATTTCTAAAAAAAAAAAATATAGAGAGAATTGACTCAAATTTATAAGAATTCAAACCATTCTTCAATTGAAAAATGGTCAAAGGGTATAAACACACAATTTTCAAATAAAGAAATTCAAATTATTTCCAGTCATATGAAAAGGTGCTCTAAATCACTATTGACCAGAAAAAGGGAAATTAAGACAATTCTGATATACCACTGCACACCTCTCAGATTGGCTAAGATGACAGGAAAAGGTCATGATGAATATTGGAGGTGATGTGAGAAAACTGGGACACTAATAGATTGTTGGTAGAACTTGAACAGATCCAATCATTCTGGAGAGCAATTTGAAAATATGCTGAAAATGTTCTCAAACTGTGCATACCCCTTGAGCCAGCAGTGTTTCTACTAGGCTTATATCCCAAAGATATCTTAAAGGAAGGAAGGGGACCCCTTTTGTAGTGGCAAAAACCTGGAAACTAAATGGATGACCATTAATTGAAGAATGGCTGAATAAGTTATGGTATATGAATGACATGGAATATTATTGTTCTGTAGAAAAAGAAAAAAAAAAAAAAAACAGCAGTCTGATTTCAGAAAGGCCTGGAGAGACTTACATGAACTGAACCTAAGTGAAATGAGCAGAACAAGGAGATCAGTACACATGGCAACAATAAGACTATATGATGATCAATTCTTATGGAAGTGGCTCTCTTCAACAATGATATGATTCAAACCAGTTCCAATTGTTCAGTGACAATTGTAATGAAGAGAACCGTCTACACCCAGAAAGAGGACTGTGGGAACTGATTGTGGTTCACAACATAGCACTTTCACTTTTTGTTGTTGTTTGCTTGCATTTTATTTTGTTTCTTTTTTTTTACTGGTTTGATTGGATTTTTCTTGTGCAGCATGATAATTGTATAAATATATATGCACATATTGGATTTGATATATATTTCTATCTTGTTTAACATATATTGAACTACTTGCAATCGGGGTGGCCATATGGGAAGGGGGGGTGGGAAAATTGGAATACAAGGATTTGCAAGGGCTAATGTTGAAGAATTGTCCATGCATATGTTTTGAAAAATAAAAAGCATTAATAAAAAGTAGTTAATTTTTCTATTAAGTTCAAGTTTATATATATATATATATATATATATATATATATATACATACACACACACACACACACACACACACACACACACACACATAGATATATATATAATACCGTCTTTGAGGCAGTTCTGATGGGAGAAGTACACTTATTTCCCTTCCCCTGTCATGGTTTTCCTTCATTGTTAAAGCTTTTATTTCTTTCCTCTTTTCCTCTTTATGGAAGATAATTTACATCATTCCAATTTTCCCTTTCCCATTCTCAGAGTACATTCCTCTCGCATCCTTTAATTACATAATTTTAGAGAGCATGCCTTCATATTCAACACACAGCTATGCCCTCAGTTTATTTATAGTCCCTCTAACTGCCACATAGTGAGAAAGTCTTTGAGTTGCAAGTATTGCCCTTCCATGTAGAAATGTAAACAGATAAACTTTATTAAGTCCCTTTTGATATCCTTTTCTTTGCTCCTCATGCTTCTCCTGAATCTTATATTTGGAAATCAAAATTTCTATTCATCTCTTGTCTTTTCATCACAAATGCTTGAAAATCCCCTCTTTTAGAAATTTTCTACCTTTTCCCCTAAAATATTTTAATCAAGTTTTGCTTGGTAGATAATTCTTATAATTTACGATCCAATGCCTTCTAGAATATCATATCTCAAGCCCTCCGATATTTTAATATAGAAGCTACTAAATCTTTTATACTTTAATTCTGTCTAGATGCTGCACTATACTTGAATTCTTTTTGGATGACTTTTTCATTGGGGAATTCTGAAAAAAATGGGATAGATTAAAAAACAAAACAGAAAAAAGAAGTGAAAAAAGCATGTGTTGATTTACTTTCAACCTCAGTTCTTTTTCTGAATGCAGGTGGTATTTTCTATCCAAAGTCTATTGGGATTGCATTAGATCATTGAATTACTGAGAAGAACCAAACCTTTCATAGTTGATCATCATACATTCTTGCTGTTGTTATATTCCTGATAAAATGTGTTTCAGGTTCTGTTTGTTTCACTCAGTTAATGTAAATATTTTCAGGCCTTTGTATAATCAGCTCATTCAGTTTTTAGAGAATAATATTCCATTAACTTCATATACTACAACTTATTCAGCCATTCCCCAATTAATGGGCATCCACTCATTTTTCAATTTTTGCTACCACAAAAATAGCTGCTATAAACTTTTTTTGCACATATGCATCCTTTTCCCTCATTTATGAATTCCTTGGGATACAGACTCAGTAATGGACCTGCTGGTTCAAAGGATGTGCACAATTGTATAGCCCTTTAATCATAGTTCCAAATTGCACTCCAGAATGGTTGGATCACTTTACAACATTATCAATAATGACTAGTGTTCCAGTTTTCCCACATCCCCTCCACCATTTATCATTATCTTTTCCTCTAATCTTAGCCAGTTTGAGAGGTATGAGATACTACCTCAGTGTAATTTGATTCACATTTTTCTAATCAATAGTGATTTAGAACACTTTTTTCATATAACTATCAATGGCTTTAATTTGGTCCTCTTAAAATTGTCTTTTCATATCACATGACCGTTTATCAATTTGGAAATGACTTTAATTCTTATAAATTTGACACAGTTTTGACATAGTTTTTTATATTTTTGAAATAAGATCTTTATTGCAAATATTGGCTGCAAAGATTGTTCCATACCTTTGTAAATACCTTCTAATCTTATTTCTTTTGGTTTTCATTGTGCAAAACCTTTTTGATTTAATTTAATCAAATTTGTTAATTTTGATTTTCACCATGTTCTTTAGTTATTTGGTCATAAATTCCTCCTTTCTCCAGTGATCTGATAAGTACATTACCCCTGTCTCCTAATTTGTTTATGCATCCTCTTCTGTGCCCAACTGATATATTCCTTGTGACCTTATTTTGATGAGAGATGTGATACATAGGTCTATGACAAGTTTCTGACATTATTTTCCAATTTTCCAGCTATTTTTTGTCAAATAGTGAGTTCTTATTCTAGAAACCAGAGTTTGGGACTTCATCAAATACTAGATTGCTTCCAGGGGTCCTCAAACTACAACCTGGGGGCCAGATGCGACAGCTGAGGATGATTATCTCCCTCACCCAGGGCTATGAAATTTCTTTATTTAAAGGTCCACAAAACAATGTTTTTGTTTTTACTATAGTCCGGCCCTCCAACAGTCTGAGGGACAGTGAACTGGCACCCTATTTAAAAAGTTTGAGGATCCCTGTTAGACCATGATTATTGTGTTGTATGCATCTAATCATTTCCACTGATCCATGCATTATTTCTTAGCCAGTACCAAATGGTTTTGATTACTGCTGCTTTATAATATAGTTTTAGATTTGGTACTCCTAAGCCACCATTGTTTGTACTTTTTTTTTTCATTTATTCCTTTGCTGTTCTTGCAGATGAATGTCATTTTTTCTACTTCTATAAAATATTGTTTTGACACTTTGGTTGGTATGGCACTTACCAAATACACAAATTTTGGCAGACATGGTTTTTTATTATTATATTAGCTCAGCCTATCCATAAATTGATGCTTTTCCAATTGTTTAGCTCTGATTTTATTTAGAAGTATTTTGTAATTGTGTTCACATAGTTCTTGGGTCTGTCCTGGCAGTTAGACCACCAAGTATTTCATTTTGTATACACTAATTTAAATTGAATTTCTTTTTCTATCTCTTGTTCAAGGGCTTTGTTAGTAATACATAAAAATGCTGATAATTTGTCTATTTTATATCCTGCAAATTTGCTATAACTGTGAATTCCCACAGTTTGCCTTCTGAGCTGGTATTGGGGCTGCCTCACTGATTTCCTCCTCTACTGACCCAGGACTTAAGGTTTTAGCTGCTTTTTTGCTGTGGTTAAAATCCTCTCAATGGTTTTCCCAGAGTCTATCTTACTTGGGCTTTATACCCTTTTCACCTCAGTGAGACCAATCTTTCTTGAAGTTTTTTCAGTCTATCTTGAACTGGAGAATAGTTTCATTCCATCAGACTGTGTTCAGAGGATTCATTTCATGTAATTATTCAGGAAAACTGGAAGATATCAAATAGCTTTCTGACTTTATTCCACCATCTTGGCTCCCGGAACTTAATTGGTTTTCAACATCCCTTTTGAGTTCTTCCATGGCCTGAGACCAATTCTTACTTTTCTCAGAAGCTTGTATGTAGGACCTTTGACTTTGTTATTTTCTGAGTTCATGTTTTGTTCTTCCTTTTACTCATACTAACTTTCTATGATCAGAATATTTTTCTTTTTTTTCTTCATTTACATAGCTTTTTTGTTGGCTTTTAACTCTTTGTTAAAGTAACTCTTTTTTGTGTGGAGAGTTCTCAGTGTTCAAAGCTTCCAGGGTCTTATGCAGCTGTTGACAGAGATCCTTTTAGGGATTAGGTCACAAGCACCCTTTCTACCCTATAATTATGAGGGATATTCTCACTCTACTGTGCAATAAATTCTAGAGTGCTAGTGCTAAAGTAATAGATTCCTTCTTCAGTGCCAATAAAGACACCTCTTGCTGCTATCACCACTGTCCATGCCCATTCCTGACATGTTGATTTCCTAAGGCCCTCTCACTCTAGTGACAAACATTGCAAGATTACCTTTCAAATTGTATTTGTTGTCTCTGGCCTGAGAGGTCTGTAAACTGCCATAACTGTCACTTATTCAGAGATCCCTAGATTGTTTTCTGCTTTGCTAGCACTGGAGTCAGGGCAGGGATGGGGCTGCAGGGGCATGAACTGTGCTGTGACTGTGTGATTAACTCTCACCCTGATGCCACAGACCCTTTTTGCTAAACTTCTAAATTTTCTGCAGTTGGAAAAAGTTGCATTCTCTCTTTTTCTGTGTGCTCTGACATCCCAAAATATTAGAGTCACTATTTAAAGGTATTTAGAGGCAGACGGGTAAGAGATCAGTGAATCCCTGCCTTTATTCCACCATCTTAACTCCATGACCTTAACTAAGTATTTTGAAAAAGTGATAAATATAACTCTAAATTTCTTTGGTATGTTCTGTTTAGATTTGCCAAAGCCACATTTCCTCTGATAATAGGTTGGGAAATGATCCCAAAAGATCATTTGTCTTTCTACTATTACTAACTACCTACCATGAACATGGAGGAAAAGAGGAAAGAACCCAGGAGAATTGAAGTATCAAATTAAGACCTCTAGATGAACCAGTTTTGAAGAAATTTGGAGTGGCAGAATAAAATATTGATTTGTCTATTTTCTTCTGAATTTTTAGCCAGTGACTTATTTATCAACAAAAAAAGTAGATCATTATTCATCTGTGAAAGCTGTCAAGGAATCAGAGTGAAATGAGAAAATACTTAAAGCTTGTCAGATACTTGTGAAAGTTACATTGTGCTACCATGAATAATGATGCTATATGAACATCAGTGTAAGAGGTCTTCAATTTAATAATCTATAGAGACCTATATGGCTGTAAGTAACCATTGAGTAAAGATTTAATTTAAAAAAAAAATATTCTCTTCAGGTTACATTATACATTTTCCCTCATTTTTGCAAATGATTCACAGTATCATTCTCCAGACATTTATGATTATGGGATAAAATGAAATTAACTACACATTGGCACCTTGGGCAGTGCTTCCTTTTGATGGTGTGTCTTAGCCAAGTCTCTGACCAAAGAAATATAATTTTATTTTTTAATAAAGCTTTTTTATTTTCAAAACATATGCAAGGATAATTTGACAACATTGACCCTTGCATGGCCTTATGTTTTAAGATTTTCTCTTCCTTCCCTCTACCATCTTCCTTAGATGGCAAATAATTCCATATATTTTATGTTAAAATATATGTTAAATCCAATATGTATAAACATATTTATGCAATTCTCCTGAAGCACAAGAGAAATCAGAGTAAGAAAACAAAATGCAAACAAACAACCAAAAAAAGAGTTTAAATGCTATGTTGTGAACCACAATCAGTTCCCACAGTCCTCTTTCTGGATGTAGATGGCTCTCTTCATCACAAGATAACTAGAACTGAATCATCTCATTGTTGAAGAGAGCCACAGCCATCAGATTTGATCATTGTATAATCTTGTTGTTGCCATGTACACTGATCTCCTGATTCTGCTCATTTAACTTAGCATCACTTCATTTAAGTCTCTCCAGGCATATCTGAAATCATCCCAGCAGAAGACAATTTTAAAGATCTCTAGAAAAAGTCTGTTTCAATCAGCATAAAGGGAAGCAGGTCAAGTAGAGGAGGGCCAAGCAGAAGCAGGCTGAGTGCAGTTGAGGGTGGTGTGGACTCTACCTGCTAGAGAATCTACAGCAGTGTTGGCTACTCTGTCTTGTTTGCAAGCTGGAAGATCAACAGACTAGTTACAAACCATCCAACACAAGGATGTGTTGTATACAAAAGGCAAATAGTACGCCCCTAAACCCCACAGTTTCAAGGGATCTGGCCATGCCCATTGAACAGAAATTAGTCAGCATTAACCCAACACAACCACTATCTCCTGTGGAGGAAGCTTGGACAACCTCTGCTTTACCCTAAAAGCAGACCTCAACTTTAAAAATGATGAGCAAAAAAGCAACAAGAGTTCTGACCACAGATAATTCAAAACCTGAA
This sequence comes from Sarcophilus harrisii, assembly GCF_902635505.1. Classification (NCBI taxonomy): domain Eukaryota; kingdom Metazoa; phylum Chordata; class Mammalia; order Dasyuromorphia; family Dasyuridae; genus Sarcophilus; species Sarcophilus harrisii. Next base: position 409,119,240 of record NC_045426.1, read on the forward strand.
GACACTAAAAGCAGACTGTTTCTAGAAAAAAGCCCCAAAGTGTGATATACATTGGTCCCCATCTCACAAGGCTGTCTTGTAAGAATTAAAAAAGGATCTGAACAAAGTGAGAAGAAAAATGAGTAAAGGAAATAAGAACACTACAAGACAATTTAGAAAAGAAAACAGAAATGATCAGAAAGTTATTTTAACTGTGAATGTGAATGGGATGAACTCTCCCATAAAATAGAAGCCTATAGCAGACTGGATTAAAAGCCAGAATCCTAAAATATGTTGTTTACAAGAAAAAAAATTAAAGGAAGAAGATACATACAGAGTAAAGGTAAAAGGCTGGGGCAGAATCTATTGTGCTTAAGTTGGAAAAAAAAATTGGGGGAGTGATCCTGATCTTATTTCAAGGAAAAGCAAAAATAGATCTAATAAAAAGAGATAAAGGAAGTAAACTATAACTTGCTAAAGAATACTATAGATAATTAAGTAATATCAATACTAAACATATATGCACCAAATGGTATAGCATCTAAATTCCTAAAGGAGAAGTTAAGCGAGTTAGTATAAGAAATAGCAAAATTATAAGAGTAGGGGATATCAACTTTGTTCTCTCAGAAATAGATAAATCAACTATGAAATAAATTTTAAAAAACAAGTTAAGGTAAATAGAATTTTGGAAATGTTAGGTATGACAGATATCTGGAGAAAATTGAAAGGAGACAGAAAGAAGCACATTTTGGGGGGCAGGCAGTTCATGGAACTAATACAAAAATTGACTGCATGTTGGGGCATAAAGTCCTCAAAAAAAATTCAGGAAGGCAGAAATAGTAAATGGATTTATTTTCAGATCAGGATGCAACACAATTTACATTCAATAAAATGTCGGGGGAAAATAGACCAAAAATTTATTGGAAACTAAATGTTCTAATCCTAAAGAATAAATGGGTGAAGGGCAGTGAGATGGCACAGTGGATAGAGCACCAGCCCTGAAGTCAGAAGGACCTAAGTTCAAATGTGTCTTCAGAAACTTAACACATCCAAACTTTGTGTGACCTTGAGCAAGTCATTTAACCCCAATGGCCTCAGTAAAAAAAAAAAAAAAAAGAAAAAGAAAAAAAAAGGTGAAGCAGCAAATCATACATATAGACACAATCAGTAACTTCATCCAAAAGAATGACAATAAGGAGACAACATACCAAAATTTGTGGGATTTAGCTAATGCGGTAATTAGAGAGGTAAGTATACCTCTAGATACTGACTTGCATAAAATAGAGAAAGAGAAGATCAATGAATTAGACTTGCAACTAAAAAAGCTAGGGGAAAAAAAAACAAAACAAATTAAGCTCCGCAATTAAAGACCAAATTTGAAATTCTAAAAATAAAAAAGATTAATAAAATCAAAAGTGAGAAAACTATTGAATTAACAAATAAAACTAAGAGTTGGTTTTAGGAAAAAAAAACAAATTACATATATGTGTGTGTTAGCTAATTTAATTAGAAAAAGTTGAGGAAAATCATATTGTTAGTCTCAAAAATGAAAAAGAACATTCTACCAATGAAGAGGTAATGGGAGCAATAATTAAAAGCCATTTTGCCCAACTTTCTGTCGATAATTTTTTTATTATACCTTTTTATTTACAAGACATATGCATGGGTAATTTTTTAGCATTAACAATTGCAAGACCTTTTGTTCCAACTTTTCCCCTCCTTCCCCTTACCCCTTCACTCAGATAGCAGGTTGACCAATACATGTTAAATATGTTGACATATAAGTTAAATACAATATACGTATACATGTCCAAACAGTTATTTTGCCGTACAAAAAGAATCGAACTTTGAAATTGTGTACAATTAGCCTGTGAAGGAAATCAAAAATGCAGGCAGACAAAAATAGAGGGATTGGGAATTCTATGTAGTGGTTCATAATCATCTCCCAGAGTTCTTTCACTGGGTGTAGCTGGTTCAGTTCATTACTGTTCTACTGCAACTGATTTAGTTCATCTCATTGTTGAAGAGCGCCACGTCATCAGAATTGATCATCATATAGTCTTGTTGTTGAAGTATATTAATGATCCCCTGGTCCTGCTCATTTCACTCAGCATCAGTTCAAGTAAGTCTCTCCAGCCCTTTCTGAAATCATCCTGCTGGGTCATTTCTTCCAGAACAATAATATTCCATATCATCCATATACCACAATTTGTTCAGCCATTCTCCACTTGATGGGCATCCACTCAGTTTCCAGTTTCTGACCACTACAAAGAGGGCTGCCACAAACATTCTTGCACATAGAGATCCCTTTCCCTTCTTTAAAATTTCTTTGGGATATAAGCCCAATAGTAACACTGCTGGATCAAAGAATATGCACAGTTTGATAACTTTTTGAGCACAGTTCCAAATTGCTCTCCAGAATGGCTGGATTCCAATTCCACCAACAATATATTGGGGTCCCAGTTTTCCCACATCCCCTCCAACATTCTGCATTATCTCTCCCTGTCATTCTAGCCAATCTGACAGGGGTGTAGTGGTATCTCAGAGTTGTCTTAATTTGCATTTCTCTGATAAATAATGACTTGGAGAATCTTTTCATATGGCTAGAAATAGGTTCAATTTCTTCATCTGAGAATTGTCTGTTCATATTCTTTGACTATTTATCAATTGAATAATGGCTTGATTTCTTATAAATTGGAGTCAATTACCTATATATTTTGGAAATGAGGCCTTTATCAGAAACTTTGTCAATAAATTTGATAATCTTAAGTGAAATAGAAAAATAGTTATAATGTAAGAAATACTTATAAATATTACAAAATATAGTTTATCCAGATTAACAGAAGAGGAAATAAATTATTTACACAGTCCCATTTTAGAAAAAAAGAAATAGAACAATCTAAGGGATTAATCAAATTCCTAAGGAAAAATCTCCAGAGCTAGATGGATTTTCATGTCAATTCTATCAAAAAATTAAAAAAAAACACACAATTAAGTACAACACTGTACAAACTATTTGAAAAAATAGGGAAAGAAGGACTCCTACAAAATTCTTATGACACAGACATAAACTTAAACCAGGTAGGATGAAAACAGTCAAAGAAAATTATAGACCAATTTTCCAAATAAATATTTATGTAACAATTTCAAATCAAGTCATCCCCAGGATAATCCACGATGGCCAAGTAGGATTTATACCAGAAATGCAGGCCTGGCTTAATGTTAGGAAAACTATGAGCATAATTGAATATAGCAATAACCAAGCTAACACACATCATAATATTATCTCAGTAGATGTAGAAAAAGCATTTGAAACAGTAGAGAGAATAGGAATAAGTTGACTTTTCCTTAAAATGATCAGTAGCATCTATTTAAAACCATCAGCAAGCATCGCATGTAAGGGGAACAAACTAGAACCATTCCCAATAAGATCAGGGCTGAAACAAGGCTGTCCACTATCACTATTCTTATACAATATTGTAGTAGAAATGTTAACTTTGGAAATGAAAGAAAAACAGATTAAAACAATTAGAGTAGCTAATGAGGAAACAATTGCAGATAATATGATGGTATACTTAGAAAACTCTATAGAATCAACTAAAAAACTCCTAGAAACAATCCACAACTTTAGCAAAGTTGCAGGATACAAAATAAATTCACATAAATTATCACCATTTGTGTATATAACCAATAAATTTCAGCACCAAGAGATACAAAGAGAAATTCCATTTAAAATAACTTTCAATAATATAAAATATTTGGGAGTCTATGTTCCAAGGCAAAGTCAGGAACTATATGAATGCAACTACATAACACTTTCCACACAAATAAAGTCAGATCTAAACAATTGGAAATATACCAAGTGCTATTTGGTAGGCTGAGCCAATATAATCAAAATGACAATACTATCTTATTTAGTGCCACACCAAACAAACTTCCAATAAATTGTTTTACAAATCTAGAAAAATAATAACAAAGTTCATTTAGAAGAACAAAAGGTCAAGAATTTCATGGGACTTAATAAAAAGAAGTGCAAATAAAGGCTGCCTTGGTGTCCTACATCTAAAACTATATTATAAAGCAGTGATCATTAAAACCATTTGTTACTGATTAAGAAAAAGAGCAGTCAATCAATGGAATAAGTTAGGTTCACAGGGCAATATAACCAATAATTATGGTAACCTAGTGCTTGACAAACCCAAATATCCCAGCTTTTGAGATTAGAACTAACTATTTGACAAAAAAAACTTCTGGGAAAATTGGAAAATGGCATGGCAGAAATTACGTATTGATCTAAACATAACACCCTATATAAGGAAAAGATCAAAATGGGTTCATGATTTAGCCTTTAAGAGTCATATTATGAACAAATTAGAACAAAAAATTGTTTACCTCTCAAATTTGTGAAGAAGAAAAGATTTTGTGCCCAAAGAAGAATAGATATTTTCTTTAAAAGTTGATTTATTTTAAAGCTTTTTCTTTTCTTTTTTTAATAAGTTTTTTTCAAAACATATGCATAGATAATTCTGCATTGTTACCCCTAGTAAAACCTTATGTTCCAAATACCACCCTTCCCTCACTTCCTCCCCTACAATATACATAAAACATGGTAGAAATATTTGTTAAATGTGACATATGCATACATATTTATACAATTATCTTACTGTACAAGAAAAATCAAATCAAAATACAAAAGAAAATGATGTAGAAAACAAAATGCAAGCAAACCAGAAGAAAAAGAGAGATAATGCTATGTTGTGAACCACATTCAGTTCCCACAGTTTGCTCTCTGGGTATAGAAGGTTCTTTTGATCACAAGACCATTAGAACTTGCCTGAATCATCTCACTGTTGAAAAGAGCTATGTATATCAGAATTGATCATTGTATAACATTGCTATTACCATGTACAATGATGTTATGGGCCAGAACTCTGAAACAAGGATTCTTACAAGGTGTTAATTCAGTAGAATTGATGAGACAATGGTTATCTAGTTTAGGTTAGTGATTACTAGTTCTCTAAGTTCAGTGTGATTGATTTAAATGGTTTCCCTGTGATATAATGATTGGTTTATACTCAGTGCAGAGCATATAAACTGAAATTCAGAACAAGAGATGTCAAGAGGCCTGGAGGCAGGAGCTCAAGCTCCAGGAGCCAAGGAGAGCCAGATTCATTCATCCCATCTCACGCCACCTTGGTGTCAGAGCTCTTCTCTTTAGCTTCTTCACAGAAACCAAGACTCCAGAAGGACTCTAAGAAAGCTATCCTGGGCCCCAGGCAAGGAAACTAGATTGTGAAGGAGACAAAAAATGATTTGGGATTTAACACCTGACTATTCTTGTGGTAATTACTTTGCTGAAAAGAAGGTAACCCTAAAATGTCCAGAAAACCACCAAGAACATTATACAATGATCTTCTGGTTCTGCTCATTTCATTTAGAATCAGTTCATGCAAGTCACTCCAGGTGTCACTGAAATTATTTTCCTTATCATTACTTATAGAACAACAATATTCCAAAGAATTCATGTACCACAACTTATTCAACTATTTTCCAACTGATGGGAAACCACTCAATTTCCAGTTTTTTTCTACTATAAAAAAGGCTGCCATGAACATTTTGCGAATGTGGGGCCTTTTCCCTCCTTTAAGATTTCTTTGGAATATAAGCCCAGTAGAAACACTATTGGGTAAAAATGTATGTGCAGTTTTATTACCCTTTGGGCATAGTTCCAAATTGCTCTCAAAAGTGGTTGGATCTATTCACAATTCCACCAACAATTGGTGGATCAATTCATCAATTCATCACAATTCCACCATCCATCAGAATTGATTGTATTAATGTTTCGGTTTTCCCACAGCCCCTCCAACATGTTATTATCTTTTCCTGTCATCTTAGTCAACCAGAGAGGTGTGTAGTGGTATTTCAAAGTTGTCTTGATTTGCATTTCTCTAATCAATAATGATTTATAGCCCTTTTTCATGTGACTGAAGATGATCTTTTCTTCATCTGAAAATTGTTCATATCCTTTGACTATTTAATAATTAGAAAAAGGCTTGAATTCTTATAAATTTGGGTCAGTTCCCTACATATTTTAGAAATGAGACCTTCATCAAAACTCTTGAATATTAAAAAAAATTTCCCAATTTATTTCTTCTATTCTAAACTTGTCTGCATCAGTTTTGTTTTTTGAAAAAAAAAACATTTTAATTGGTATAAACAAAATTATCAATTTGGTGCTCAATTATGACTTCTAGTACTTCTTAAGACACAAATTTCTTCTTTCTCCACAGATCTGAAAAATAAACTGTCCTGTGTTCTTCTAATTTGCTTATAATATCACACTTTTAAGTCTAAATCATGGAACCATTTTGACCTTATCTGGTGTTAGGTGAGAGTCAAGGCCTAGTTTCTGCCAGATTAGTTTCCAATTTTCCCAGCAGTTTTTGGTCAAATATTGAGCTCTTATCCCCAAAGCTGGAGACTTTAGGTTTGTCAAACACTAAATTGCCCTAATTATTGACTATTTCGTCCTGTGCTCCTAATCTATTCAACAGATTGACTATTCTATTTCTTAGCCAGTATCAAATGTTTATGATGACTGCTGCTTTATAAAATGGTTTTAGAACTGGCACAATTAGACCCCTTACGATGGCATTTTTTCATTAATTCCCTTGAAATTTGTGACATTTTGTTCTTCCAGATGAACTTTGTTATTATTTTTCTAGGTCTGTAAAATAATTTCTTGGGAATCTGATTGGCATGGCACTAAATAAGTAGATTAATTTAGGTAATATTGTCATTTTTATTATATTCCCTTGATCTACACATGAGCACTTGATATTTTTCCAACTAATTACATATGACTTTATTTGTGTCAAAAGTGTTTTGTAGTTGTTTTGATATAGTTCTGACTTTCACTTGGCAGATATATTTCTGAATATCTTGCACTGTCAACGATTATTTTGAATGGAATTTATATAATGTATAAATTGCTGCTGGGCTTTATTCATAATGTACAAAAATGCTGATAATTTGTGTGGATTCATTTTGTATCCTGCAACTTTGTTAAAGATTTAAATTGTTTCTAGTAGTTTTTTTAGTTGATTCTCTTGGGTTCTCTAAGTATAAGTGTAAGGTCAAAATGGGTTCATCATCTAGGCATAAAGAATGAGATTATAAATAAATTAGACAAACATAGGATAGTTTACCTCTCAGACCTGTGGAGGAGGAAAGAATTTGCGACCAAACAAGAACTAGAGATCATTATTGATCACAAAATAGAAATCCTGATTATATCAAATTGAAAAGTTTTTGTACAAAGAAAACACATGCAGACAAGATTAGAAGGGACTCAATAAACTGGAAAAAAAATTACAATCAAAGATTCTGATAGAGACCTCATTTCCAATATATACAGAGAATTGACTCTAGTTTATAAGAAATTAAACCATTCTCCAATTGATAAATGGTCAAAGATATGAACAGACAATTTTCAGATGAAGAAATTGAAACTACTTCTAGCCATATGAAAAGATGCCCCAAGTCATTATTAATCAGAGAAATGCACATTAAGACAACTTTGAGATACCACTACACACCTGTCAGATTGGCTAGAATGACATGGAAAGATAATGATGAATGTTGGAGGGGATGTGGGAAAACTGGGACACTGATATATTGTTAGTGGAATTGTAAATACATCCAGCCTTTCTGGAGAATGATCAAACTGTGCATACTTTTTTATTCATCAGTGTTACTATTGGGTTTATATCCCAAAGAGTTCTTAAAGAAGTGAAAGGGACCTGTATGTACAAAAATGTTTGTGGCAGCCCTCTTTATAATGGCCAGAAACTGGAAATTGAGTGAATGCCCATCAATTGGAGAATGACTGAATAAATTGTAGTATATGAATGGTATGGAATATTATTATTCTGTAAGAAATGACCAGCAGGATGATTTCAGAAAGGCCTGGGGAGACTTACATGAACTGATGCTGAGTGAAATGAGCAGGACCAGGAGATCATTGTATACTTCAACAACAATACTATATGATGATCAATTCTGATGGATGTGGCTCTCTTCAACAATGAGATGAATTAAAGCAGTTTCTATGGTTCAGTAATAAATAGAACTAGCTACACCCAGTGAAAGAACTCTGGGAAATGAGTATGAACCACCACAAAGAATTCCCAATTTTTCTATTTTTGTCTGCCTGCATTTTTGATTTCCTGCACAGGTTAATTGTACATTATTTCAAGGCCCAATTCTTCTTGTGTAGCAAAACAACTGTATGGACATGTATACGTATATTGTATTTAACATATACTTTAACATATTTAACATGTATTGGTCTACCTGCTATGTGGGGGAAGGGGTTAGGGAAAGGAGGGGAAAAATTGGAACAAAAGGCTTTGCAATTGTCAATGCTAAAAAAAATTACCCATGTATATATCTTGTAAATAAAAAGCTATAATAAAAAAATTAAAAATTGAAAAAGGGATTTAAGACAAAAAGAAAAAAAAAGAAATTTATATCCTCTTCTTTTAATCTGGGCAGTCTATATTTTTGTAACCTAAGCGACCTCTATGTCACTTAGGTTATCAAATTTATTGGCATAAATTTATGCAAAATAACTCATAACCATTGCTCTAATATCCTCTTTATTGTTGACAAGATCTCCGTTTTCATTTTTGAGACTAACAACTTGATTTTCATCTTTTCTTTTTCTAATCAAATTAACTAAAGGTTTATTGATTTTTTGTTTTTTTTTTTCATAAACCAACTCAGTTTTATTTATTATTTTTTTTTATTTTCAATTTTATTATTCTCCCCTTTTATTTTTAGAATTTCAAGTTTGGTATTTGTTTGGGGTGGTTAATTTATTTTCTTTCTAGCTTTTTTAGTTGCAATTAATTTATCTTCCCTTTCTCTGTTTTATGCAAATAAGCATCTAGAGATGTAAAAAAAATTCCTTATTATCACTTTGGCTGCATCGGTATGTTTTCTCAATATTTTTATTCTCTAAAATGAAATTTTTGATTGTGCCTATTATTTGCTGATTCAATTATCCATTCCTAGATTAGATTAGATTATTTAGTTTCCAATTAATTTTTGGTCTATTTTCCCCTGGTTTTTTATTGAATGTGATTTTTATTTCATCAAGATCTCAAAAAATGCATTTACTATTTCTGCTTTTCTGCATTTGATTTTGAGATCTTAATGCCTTAATATGGACAATTTTGTCTAACTTCCATGAACTGCTGGGAAAAAAAAAAAAGTACTCCTTTTTGTCTCCATTCAATTTTTGCCAAAGATATATCATACCCAAATTTTCTAGGACTCTATTTATCATTTCAGCTTTTTTTCTCATTTATTTTTAGTTTAATTTATCTAGTTCTGAGAGAGCCAGGTAGAGATTCCCCAATAGTATAGCTTTACTCTCTATTTCTTCTTCTATCCCTCTTAACTTCTCCTCTACGTATAAGGGTGCTACCCTAATTGGTGCATATATGGTTAGTATTGATATTGCTTCATTATCTAACTAACTAACTAATACATCAGTAAAATGTAGTTTCCTTCCTTATTTTTTTAATTAGATATATCTTTACTTTTACTTGATCTAAGATCAGGATTGCTATACCTGCTTGTTTTTTTTTTTTTTTTTACTTCACCTGAAACATAATAGAGTCTGTTCCAGTCCTTCCTTTACCTTCATTCTGTATGCATCACTCTGCTTTAAATGTGTTTCTTGAAAACAACATATTTTAGGATTTTGACTTTTAATCCAGTATGCTATCACCTTCTGTTTTGTAGGAGAGTTCATCCCATTCACATTCACGTTTAAAATAACTAATTCTTATTCCTGCCATCTTATTTAACCTAAGTTATGCTTTTCTCTTTCCTTTCCCCATTCCCTCCTCCCCAGTATTTTGCTTTTTATGACCATCTCCCTCAAACAGCCCTCTGTCTTTAGAGCCCCTACCCCACTTTTTTTTACAACTTTACTCTAATATTTCTGTTTTCCCTTTTATTAATCTTTCCCTTTCTTTTCCCCTTTCCCCTCCCACTTCCCTATAAGTTGAGACAAATTTCTCTATGAAACCAAATATGTCTGATATTCTCTCTTTGATCCAAATCTGATGAGAGTAAGATTCACACAATGCTCATTCCCCTCCCTTTTTTTTCCCTCAATTATAAGAGATCTTCTTTGCTCTTTGTAAGATATGATTTCCCTTATTTTACCTCTTTTTTCTTATTTTTCCATTATAATCCCTTTCTTTTTTTAATCAAAAAGTCTATATTTATTTATTAGAATATTCAGGTGTTTTGGGATGGTGATTTTTTTGTATTATTTTTTTTGTAATTTTTTTAATTGTTACTTTTTATTTACAGAACATATGCCCGGGTAATTTTTTACAACATTATCCCTTGCACTCACTTCTGTTCCAAATTTTCCCTTCCCTCCCTCCACCCCCCACCCCAGATGGCAAGCAGTCTTATACATATTAAATATGTTATAGTATATCCTAGATAGATATCCTAGATATGTGTGCAGAACCGAACAGTTCACTTGTTGCACAGGAAGAATTGGATTCAGAAAGTAAAAATAACCTGGGAAGAAAACCAAAAATGCAAACAGGTTACACTGATTTCCCAATGTTCTTTCTTTGGGTATAGCTGCTTCTTTCTATAAGAAAGATCAACTGGAACTGAATTAGATCTTTTCTTTGTCAAAGATATACACTTCCAGCAGAAGAGAACCTCATAAAATATTGCTCTTGAAGTATAAAATGATCTCCTGATTCTGCTCATTTCACTTAGCATCAGTTCATGTACGTCTCTCCAAGACTCTTTGTATTCATCCTGGGGGTCATTTTTTACAGAACAGTAATATTTCATAACATTCATATGCCACAATTTACCCAACCATTCTCCAATTGATGGGCATCCATTCATTTTCTAGTTTCTAGCCACTACAAACAGGGCCACCACAAACATTTTGGCACATACATGTCCCTTTCTCTTCTTTAGTATTTCTTTGGGATATAAACCCAGTAGTAGCACTGTTGAATCAAAGGGTATGCACAGTTTGATAACTTTTGGGGCATAATTCCAGATTGCTCTCCAGAATGATTGGCTTCATTCAGAACTCCACCAACAATGCATCAATGTCCCAGTTTTACTGCATCCTCTCCAACATTCATCATTATTTTTTCCTGTCATCTTAGCCATGACAGGTGTATAGTGGTATCTCAGAGTTGTCTTAATTTGCATTTCTCTGATCAATAGTGATTTGGAACAATCTTTCATATGAGTGGAAATAGTTTCAATTTCATCATCTGAAAATTGTTCATATCCTTTGACCATTTAACAGATACACATTCTTTAGATTAATTGATAAAGCTGCTCCAATATTTATTTTGTATCCTGCAACTTTGCTGAAGTTATGGATTATTTCTAATAGCTTGTTAGAATCTCTGGGGTTCTCTAAGTATACCATCATATCATCTGCAAAGAGTGATAATTTAGTTTCCTCATTTTGTACTCTGATTCCTTAATCTCTTTCTTGACTCTTAGTGCAAAGGCTAGCATTTCTAACACAATATTGAATAATAATGATGATAGTGGGCAACTTTGTTTCACTCCTGATCTTACCGGGAAAGGTTCCGGTTTTTCCCCATTATATGTGATGCTTACTGATAGTTTTAAATATGTGCTCCTAACTATTTTAAGGAAAAGTCCATTTATTCCTATGCTCTCAAGTGTTTTTATTAGGAATGGATGTTGGATTTTATCAAATGCTTTTTCTGCATCTATTGAGATGATCATATGATTTTTGTTAGTTTGGTTATTGATATAGTCAGTTATGCTAATAGTTTTCCTAATATTGAACCAGCCCTGCATTCCTGTTATAAATCCTACTTAGTCATAGTGTATTATTCTGGGGCTGATTTTCTGTAATCTTTTTGCTAATATTTTATTTAAGATTTTATCATCAATATTCATTAGGGAGATTGGTCTATAATTTTCTTTCTCTGTTTTCAGCCTACCTGGTTTAGGTATCAGTACCATGTCTATGGCATAAAAAGAAATTTGGTAGGACTCCTTCAATCCCTATTTTTTTAAAAATAGTTTATTTTTTGGATTGGAGTTAATTGTTCTTTACATGTTTGGTTGAATTCACATGTAAATCCATCTGGTCCTGGGGATTTTTTAGGTGAACTTCACTTATTTTGTTGAATGTCCATCTTCTTCCCTGGAAAAAGATACTCATTTTGGCTGGGTAAGTTATTTTTGGCTGCATACCAAGTTCCTCAGCCTTTTGGAATATCATATTCTAGGCCCTTCAGTCCTTTAATTTGGACACTGCTAGATCCTGAGTAATTCTTATTGTGGTTCCTCTATATTTGAATTGATTTTTTCTAGCAGCTTGCAGTATTTTTTCCTTCATCTGATAGATCTGGCATTTGGCCACTATATTTCTTGGTGTTTTGATTTTAGGATCCCTGTCAGTAGGTGATCGATGAATTCTTTCAATTTCTATTTTACCCTCTATTTCTATAACTTATGGAGTTCTCTTTGATGATTTCCTGGAAAATGGTGTCCAGGCTCCATTTTTCATCATATTTTACAGGGAGTCCGATAATTCTCAGATTGTCTCTCTTAGATCTATTTTCCGTGTCTGTTGTTTTCCTAAGAAGATATTTGGCATTTTTTTTCCGCTGTTTCTTTTTTTTTTTTAGTTTTGCTTGACTGACTCTTGGTGTCTCCTTGAGTCATTCAATTCCATTTGTTTGATTCTGATTTTCAATGAAGTATTTTATTCACTCGCTTTTTTTATATCTTTTTTTTTCTAATTGTCCAATTGAGTTTTTAAATGAGTTATTTTGTTCTATGGAATTTTTTTCCATTTCACCAATTTTATTTTTTAGAGAGTTATTTTCTTTATCCAGTTCACTAATTCTATTTTCAAGGATTTGATTTCTTTGTCCACTCTATCTTTAAATGAATGGGATGACTTATCCAGACTCTCTTGCCAAGCTTCCCTTTCCTTTTCCCATTTTTTCTCTAGCTCTCTTGTGAGAGCCTTTTTAATTTCTTTTATAAGAGTCTCGTTTGTTGAGGACCAGATCATATCCCCCTTTGGGGATTTATCTGGAGACTGTTTTTAGTCTCCTCAGGGTTTAAAGTCTACTCTCTATTCATATAGAAGCTATCAATGGTTAAGGTCCGTTTAAATTTTTTGCTCATTTTGTCAGAGAAGAATCAAAAAGACAAACTAGAAGAAAAAAAAACAACAACAACAACAAAAAAAACAAATGCACTCTACTTTTTTAGGGGTGGGTGGGGGGCAAGACTGGATGGTGTTACCAAGCTTCCTCTACAGACCATGGGGGACAGCAGCAAGGCACTAGCAGGACATCAATGGCTGTATTGCATCTGTACTTTGAGACTCTGAGAGCGTGCTGAGACACTGAGGGTGAGTGTGGCCAGGTCCTAAGAGACCCTAGATTTTTGGGGCAATTGTCTTCCCCGGGTTATAGTCTTCACCCCCTGTGTTTTTGGCTTCTCTGCTTGTCTACTGGATTGCTGACAGGACAAAGTAATCAATACTATAATAAAGCTTTCCCTGCAGAGATGGCTAAGATCATACCCCACCCCCTTCCAGTCTGCTCAGTGTGAGCTGTCTACTGTGCTCTCACTGCTGCTGCTTGCCCTCAGCCTGTGCCCAGTCTAACCATTCCTGCCCTTGAGCAAAACTGGACCTTTTCTGGTGAATTTCACTGAGAGAAAACATGAAGCTTAAGTAGATGTGTGCATCCTCCCTGTCATCTTGGCCAGAAGTCTCTACAATCCCTTTTAACCTCTAGTTTCTTTTTCATTTTATCATAATAAAATAAAATTATATTCATACTCTCTATGTATACCCATTACAGAAATATGTTTTTGTGTGCTTTCCTTTTTACATTTTTCTTGTGTTCTTTGGATATCAATATTTTTGTTCAATTGTGGTCTTTTCATTAAAAATGGATGAAATTCACCTATATCATTGAATGTTTATCTTCTTCCCTTAAATATTGGTATGGGCCAGAACTCTTGTACTTGGAACAAGGATTCTTACAAGTGCTAACTAAGTGGAATTAATAATACAATGGTTATCTAGTTTAACACGGTGATTAATAGTTCTCTAGTTCAGTATATGTACTTAGTACTTAGCATAGTTCTACAAGATTCACACCTATGATGATGTATTTTTAATAGAGTATGTAAAAGTCAGAAGGGACTCTCAGACAGATTCATGTAATTCATCTCACACCACCATGGTGGCTGGTGTCCTATATTTTCCCCACTGAGACAATGGCCAGTCTAAAAAGCTCTCTAGAAAGCTGCACTGGGCCCCAGGCAATGAAAGTAGATTGTGAAGGAAATAATAAAGTATTTGGACTTTAACACCTCACTATTCTCCTGATGATTACTGAACTGAGTGGCTAGTCCAGAGACTTCCAGAAAACCACCAAGAACACTACAAAAGATCATGCTCATTTTAGCTGAATAGCTTATTCTTGACTAGTACCCAAGTTCCTCTGCATTTCAGAATATCAGATTCAAGGTAAGGTGAAAGCTTCTAATTCCTGGGCAATCATAATTGTGGCTCCTTGGTATTTAAATTGTTTCTTTCTGGCTGTTTGAAATATCTTTTCATTGGTGTGACAGTTTTCAAATTTAGCCACGTTATTCCTTGGGATTTTCATTTTGGAGTCTTTTTTAGGAGTTGATTGATTAATTCTTGCTATGACTGTTTTACCTTCTAATTCCAGGACATCAGCACAGTGTTCCTTGATGATTTCCTGTCAAATTATGTCTACATTTTTTTTTCACCATGGCTTTCAGGAAAGTCTAATAGTCCTTAAATTGTCTCTCGTAGATCTATTTTCCAGATCAGTTACTTTTGCTAGAAAATATTTCATATTTTCTTTTATTTTTTTTCATTTTTTTTGTTTGTGTGATTCTTGAAATGTTGTTGAGTCATTCACTTCCATTTGTTCAATTCTTTTTTTTTTTACACTATTACTTTCTTCAGTTACCTTTTTTAGTTCCTTTTGTATTGGGGCAATTGAATTGTTTGTTCACTGCACTTTTTTTCCATTTCACAAATTTTGTTTTTCAATGAATTGGTATATTTTTCATATCTATTTTTGTAGGGAATTATTTCCTATTCTCATCCCTTCTTGCAAAGATCTTATTTACTTTATCCATTTTTCTTCTCTCTTTTAGAAACTTTTTTGAAATCTTCCAAGAAAGCCTTGTGAAATAAAGACAAGCTCATATCTCCCTTTGGGGCTTCATCTGGTGTTGATTTGCCTTTAGGAATCTCAGAATTTGAAGTATTTTCTTCCCTCTATATATGGAAGCTGTCTATAGTGAGAGTTTTTTGGTTTTTTGCTCATGTTTTGACTTGATGTCTGCTCTTAATGAAAAAGAGCAATAGTTGCTTTAATTTGTCCTAGGGTAATTCTGCTGATTGGCTTTTAGTGTGGGGGTATCACAGCTAGGTTTCATGTTCTTCTGGAGGTCACTGGCTTACAATTTGCCTTTTGTAGAAAATCTGCTAACACCTGCTTGCAAGCAGGGCAGAAAAGTCTAAGAGGCTCATAAAAGATTCCTAGGTATGTGAAGCTGCAACCCTTTGACTGCCCATCCTAGGTCCTTGCCCTGTCTGCATATGCTGGGGTCTGGGCTTGACAGACTATCCAACTGCCCATCTGAAACAGAGACTTTCTGTTGTAGTTAGGCATTCATCAATTCTATGGGTGGAATGACTAGCCTGATTTCTAATTTTTTATCTCTTGCTGCTAACATCTCATCTAGGTCTCAAAGTCTGCAAGTTTTTGGTGTGATTCCAAAAATCTGCTCTCTACCATCTTGGCTTCATCCCATAGAGATGAATATTGATCACAAAATAGATTACATTACTTCAATTTAAAATTCTTTGCAACCATAAAAAGCTACTATGAAAATTTGTGTACCTGTCAGTTCTTTCCCCTTTTTGGAATATATAACTAGTAGTGGTTTTCCCACATTTCTCCATCATCAAACATTCCCTCCCCACTCTTTTTTTGTTATATTAACTAGTCTTAGAGGGAAAAGGATCTAAAATATTCTTTGTCTGTTTTGTCTTTTCCTGGTCTAGATATCAGAATCATATTTGTCAGAAAAATAATTTGCTAAGACTCATTCTTTGCCTAATTTTCTCCCCACATAATATTGGAATTATTATATAATATTGGAATTAATTTATATATAATTGGAATATATAATTTTATATATTCCAGTTTATATAATATTGGAATTAATTGCTCTTTAAGTGTTAGTACAATTCACTTACAAATTCATCAGGCCCTGGGAATTTTTTCTTAGAGACTTCACTGATGGCTTGCCAATTTATTTTTCTAAAATGTAAATCAAAGATGTTATGAGAAAGCAGATTTCAGAAAAACCTGGACTTACATGTCCTGATGCTGAGTTAAATGAGGAAAAGGAGAACATTGTACCCAGTCACAGCAACATTATGAGAGGAAAAACTTTGACATATATCTCTCCTCAACAATGCAATTATAAAGACAACTCCAAAATATTCATGATAGAAACTACTATCATTCAGAGAAAGAACTATGAAGACTGAATGAAGATTGAAACACATGAATTTTACTTTTTTTCTTTCTCATGATTTTTCCCTTTTGTTATGATTATTTTTTCATAACATTACAAATATAGAAGTATGATTATACCTGTAAAGTCTACCTTAGATTGCTTGCCATCTTGGAAAGGAAAGCAAAGGGAAAAATATGAAACTCAAGTTTATAAAGTGAATTTTGAAAGCTATCTTTACATGTTAACAGAAAAAAAAATAGTATTTCAAAAAAAGAATTTTGAATAATTGTATATTTGAATTTTCAAACAGGTGTGGTTGACAACAGGATCTATATTTGCAGCAGAAGACAAATGATGAAATAAGTAGTATCTATCTAAAATTTAAGATCAAGCATTAATTGTTATGAAGATAAGGTATAAGCTTTTCCCAGTAATATGGCAATATTATTCAATATGTTACTAAAATATTTATTAATAGGTAAAGAATTAAAACAGGAAAAATAAATTGAATCAATAGGCATAAATAATAAAGAAAAGAAAATATCATTTTTGCATATGATAGTATACTTGGAGAACTCTATAAAATTAATTTAAAAACAAGTCATTAAATCTAAGAAAGTTACATGACAAAAAATAAACCCATTCTAGTACTCAACATTTCTAAATACTACTAATAAAACCTAGCAAGAATCAATACAAAGAGAAATCTATTTTAAAAATCTGTAGATATTATAAAATTCTTGGAAGTCTGTTTACCAAAATACACATAAGAACTATACCAATACATCATAAACACTTCGTGCAGGTAAAAATATTTCTTACCATTTGGAGAAATGCTAATTACTCATGGGTAGGCACAGTAAATATAATGAAATGACAATGTTACAAATATACCTTTAGTTATTCAGTTACATACCAAACAAGTGTATAGAAATTAATATTTCCCTGATATTAAATATTCTATTACTGGAAAGATCCAAGGATTTCCCTGTTCCCCTTTTCTATTCCTTTATTCGAAGTCCTGTCTTTCAAGGGGATCTCTGAGCAAAAATGTGCATCTTGGTGGAGTTGTTGCCTCACTTAAGTAGGGAAAAAAATCACCACGTTACAAAGAATATCTAATCTGAGTAAAATCCCATCTACTAAGTTCTAGTTATCTGAATGATTAGTCAGGTACCACTGACCCTCATTAGCATTAGCCCTGCTTTATTCTATTATTTATTAACTCATTACTTGCTAACCAATCAAAATGTATTTATACCCTCAGGAATAACCACTGCATATAAGTATTGAGAAAATTCCATGAGGAGTATTTGGCATGTGAGAGTGTTATCTATTCCTTTTATTAAGCATCTAGCAATAATTAATAAACTAATTAATTGTCCAGAAACTATATTTCTGGAACTTTTTATACATCACAATCAAAAAATTACTTTATAGAGGCAGAAAAAATAACGAGTCATCTGAAGAAATAAAAATACAATATTATCATAAGAAGGAATGAAAAAAAATAAATCCAGGAGGCCTAGCAATAGCAGATCTCAAACTATATTATAAATTCAAAAACATAAAAAGAATTTAATTTGTTATTGTTCAGTCATTTCAAATGTGTCCTACTTTTTGTGACACTATTTTGAGGGGTTTTTTTGGGGGGGGCACTGGATTGATTTGCCCTTTCTTTCTCCAGTTCATTTTACATTAAAGAAAACCAAATCAAACAGGGCTAAACAGGGTCAAACAGTTAGGAAGTAAGTGTCTGAGGTGAGATTTGAACTCAAGAAGATGAATCTTCCTATCTCAGGGTCTATCTACTGTGCCACCCAATTATTTTAGTACTGGATAAAAAGTTACACAGAAGGATTGTCAGGGCAGATCCAAGATGGCTGAGAGAACACACGCTTCTTTCTGAGCTCTCCTACTACCCTCGAACTATTTACGAAATTCAGTCTCTCAATTAGTGCTGGACTGTCAGAACCCATGGACATTGGGAGTGCAATACATTACCAAGAGAAGATAATCTCGAAGATAGCCAGAAAAGATCTGTTTTGGTTGCACATGGGCACAGGAGGAGGTCAGGTCAGACACAGGCACAGGTAGATAGGCAGGCAGAGCACAGAAGCTGGCATATGCTGAGCAGACCAGAGGCACAGGATGGTGGGGAGGGCAGTCTCTGCAGAGTGGAGAATCTACAGGGAGGACTCTACAGCAGTGTCAGCTACTCTGCTCTGTTCTCAGCAGAGAAGGCATAGAAGTTCCAATATAAACACAGAGGGTAAAGAGTGTACCCCAAAGCACTGGAGTCTCATGGGGCCTGGCCACACCCACCCAACACAAGGAGTGACTCAGTGTGCTCCTAGCATAGCTGCTGATTCCAGTACAGCCACTGCTATTCCACTGCCACTTCACTGCCACTTCCTGTTGTCTGTTGAGGAAGCATGGAAAACCCTTTCTTCCCCAAAAGCAGAATCCAGCATTTTTTTAAATGAGTAAAAAGGCAAAATGGGCTGTAATTATAGATAGTGTCTATAGTGAAAAAGAGCAGATTTCAAATCCTGAGGAGAGTAAAAGCAGATTGTCTCTGGATGAAGCCCCAAAGGGGGATATGATCTGGTTCCCCCCCCCCCCCAATGCTCACTTAGAAGAAATTAAAAAGCATCTTAAAAGAGAGCTAGAAGAAGAATGAGAAAAGGAAAGGAAAACCTTGCAAGAAGCTCTGGAAAAGGTATATAACTCATTAAAAGATAGAATGGGAAAAGAAAACAACTCCCTGGAAGAGAGAATTTGTGAATTGGAAAAGGTAACTAACTCCCAGGAAAAAAGAATTTGTGAATTGGAAAAAGAAAATAACTCCTTAAAAATTGGTGAAAAAAATTCCATAGAACAAAACAACTCATTTAAAAACTCAATTGGACAAATAGAAAAGGAAATAAAAAAGTAAATAACGAAAACAATTCACTAAAAATCAGAACTGAACAAATGTAAATGAATGATGTGAGGAGACATTAGTCAAGCAAAACCAAAAAAATGAAAAAAATAGAAAACAATGTCAAATATCTAATTTGGAAAACAACAGACCTCAAAAATACATCTAGGATGGATAATATAATGATGATTGAACTTCCTGAAAATCATGATAAAAAAAAAGAGCCTACACACTATTTTTTCCAGAAATCATCATAGAGAACTGCCCAGATGTCATAGAATCAAAAATTAAAATAGCCATTGAAAGAAATCATCAGACACCTCCTGAAAGAGATCATAAAATTAAACCTCCAAGGAATTAATTCAAGAACTATTGGACCAAGGGGGAAAAAAAAAACTACAAGCATCCAGAAAGAAAAAAAAAATCCAAATACCCAGGAGTCACAATGAGGATATTCAGATTTAGCAGAGTTTACATAAAAGGATCAAAGAGCTTGGAATCTTGTATTCTGAAAGGCAAAGGAACTTGTAATGCAGCCAAGAATAAATTACTCAGCTAAAGTGAACATTTTCTTCCAGGTAAAAAGGTGGACATTCAGTGAAACAGGTGAAATCCATTTATTTCTGATGAAAAAACCAGAGCTGACCAAAAAATTTAATCTCCAAATATAAGACTCAAGAGAAGAATAAAAAGGTAAAAATAAATCTTTGTGATGTTCTCTTCTTTTGTATAATATAAAATGGTTCTCTGGGAGCAAGTTTCTTGGGGAGGTTTTCTGGAGGGAGCCTTAGTTTCAGTTCCAAGTAATAATCACTTCAAATACAGCCAGGTGTTAAAAGTTCAAATCTTTTATTGTCTTCTTCAATATAGTCCGGTTAGTTTTCTTTTCTTTTTTTTTTTTTTTTCTCTTTTTTTTTTTTTTTTATTTAATAGCCTTTAATTTACAGGATATACAGGATATATACATGGGTAACTTTACAGCATTAACAATTGCCAAACCTCTTGTTCCAATTTTTCACCTCTTACCCCCCCACCCCCTCCCCTAAATGGCAGGATGACCAGTAGATGTTAAATATATTAAAATATAACTTAGATACACAATAAGTATACATGACCAAAACATTATTTTGCTGTACAAAAAGAATCAGACTCTGAATTATTGTACAATTAGCTTGTGAAGGAAATCAAAGATGCAGGTGTGCATAAATATAGGGACTGGGAATTCAATGTAATGGTTTTAGTCATCTCCCAGAGTTCTTTTTCTGGGTATAGCTAGTTCAGTTCATTACTGCTCCATTAGAAATGATTTGGTTGATCTCGTTGCTGAGGATGGCCTGATCCATCAGGACTGGTCATCATCTAGTATTGTTGTTGAAGTATATAATGATCTCCTGGTCCTGCTCATTTCACTTAGCATCAGTTCTGTAAGTCTCTCAGGCCTTTCTGAAATCATCCTGTTGGTCATTTCTTACAGAACAGTAATATTCCATAATTTTCATATACCACAATTTATTCAGCCATTCTCCAGCTGATGGACATCCATTCAGTTTCCAGTTTCTAGCCACTACAAAAGGTCTGCACAAACATTCGTGCACATACAGGTCTCTTCCTTCTTTATAATCTCTTTGGGATATAATCCCAGTAGTAACACTGCTGGATCAAAGGGTATGCACACTTTGATAACTTTTGAGCATAGTTCAAACTACTCTCCAAAATGGTTGGATTCTTCACAACTCCACCAACAATGAATCAATGTCCCAGTTTTCCCAAATCCCCTCCAACAATCACCATTATTTTTTCCTGTCATCTTAGCCAATCTGACAGGTGTGTAGTGGTATCTTAGAGTTGTCTTAATTTGCATTTCTCTGATTAATAATGACTTGGAGCATCTTTGCATATGACTAGAAATAGTTTCAATTTCTTCATCTGAGAATTGTCTGTTCATATCCTTTGACCATTTTTCAATTGGAGAATGGCTTGATTTTTTATAAATTAGAGTTAATTCTCTATATATTTTGGAAATGAGGCCTTTATCAGAACCTTTGACTGTAAAAATATTTTCCCAGTTTATTGCTTCCCTTCTAATCTTGTCTGCATTAGTTTTCTTTGTACAAAAACTTTTCAGTTTGGTATAATCGAAATTTTCTATTTTGTGATCAGTAATGATCTCTAGTTCTGCTTTGGTCATAAAGACCTTCCCCTTCCACAGGTCTGAGAGGTAAACTATCCTATGTTCCTCTAATTTATTAATAATTTCATTCTTTATGCCTAGGTCATGAACCCATTTTGACCTTATCTTGGTGTACGGCGTTAAGTATGGATCAATGCCTAGTTTCTGCCATATTAGTTTCCAATTTTCCCAGCAATTTTTATCAAACAGTAAATTCTTATCCCAAAAGCTGGGATCTTTGGGTTTGTCAAAGACTAGGTTGCTATATTTGTTGACTGTTTTATCCCTTGAACCTAATCTATTCCACTGATCAACTAATCTATTCCTTAGCCAATACCAAATAGTTTTGGTAACTGCTGCTCTATAGTATAGTTTTAGATCTGGTACAGCTAAGCCACCATCATTTGATTTTTTTCATTAATTCCCTTGAAATTCTTGACCTTTTGTTTTCCATATGAACTTTGTTGTTATTTTTTCTAGGTCATTAAAATAGTTTTGTGGGAGTCTGATTGGTATAGCTCTAAATAAATAGATTAGTTTAGGTAATATTGTCATCTTTATTATATTTGCTCGCCCTATCCAAGAGCATTTAATATTTTTCCAATTGGTTAGATCAGACTTAATTTGTGTGAAAAGTGGTCTGTAATTTTGCTCATAAAGTTTCTGATTTTCCCTTGGCAGATAGATTCCTAAATATTTTATATTATCAGTAGTTACTTTAAATGGAATTTCTCTTTGTAACTCTGACTGTTGGATTTTGTTAGTGATATATAAGAATGCTGATGACTTATGTGGGTTTATTTTATAACCAGCAACTTTGCTAAAGTTGTGGATTATTTCTAATAACTTTTAGCAGAATCTCTGGGGTTCTCTAAGTATACCATCATGTCATCAGCAAAGAGTGATAATTTGGCTTCCTCATTGCCTATTCTTATTCCTTTAATCTCTTTCTCAGCTCTTATTGCTATAGCTAGCGTTTCTAATACAATATTAAATAGTAACGGTGATAGTGGGCAACCTTGTTTCACTCAGATCTTATTGGGAATGGTTGCAGTTTGTCTCCATTACATATGATGCTTACTGATGGTTTTAAATAGATGCTGCTGATTATTTTAAGGAAAAGTCCATTTATTCCTATACTCTCAAGTGTTTTTAATAGGAATGGATGTTGGATTTTATCAAATGCTTTTCTGCATCTATTGAGATGATCATATGGTTTTTGTTAATTTGGTTATTAACATGGCCAATTATATTGATAGTTTTCCTAATATTGAACCAGCCCTGCATTCCTGGTATAAATCCTACTTGATGATAGTGTATTATCTTGGATATGATTTTCTGTAGTCTTTTTGCTAATATCTTATTTAAGATTTTAGCATCAATATTCATTAGAGATTGGTCTATAATTTTCTTTCTCTGTTTTCAGCCTACCTGGTTTAGGTATCAGTACCATGTCTGTGTCATAGAAGGAATTTGGTAGGACTCCTTCATTCCCTATTTTATCAAATAATTTATATAGCATTGGGGCCAATTGTTCTTTAAATGTTTGGTAAAATTCACATGTAAATCCAGCTGGTCCTGGGGATTTTTCTTAGGGAGTTGTTTATTTGCCTGTTCTATTTCTTTTTCTGAAATGGGACTATTCAAGCAATTTACTTCCTCCTCTGTTAGTCTGGGAAGTCTATATTTTTGGAGGTAGTCATCCATTTCACTTAGGTTATCAAATTTATTGGCATAAAGTTGAGCAAAATAACTCCTTATTATTTCTCTAATTTCCTCTTCATTGGTGGAAAGTTCTCCCTTTTCATTTTAAGACTACTAATTTCATTTTCCTCCCTCCTTTTTCTAATCAGATTTACCAAAGGCTTATCTATTTTATTGGCTTTTTCATAGAACCAACTCTTAGTTTTATTAATTAGTTCAATAGATTTTTCCTTGCAATATTTTTAATTTCTCCTTTTAATTTTAAAATTTCCAATTTAGTATTTGATTGGGGGTTTTTAATTTGGTCTTTTTAGTTTTTTAGTTGCAAGCCCAATTCATTAATCTTTTCTTTCTCTGTTTTATTCAAGTAAGCCTCTAAGGATATAAAATTCCCTCTTATTACCGCTTTGGCTGCATCCCACAAATTTTGGTATGATGTCTCATCATTGTCATTATCTTGATGAATTTATTAATTGTATCTATAATTTGCTGCTTCACCCAATCATTCTTTAAGATGAGATTGTTTAGTTTCCAATTACTTTTTGGTCTATTTCCCCCTAATTTTTGTTGAATGTAGTTTTTATTGCATCATGATCTGAAAAGAAAGCATTTACTATTTCTGCTTTCTTGCATTTAATTTTGAGGTCTTTATGTCCTAATATATGGTCAATTTTTGAATAGGTTCCATGAACTGTTGAGAAGAAAGTATATTCTCTTCTATCTCCATTCAATTTTCTCCAAAGATCCAACATACCTAATTTTTCTAATATTATATTTACTTCTTTAATTTCTTTCTTATTTGTTTTGTGGTTTGATTTGTCTAATTCTGAGAGTGCAAGGTTGAGATCTCCTACTATTACAGTTTTGTTGTCTATTTCTTCTTGCAACTCTCTTAACTTCTCCTTTAGGAAGTTGAGTGCCATACCACTTGGTGCATATATGTTTAATATTAATATTGCTTCGTTGTTTATGCTACCCTTTAGCAGGATGTAGTTACCTTCCTTATCTCTTTTAATTAGATCAATTTTTACTTTGCTTGATCTGAGATAAGGATGGCTACCCCTGCTTTTTGACTTCACCTGAAGCATAATAGATTTTGCTCCAGCCTTTTACTTTTTACTCTATATGCATCCCCTGCTTTAAATGTGTTTCTTGTAAACAACATATTGTAGGGTTCTGACTTTTGATCCAGTCTGCTATCTGCCTCCTCTTTATGGGGGAGTTCATCCCATTTACATTTACGGTTAGAATTACTAAATCTGTATTTCCTGCCATCCTAATAACCCCAGATTGTGCTTTACTTATTCTTGCCTCCCCAACCTCTTTCTCCTTTTAAACTTATGTACCCTCTTGTATCACGATGCTTATCCTCTTTATAATCCCTCCCTCCCCCTTTGAGTCTTTCCCCTTCCTTCCCTTATTACTCTTTTCTTTTCCCTTTTCCTCTCCCCGTTTTAATGAGGCAGAGAGAAATTTTTCTCTAAAACAAATGTCAATTATTTTTCTTTGAGCCTAACTCTGTGAGAGTAAGATTCACACAATGTTCCTCCCCTCTCTAAATTCCCTCAGATATGATAAGTTTCCTTAGCCTCTTTGTGGGATGTGGTTTCCCTCTTTTATCCCTCCTTCCACCTTGTTCTGCCATCATCCCTTTTCCATATCTACTTCCCTTTTTATTTATATCATACAATCAAATTATACATGTATTCTTTTTGTATATCCACAGCAAATACAATTCTCAAGAGTTATTTTACCTTTTCTGCATCTCTTGAGTTCTATTCTTGGAGATCAAATTTTTGTTTAGTTCTGGTTTTTCTTCAGAAACAAATGGAATTCATTTGTTTCATTAAATGTCCATCTTCTTCCTGGAAGAAAATGCTCAAGCTTAGCTGGGTAGTTTATTCTTGCTGCATCTCAAGGTCTTTTGCCTTTCAGAATATCATATTCCAGGCCCTTCTTTCCTTTAATGTAGAGGCAGCCAGATCTTGGAGTGATCCTTATTGTGGCACCTCAGTATTTAAATGGTTTTTTTGGCTGCTTGTAAAATTTTTTCCTTAATCTTATAGTTCTGAAATTTTGCCACAATATTCCTTAGGGTTTTTATTTTAGGGTTTCTTTCAGAAGGTGTTTGATGAATTCTTTCAATGCCTATTTTACCTTCTGATTCTATTACATCTGGGCAGTTCTCTTTGATGATTTCTTGTAAAATAGTATCTAGGCTCTTTTTTTCATCATAGTTTTCGGAAAGTCCAGTAATCCTCAGATTATCTCTCCTAGATCTATTTTCCAAGTCTGTCGTTTTTGCAAGTAGATAATTCGTGGTTTTTTCCAGTTTGTCATTTTTTTGTTTTGCTTGACTGATTCTGCTGTCTCAATGAATCATTAGTTTCAATTTTTCAGTTCTAATTTTTAAGAGAATTGATTTTCTTCAATAGCTTTTTTACTTCTTTCTTTATATGTGCAATTAGAGTTTTTGAATGTATTGTTTTGGTCTGTAGGAATTTTTTCCATTTCACTAATTTTTTAGTGAATTATTTTCTTTTCAATTCACAGATCCTACTTTCTTGCGAGTTCTTTATTTTTCCAATTCCCAATTTTGTTTCCCTGCACTTCCTGAGAATTTTTAACTTTTCAATTCGTATTTCGAGGAAGTTGTTGCTCTCTTGTAAGGCTTCTCTTTCCTTTCCCCATTTATCTTCTAACTCTCTTTTGAGACTTTTAATGGCCTCTTCTATGAGGAGCATTATGTAAAGGAGGAAAGTCTGATGCATTTTGCTGTTTGAGGTCTCTTCAGGTTTGCTGACCTGCTCTTTTCTCATAGAAGCTGTAGATTTTCTTTTCATCTTTTATTCATGTTTTAAAAGCCTTTGAGGTGGTCTCCTAGGCAAGGGGTTCCAGCTTCCTCTGCAGAATAGGAGAGAATGTAAACTCGATTTCTGGCTCCAAAGGTATGGAGTGCTCTGTGTGAGAGTTTTCCCTTGCCCCAACAGGAGGTGGATTCAGCACTGAGCCGAGCTATCAAACGGCTAGTAGGGCTGAGTGGATTATCCACTTAGCCCTAGGCTAGAGACTAAGTGGTGAAGTGTCACCTGAGCGAGGAGCCTCTTGTGGGACTGTGTGATTGCAGCTGAGTGCAGACCTGCAGAATGCAGACAGCCACAAACTCTGCTCAGCGTCTCTGCCTGATGCAAATCAGGCCCTGGAAAAAAAGCTCTGTGATGGCCCAAGCCAAGCTCCCACTGTACAGACTGAGGCTAACCTGGCTGTGTCCTCCTGCTGTGCAGGATCACAACTACCCCAAGGAAAAGCCTGTACCAGTTGGGGCTGCGCCTTGTGCTGAGATCTGTGCCTTCACCCTTGGTTTGAGACCTCCTCAGGAACCTAATTTCTCTCCCAGTCTGCGCCTGATCTCCCTAGGCTGCAGAACCAACCTTTTTGGCAGAGACTGCAGATTTTCTTCGGCCGGTGAGTTGTTCTCTACTTATCTTTTGAAGTTGTGGCAGTCAAGACTATTTTTGAGGCTCGATATAATATTGATAAAGAGGGTAAGAGAAGAGCTTAGAAAGTCGCGTGTGTCTTCTCTGCCATCTTGGCCATTTTTACTTATTTCAAAGTTCTGTAGTGACAGGCAAATAATGAAGAAGCCTGTATACATATACTGACAGCTGTTGTCACAACTCCACAAGCAGCCTAAGCAAAAGAGTTTTTTTGCTAGAACCAGCAGTGGGATTCAGCAGCTCCTTGAATGTCTGAGCAGCCTTTTAAGGATCACACTGCTCATCTGTAATAAGAAAGAACATAGAAAAAGTACCTTAAACACTGTCTGCTTATCAACCCTGAGCTGAATACTGAGATAGACAGAAATCTCATTGTGTGGTTGAAACATAAACAAAAAAACTTGTACAGAAATTTCTGCATAGAGAATTCCACTCACCATCACACATTTTAAAAAAGAAAATTTAATTAAAAAAAAAAAAAAAAAAAGAATACAGTAGACCTGAAAGAGGAACAGTTCTTGTGGGAGAACTCATCAGGTTTTACATATGAATAGCAGCCCTGGGTTAAACAAGGCTGACAAATGAAGGCAAACTTTATGAAATCAAACCTGAATGCATTTTTTTTTCCCTGAAGTGTCCATAATGACAGGAAGTTCTGTGAAGTTGATATGGGTTTTTCAGTCAAAACAAATCCAGCCAACAAAGCTTGTATGTCTACCAAAAGAAGTGAATAACAGACTTATGACAATGTGGTTGCCACTTCTCTGATAGAGAACATTTTGTTGCTATCTTTGAGGGTAAGTTAAGCCAAGACTCATTTGGCAACAATGGAGTTTAACAACTTCAGGAGAAATGTCAGGAACAAAACAGAGGTCTATACACAAAGACTGTATATTCATGTATTTGATGCTGTCAATCACAAGGGCTTATGAAAAATTTCATCAAATTTTTGTTTTCTAGAAAAGTTCGTCAGTATTGAATATCAATATCATGATTGCATGCTTGCTGAGATTCTTAAACTTTCTAAGTCACCAATAAAATGAAACAAGGTTATGTGGTTGCTTCTCTTGCCTTTTAGAATGATATTTTCATCTATGTCATCAAATGCCAGCAAATTCCCTGATGGAAAATTCTTAAACTTAAAAAGGCTACAAGCCAAGATTAAAGTGGAGGGAGTATTAGTACATGCTTTTTTTTTTCACTTATTGGTTTGTTTGCCATTGATTTTTCACTCAGTTCTGCCTCTGAAGCTAAGAGGCAGCAAAATATGGATTGATTCTCTGTTGCTTGTGTTAATTTTGGTCTAATAGTTTAATGCCAATAAAACAGTCATTTCATTAGTTAGTACCATCATTTAATATGTGGATTCATCTATTACAGCAAATGGAGTTTTGAATAGTGTTGAAAAATTCACTTACCTTGGCAGTATATTTTTCAAAAATATACACATTGAAAATAAGGTTGACCTACACATTGCCAGATCTAGCTTAGTATTTAGGGGACCCCAAAAGAAATGTGGGAGAAAAGAGGTAACAAAGAATTGAAAACCAAGATTTCCATCAATTAGGGAATGGCTGAACAAAGTATGGAATAAATTATATGGGAGAGGAGGCATGGCTTCAGGACCACATTCAAGACAAATACTT
Source organism: Sarcophilus harrisii (assembly GCF_902635505.1). Classification (NCBI taxonomy): domain Eukaryota; kingdom Metazoa; phylum Chordata; class Mammalia; order Dasyuromorphia; family Dasyuridae; genus Sarcophilus; species Sarcophilus harrisii. Next base: position 409,147,812 of record NC_045426.1, read on the forward strand.
TATTTTTTAATTAGCAAACATAGAAACAGCAGGATCTTAAATTTTCTACACTTTAGTGTCAATTATGTGCCTTTTAATTGGGGTCTGCCATTGGGCAATTCTTTGCACAAATTGGCTTGTTTGCCATATTTTCATCAAATATATATATATATATATATATATATATATATATATGCGTGTGTAAATACATGTATATATATATATATATGTCATATATATTGTGTATCATATATATGTGATACATTTGAAGTTGGCTTAATGTATTTTATCTTACACATAGGACTGATGTAATCTGTGATTTAATAAGTTAAAATGAAATTCTCTCCTACTTTCTATCTATATAAATTCTCAGTGCTAATAATGTGTTAATAGAAATGATGATAATGAAAACTATTTCATTTTTATGTGGGATACTCTGTTATTCAAGTATATCAACAGAGTTTTATTGTTTTTTCAATAAAATTAATTATATATTCATGGCATTACATAGACATTCATATCATATTCATTACACTATTCAGTTCAAAAATTAATTTGTACATTATTCAATCAAATGAAATAGCCTTGCAAGGGAAATTACATAGTCCAAAGTCTCTTGATTTGGGTATTTCTATTTAAATGATGACATTTAAATCAATGCATTTTGTCATTATTAAAATGATATGTTAGTTCAAGATAATCTTCAGTGAAGTAAGGACTAAAATATAATTTAATAGCGTTGATAGAACTAGCAATGATAGAAGTTGTTCTGTACTGATTGTTCTACCCCACATATAGAATTAAAATTTCTTTAAAATAGACATATATAAAAAATAATTTAGGCACCTGGACATTACACTTTCCTAATAGAACACTTCACGATAAATTTCCAAAAAATTTCATCAATAAGAAATCTATAATTTATTTTCTGGCCAGAAATAATTGGAAAAAAGGGTCAAAAGAAATTGCTTTCATTTGTTCTCTGTCTGTCTTTGCTTATGTGTCTGTCTGTGTCTGTGTCTGTCTTTGTCTGTCTGTCTGTCTGTCTCTCTCTCTCTCTCTCTCTCTCTCTCCTCCCTGCCCCTTCATAGCATTCACACACCCCTGAATTCTAGTTGTAGAATGTCCTGGATCTTTCCCTGCAACCAACCACTTTAGAAAAAATTTTCATCATCTGCATCAACCTTAGGACCTCAAGTTTCAGAGATGTTAAAATATTTCTCCCTCAAATAAAGGTTGGAAAAATGATGGAATCAGCCATCTCCTGGATATAAAGAAGAAAATGGTGTTTATCACATCAATTATAGTAAGATAAGTTTAAAAAATAAATATAATTATTCTGAGTAAGCAAAAGTTTTTTTCCTAATTCAATACTTTAAAATTCTCTATCCACTAAATTGGAATAAATAGAAAAGGATGTAGCTTATAGGCCTTATTCACCTTTCCTCTTGACAGAAAATAATCCACAGATTATTCCTGATAGGGTTATTATATTTTATATTCATAATTAATATTCTATGTATGAATTATCATGAGTTCCAGTTTAATTTGAACCATACATTACTTTATATTATTCATGAACAATGTGCATCTTTTTTCTATAATCCTTTCCACAGATTATACCTAATATTAAGATCTATTCTCTTCTGACTTCTGCTTCTTCAGATCTCAAGTTTTTTTCAAGTATCAGTTGAAATGCTAACTCCTAAAGTAAGCCTTTCTTGATCTCTGAAATTATTAGTGTTACTACCACATTTAAAAAATTTGTAAGTATTTTTTTTATTTTTCCAAATGGATGTAAAAATAGTTTTCAACATTTACCTTTGTAAAACATTATGTTCTTGTTTTTCTCCCTCCTTCCTACCCTCCACTAAATTGCAAATAATCCAGTAAACTTTAAATATGAGCAATACTTCTAAACATATTTCCATATTTATTATCCTGCATAAGAAAAATAAAATAAAAAGGTGAAAAAACACAAGAAACAACAAGTAAACAAAGAGTAACATCATGCCCCCATAAATGGTGGAAATACTGTACTGTGATCCACATTAAGTCTCCATATTTCTCTCTCTGTATACAAATGGCTCTTCCATCACAATCTAGGATTTCAAAAGAATAACATCATATCTTCCACAAAGATTTGCAATTTTGTTTCCTGATTGCCTATTTAGATTTGTTTAAATTATTTTTATTCACTTATTGTTATAAATAACATCTCTCATACAATATTAAATAATAGAAGTGATAATGTGCATCCTTGTTTCACCCCTGATTATACTGGGAAGGCATATAGTTTATCTCCCTTACAGATAATGCTTGCTGATTTTGTAAATAAATATAATTTTCAGGTAAACTTCCTTAAATTCTATGTTCTGTAGAGTTCTAAATAGGAATTGATGCTATATTTTATCACAGATTTTTTCTGAAGTTATTGAGAAAACCATATGATTTCTTTTGATTTTGTTGTTGATGTAGATAATTGTGCTAATGGGTTTCCTAATGTACTTGGTAAAACATTTACCTGGTCATAATATATAATACCTGTTATATATTGCTGAAATATATTTTGCTAGTATTTTATTTAAAATTTTGTATCAATATACATTAAGAAAATTGATTTATTACTTTTTTCCCTGTTTTGGTCCTTCGTGGTTTGGGTATTAGCAAAATATTTGTATCATAAAAGGAATTTGGTAGGACTCCTATTTTTTAAAAACACTTTATGTAATATTGAGATGAATTTTTTTTTTATTTTTGTTAGAATTTGCTTATGAATCCATCTCATCTTGGGGATTTTTTTTTTCTTAGGAGGTTCACTGATGTCTTATAAAATTTATTTTTTGAAGGGAAAGGGACTTGTATGGGCAAGAAGGTTTGTGGCAGCCCTCTTTGTAATGGCCATAAACTGGAAACAGAGTGGATGCCCACCAATTGGAGAATGGCTGAATAAATTGTGGTATATGAATATTATGGATATTATTGTTCTATAAGAAATGACAAGCAGGATGATTTCAGAAAAGCCTGAAGAGACTTACATGAATTAATGCTGAGTGAAATGAGCAGGACCAGGAGATCATTGTGTACTTCAACAACAGTACTATATGATGATCAATTATAATGGATGGACATGGCCCTCTTCAGCAATGGGATGAACCAAATCAATTACAAAAGAGCAGTAATGAATTGAACCAATTACATCCAGTGAAAGAACTCTGTGAGATGACTATGAACCACTACATAGATTTCCCAATCCCTCTATTTTTGTCTGCCTGTATTTTTTATTTCACTCACAGGTTAATTGTACACTATTTCAAAGTTAGATCCTTTTTGTGCAGCAAAATAACTGTATGGACATGTATACATATATTGTATTTAACTTATGCTTTAAGATGTATTAGTCAACCTACCATCTGGGGGAGGGAATGGGGAGAAGAAAGGGAAAAATTGGAACAAAGGGTTATGCAGTTGTCAATGCTGAAAAATTATCCATGCATATATCTTGTAAATAAAAAGGTATAATAAAAAAAAGTAAAATAAAATTTCTTTTTCCTAAGATTGTGTTTTACAAGGTTTTTTTCTTTTGTTAATCTGAGTAATGTATTTTTATAGATATCCATCTATTTAATTTAGATAGTCAAATTTATTGGCATATGATTAGGCAAAATAGTTTCTAACAATTAATTTAATTTCATCTTCACTGGTGATCAGTTTATGTCTTTCATTTTGATACCAAACATTTTGTTTTCTTTTTTCTTTTAAAAAATGATATTACCTAAAAATTATCTATTATACTGTTTTTTTTTCACAAAATCAGCTTCCAGATTTATTATGTTATTGATTCACTTACTTTCCATTTTTAAAAAATTCCTTGTTGATTTAATTTGCTTATATTTTGATTTGTTTTTGTTTTCCTTTTTAAGTTGCATGAACTATTCATTAATCTTTCTTTTGTATTTTATTGATATGTAACAATTAAAAATATAATAGTACTTTGGCTTCATCCAGTAAAATTTGATATGTTGTCTCATTGTCATTTTCTTTAATGAAATTAAATTATCACTCTTTGCACATGATGTGATAGTATACTTACAGAATCCTAGAGAATTAACTAAAATTTTACTAGAAACAAATGACAACTTTAGTCAAGTTGCAGGATACAAAATAAATCCACACATATCAGTAGCATTTCTGTATGTTACAACAAAATGTAGCAGCAGGAGATACAAATAGAATATCCATTTAAAAGAATTGTAGCTAATATATTTAGAGTGTATCTGCCAGGACAAAGTAAGAAATTATATGAACACAATTGCAAAATACTTTCCACATAAATAAAATAAAATCTAAACAACTGGAAGAATATCAGATGCTCATGGGTATGATATTTCAAAGAATAAAGAAGGTTGGGTTGAAGACAAGAATCAACTATCCAGCTAAACGAAGCATTATCATTCAGAGAAAAAGAAAGACATTCAATGAAATAGGTGAATTTCATTTATTTCTGATAAAAAGAAAGGAATTGAACAGAAAATGTGATCTTCAAACAAAGAACTCAAGGGAAGTTTACAAAAGGAACTTTACCTAAGAAGGTAACAAAAAAAACCCTATATTTTATTAAAGGTTAATATGTTTGCATACCTTCCTGGGAAGTTGATATAATTTTTTGTATTATAATAACTTATTGACAGAACCCATGCCAGGGTAATTTTTTTACAACATTATCCCTTGCACTCACTTCTGTTCCGATTTTTTCCCTCTCTCCCTCCAGCCCCTCCCCTAGATGGCAAGCAGTCCTATATATGTTGAATATGTCACAGTATATCCTAGATACAATATAGGTGTGCAGAACCAAACAGTTCTCTTATTGCACAAGGAGAATTGGATTCAGAAGGTATAAATAACACGGGAGGAAAAACAAAAATGCAAGCAGGTTTACATTCATTTCCTAGTGTTCTTTCTTTGGGTGTAGCTGCTTCTGTCCATCATTGATCAATTGAAACTGAATTAGGTCTCTTTGTCAAAGAAATCCACTTCGATCAGAATACATCTTCATACAGTATTGTTGTTGAAGTATACAATGATCTCCTGGTTCTGCTCATATCACTTAGCATCAGTTCATGTAAGTCTCTCCAAACCTCTCTGTATTCATCCTGCTGGTCATTTCTTACAGAACAATAATATTCCATAACATTCATATACCACAATTTGCCCAACCATTCTCCAATTGATGGGCATACATTCATTTTCCAGTTTGTAGCCACTACAAACAGGGCTGCAACAAACATTTTGGCACATACATGTCCCTTTCCTTTCTTTAGTAACAACTTGGGATATAATTCCAGTAGTAGCACTGCTGGGTCAAAGGGTATGCACAGTTGGATAAATTTTTGGGCACAATTCCAGATTGCTCTCCAGAATGGCTGGATTCATTCACAACTCCACCAACAATGCATCAGTGTCCCAGTTTTCCCGCATCCCCTCCAACATTCATCATTATTTTTTCCTGTCATCTTAGCCAATCTGACAGGTGTGTAGTGGTATCTCAGAGCTGTCTTAATTTTCATTTCTCTGATTAATAGTGATTTGGAACACTCTTTCATATGAGTGCTAATAGTTTCAATTTTATCATCTGAAAATTGTCTGTTCATATCCTTTGACCATTTATCAATTGGAGAATAGCTTGGTTTCTTATAAATTAGAGTGAATTATCTATATATTTTGGAAATGAGGCCTTTATCAGAACCTTTAGCTGTGAAGATGTTTTCCCAGTTTGTTGCTTCCCTTCTAATCTTGTTTGCATTAGTTTTGTTTGTACAAAAGCTTTTTAATTTGATCTAATCAAAAATTTCTATTTTGTGATCAATAATGGTCTCTAGTTCATCTTTGGTCACAAATTTCTTCCTCCTCCACAGGTCTGAAAGATAAACTATCCTATGTTCCTCTAATTTATTTATAATTTCATTCTTTATGTGTAAATCATGGACCCATTTTGATCTTATCTTGGTATATGGTGTTAAGTGTGGGTCCATGCCTAATTTCTGCCATACTAATTTCCAGTTATCCCAGCAGTTTTTGTAAAATAATGAATTCTTATCCCAAAAGTTAGGATCTTTGGGTTTGTCAAACACTAGATTGCTATAGTTGAATATTCTGTCTTGTGAACTTAACCTGTTCCACTGATCAACTAATCTATTTCTTTGCCAATACCAAATGGTTTTCGTGACTGCTGCTTTATAATATAGTTTTAGATCAGGTACAGCTAGGCTACCTTCATTTGATTTTTTTTTTTCATTAATTCCCTTGAGATTTTCTACCTTTTATTATTCCATATGAATTTTGTTGTTATTTTTTCTAGATCATAAAATATTTTCTTGGAAGTCTGATTGGTATAGCATTAAATAAATAGATTAGTTTAGGGAGTATTGTCATCTTTATTATATTCACTAGGCCTATCCAAGAGCACTTAATATTTTGCAATTATTTAAATCTGACTTTATTTGTGTGGAAAGTTTTTCCAATTATTTAAATCTGACTTTATTTGTATGGAAAGTGTTTTGTAATTTGGCTCATATAATTCCTGATTTTCCTTTGGTAGATAGATTCCCAAATATTTCATGCTATTGACAGTTATTTTGAATGGAATTTCTCTTTGTATCTCTTGCTGTTGGATTTTGTTGGCGATGTATAAAAATGCTGAGGATTTATGGGGATTTATTTTGTATCCTGCAACTTTGCTAAAGTAATGAATTATTTCTAATAGCTTTTTAGTAGAATCTCTGGGGTTCTCTAAGTATACCATCATATCATCAGCAAAGAGTGACAGTTTGGCTTCCTCATTGCCTACTCTAATTCCTTAAATCTCTTTCTCAGCTCTTATTGCCAAGGCTTGCATTTCTCAAACAATATTGAATAATAATGGTGATAGTGGGCAACCTTGCTTCAGTCCAGATCTTACTGAGAAAGGTTCCAGTTTTCCCCATTGCATATGATGCTTACTGATGGTTTTAAATAAATGCTCCTGACTATTTTAAAGAAAAGTTCATTTATTCCTATACTCTCAAGTGTTTTTATTAGGAATGGATGTTGGATTTTATCAAATGCTTTTTCTGCATCTATTGAGATGATCATATGGTTTTTGTTAGTTTGCTTATTGATATAGTCAATTATGCTAATAGTTTTCCTGATATTGGACCAGCCCTGCATTCCTGGTATAAATCCTACTTGATCATAGTGTATTATCCTGGGGATGATTTTCTGTAATCTTTTTGCTAATATTTTATTTAAGATTTTATCATCAATATTCATTAGGGAGATTGGTCTATAATTTTCTTTCTCTGTTTTCAGCCAACCTGGTTTAGGTATCTACATGTCTGTGTCATAAAAGGAGTTTGGTAAGACTCCTTCAATTCCTATTTTTTCAAACAGTTTATATAGCATTGAAGTTAATTGTTTTTTAAATGTTTGGTAGAATTCATATGTAAATCCATCTGGTCCTGGGGATTCTTTCTTAGGGAGTTGGTTAATAGCTTGTTCTATTTATTTTTCTAAGATGGGACTGTTTAGGATATTTACTTCTTCTTCTGTTAATTTGGGCAAGCTATATTTTTGAAGGTATTCTTCCATTCCATTTAAGTTGTCGAATTTATTGGCATAAAGTTGGGTAAAGTAATTCCTAATTATTGCTTTAATTTCCTCTTCGTTAGTGGTGAGTTCTCCATTTTCATTTTTAAGATTAACAATTTGATTTTCCTCTTTCCTTTTTTTAATCAGATTTACTAAGGGTTTGTCTATTTTGTTGGTTTTTTCATAGAACCAACTCTTAGTTTTATTAATTAATTCAATAGTTTTTTTTTTTTACTTTCAATTTTATTGATCTCTCCTTTTATTTTTAGAATTTCAAGTTTAGTGTTTGACTCGGGATTTTTAATTTGTTCCTTTTCTAGCATTTTTAGTTGCAAGCCCAATTCATTGACCTTCTCTTTCTCTATTTTATGCAAGTAGGCCTCTAGAGATATGAAATTTACCCTTATTATCACTTTGGCTGCATCCCACCCATTTTGGTATAATGTCTCATTATTGTTCTTTTCTTGGGTAAAGTTATTAATTATGTCTATGATTTGCTGTTTCACCTAATCATTCTTTAGTATGAGATTATTTAGTTTCCAGTTACTTTTTGGTCTACTTTCCCCTGACTTTTTGAATGTAATTTTTATTGCATCGGGGTCTGAAAAGGATGCATTTACTATTTCTGCCTTACTGCATTTGAGTTTGAGGTAGGTCTTTATGTCCTAATATATGGTCTATTTTTTTTTTCATAGGTTCCATGAAATGCTGAAAATAAAGTGTACTCCTTTCGGTCTCCATTTTGTTTTCTCCAGAGAGCTATCATATCTAACTTTTCTAGTATTCTATTTACCTCTTTGACTTCTTTCTTATTTATTTTGTGTTTTGATTTATCTAATTATGAGAGTGCAAGGTTGAGATCTCCCACTATTATAGTTTTGATTTCTATTTCTTTGTGCAGCTCTCTTAATTTCTCTTTTAAGAATTTAGATGCTACACCACTTGGTGCATGTAGGTTTAATATTGATATTGCTTCATTATCTATGCTACCCTTTAATAAGATATAATGCCCTTCCTTATCTCTTTTAATTAGATCAATTTTTGCTTTTGCTTGATCTGAGATCAGGATGGCTACCCCTGCTTTTTTGACTTCACCTGAAGCATAGTAGATTTTGCTCCAACTTTTTACCTTTACTCTGCATGTATCTCCCTGCTTCAGGTGTGTTTCCTGTAAACAACATATTGTAGGATTCTGGCTTTTAATCCATTCTGCTAATTGCTTCCTCTTTATGGGGGAGTTTACCCAGTTCACATTTATGGTTAAAATTACTAATTCTATATTACTTGCCATGGTGTTAACCCCTGTTTATGCTTTTCTCCCTTCTTTCTCCCTTACCCCCTTTCCCAGTATTAAACTTGTGAGCATCACTTGCTTTTCACAGCCCTCCCTTTTTAGTATCCCTCCCCCCTCCCCCCAGCCCCTGGCTTAGAGTTCCTCCCCCTATCTTACTCCTTTCCCTCACAGTTTCCGTATTCCCTTCTGCTTAGCTTATTCCTTCCCTTTTCACTTTTCCATTCTCACTTTTGAATGAGGTGGGAGAAGCTTCACCATAAATTGAATATGTTTAAAATTTTTCTCTTAAAGCCAATTCTAATGGCAGTAAGATACTTCCTATATTCATCCCCCATTCATTCATATTAGTCTTTCTATCTCTGAAAAGTGATTTCTTTGCCACTTTATTGGTCTGACACTGAAGAAGTAGAATAATTTTGGTAGAATTGTCCTTTTTTATTATATTATTGCTGTCTCCATATGAATACTTGATATTCTTCCAATTGAGGAGATCTGACTTTATTTGTGTGGAAAGTTTTTTTGTAATTGTGTTCATATAGTTCCTGAGTTTGTCTTGGCAAGTAGATTCAGGAATGTTTTATAATTTGTATTATCTATGGGTTATTTTAAATGGGATTTCTATTTGTATCTCTTGCTGCTGCACTTTATTGGTAACTTATAGAAATTACAAATTTTCTGCATTATTTTCGTGACATATATCTTAGCCCCTTCAATCTGTTTAGGGTTTTTCCTGAAATGTAATTCATGATACAATAAGCTAAATGGTGTACTGGGTAGAGTGCTGGGCTTAGAATCAGGAAAATCAGAGTTCAAATCTAGCTTCAGAGACTTACTAACTGTGGGAACCCCAGGAAAACCACAAAGTCTGTATACCTTCATTTTCTTATCCATAAAATGAGTCAGAGCAGGAAATGGCAAACAACTCCAGTATTTTTGGCAAGAAAACACCAAGAAAATACATAAAATGTGGACACAATTGAAAAATGACTAAACAAACAAAAAGAGGTTTATTGATATTACCTATAGAGCCTTTTTAAATATGTTTATGTTTTATGTTTTATGAATTTCTGAACTTCTTTTTTATTAAAACAAGTTTATTGTTTAATACACATTGCTTTTGAATCATATTGGAAGGGAAAAATGAGACCAAAAGGGAAAAAAAAAACCATGGAGGAGAGAGAAAAACAGAAAAAGAAAGTGAATATATCATGTGTTGATTTAAATTTAGGCTCCTTAGTTCTTTTTCTGGATGTAGCTGACATTTTCTATCCAAAGTCTATTGGGATTGCTTTGAATCACTAAACCACAAAGAAGAACCAAGCCTTTGATAGTTGATCATTGCACCTTCTTGCTGTTATTATGAACAATGTATTCCTCATTCTGTTTGTTTCACTCAGCACCCTTTCATGTAAATCTTTCCAGGCCTTTCTATAATCAGCTTATTCATCATTTTTTTCAAAGAACAATAAAATCCCATTACTTTCATGTACCACAACTTGTTCAGCCATTTCCCAATTGATGGGCATTCACTCATTTTCCAATTCTTTGCTACAACTAAATTGCTGCTAAAAACATTTTTGCAATCCTGGGTTCTTTTCCCTTCTTTATGATTTTTTGGGAATACATATCCAGTAATGGCACTGCTGGGTAAAAGGATATTCATGGTTTTATAGCCCTTTGGACATAGTTCCAGATTTTTCTCCAGAATGGTTGGGTCATTTTACAACTCCATCAACAATGCATTAGTGTCCCAGTTTTCCCACATCCCCTCCAACATTTATCATTATTTTTTCCTGTCATTTTAGCCATTTTGAGAGATGTGAGATGATACATCAGAGTTGGTATAATTTGCATTTCTCTGATCAATAATTATTTAGAGCATTTTTTCATATGACTATAAATGGGTTTAATTTTGCCATCTGAAAATTGTCTGTTCATATTCTTTGATCATTTATTAATTGGGGAATGACTTCTCATAAATTGGACACAGTTCTTTACATATTTTAGAAATGAGATGTCTATTCTAAAATGTATAGAGAAATGACTGAAATTTATAAGGATTCAAGCCATTCTACAAGTGATAAATAGTCAAAAGATAAGAATTTGAACAGACACATTTAGCGCAATTTGGAACTATGCTCAAAAAGTTAGCAAACTCTGCACATCCTTTGAGCCAGTGGTGTTTCTACTGGGTTTGTATCCCAAAGAGATCTTAAAGGAGGGAAAGTGACCCACATGAGCAAAAATGCTTGTGACAGTACTTTTCATAGTGGCAAGAAATTGGAAACTGAGTGGAAGTACATTAGTTGGAGAATGGCTGAATAAGTTATGTCATATGAATGTTATGGAATATTATTGTTCTCTATAAAATGATCAGGAGGATGATTTTTAAGAGTCCTGAGAGACTTACATGAACTGATGCTAAGTGAAATGAGCCGAACCAGGAGATTACTGCACATAGCAACATAAATATTATACAACAATCAATTGTGATGAATGTCACTCTTTCCAACTATGTGATTATTGATGCCAGTTCCAATGATCTTGTGATGAAGAGAGACATCTCCACCCAGAACTAGGACTTGGGAAATGAATGTGGATCACAACATAACATTCTCATGCTTTTTGGTGTTGTTCTTTTGCATTTTGTTTTCTTACTCATTTTCTTTCCTTTTGGATCTGATTTTTTCTTGTGCAACAAGAAAACTGTATAAATATGTTTACACATATTAGATTTAACATATATTTTAACATGAATAATACATACTGAATTTTGTGCCATCTAGGGGAGAGGATAGAGAGAAGGAGAGGTAAATCTGAAATATAAGGCTATGCAAGAGTCAATGTTGAAAAATTATCTGTGCATATGTTTTGAAAAGTAAAAGCTTTAAAAAAAAATGAGGCCTATATCAGAAATATTGGCTGTAAAAAAATTTTTTCCAGCTTTGTACTGCCCTTTTAATCTTGTTTCTATTGGTTTTGTGAAACGAAACTGATTTGACATAAGGTGAAATATAACTATTTGCAATTTAAAACAGTTGAGAAGAAAGGAACCTTCAAAATAATTTCTGACAATAATTTTCTTCATATTATAAATTCAGGAAATATTTTGTTTGACCTTATAAGGGTCCACATCATTCATATGTCATAGAAAGTTTTTAACAAATGTCAGAGAACAACATTAGAAAATAATTTCATAAAATTATATGACCAGAAAGCTCCATATGTTTTGGTTGTGAAACTTGATGAGTAATAGAGAATTTCTCCTTAGGTAGGCTTAGATTTGACAATTCCAAAGTATTCCTCCTTCCAAAAAACATTATCTGTTTCTGTTAGCCAAAATTCAAGATTCTGTCCCACCATCAACACAAATTGTTGCAGCTATGGATGTCCTCAGTCTCCTTTACTTTGCCTCTGTGGTTTTGTTATTAATGACAAATCATATTCTATTCTAATAGAGGTGAAAGAAAGAAATTCATTTATGATCCCAGTATGGGTACCAGGAGCCCTTGTGATAGTATCTGTCAATCATTTTTAGTCAAGAATCAATTTATGGTAAGGAAAGTCAGATTCATTTGAAGGAGAAAGGTCATGGAATTGATTAATTTTGTGGCTATAAATTTAACTTTGATTTCCTACTACATCATTTTTTCAACTGTTGATGCTGTCTTACAGCTATAGTATCATTCATTTTCTGCCATTGCCTTTATACTCGATGATTTTTTTTTAAAATCTCTTTGTGATTTTGTGTTGTTTTGATGTTACTTTGATCCTTTTGCTACCAGAATGGCAGGATATCTAAATAAAAGATTCAATTATTTATATTTGGAATCACGTGAACAAAACCATACTAATAATTGCTCCCCCCATCATAGTATGATATTTTAAATAAGGCTAGCTCTCTTCCAAAACAAGTTTATGTAAGTCTATTTGATACCACATTTAGCATGAAGAAAAGGAAAGAAAGACAATTTCATTCTTTCCATCATCAAAAAAAGAACGTTTAAAAACTACATTTTGATAGTGCATTACCAAAACATCAGAGAATTAAAAAGAGTCTTAATCAGAAAATAACAATGTTTAGGGAACATATATACATAAGTACCCATTATTTTAGTCACATAAGGGTCATCACTCCACCATTGTTAAGCAGTAGTTGATCTTATTAAAAAAAAAAAAAAACTCCCTGTTTATCTTAAAGAAGTCATTATAATTGCTGTAAAACTATCTGAAATTCTTATAAAAAATTATAGTAGGTTCACAAGCTTCTTGACAGCATATGAAATTTTTCAGGGAAATAAATTACAAACAGTCACTGGAAATTTTCTTTTCAAAATATTAATGACTCAGGAATATTAATGACTAGTTTTAAATCCTGGCTTTCTTTTCTCACATTTTTAGGCTGTCATTCTAAAATAACTGGAATAGGGGCCCACTAATAAGCCTCAATAAAGCGTCATTCCTGTCATTTTTTGAGCAGTAAAATCTTCATGTCTAATATAATTCATTAAATACTGCAACTGGGAAGTAAAGGTAGAGGGAAGATTTGCTTTGTGTGCAATAGTAAGACATTGGATTACAATCAAAATGTTGATTATTCTGTGACCAAGACTCTTATCTCTTGGAGACCTGGTTTCTTCATTGTTGAATAGGTATAACATGACTATAGGTGTTTTGTAAGGAAAGTAATGTTTAAACTAAAAACCATCATCTATGTCTTTGCCATCATTATCATCATTATCATCATCATCATCATCATCATCATCATCTTCTTCCTCTCTTACCTAATAATGATCATCACCATTTCTCTTGCTTTACACAATAAAATAGACTAGCCTTCTATTTGAAATATCATCAGTTTAGCTTATAAAGGTAATTAAATTTCATTTCAGTCTTTGATATGTGGTAATATTGCTCATTAAAGAAGATTTAATTTGGTCTCTTGTACATGAATTCCATTATGTTCCAAAAATTAATATCTTCCTAACTTTCACACAGATATAGAAAAGTAATTATTTTAAAGGTGACTATTTAAAGAAGTTAATATCAATGAATATGTAAGCATAAGAATATATATTTTTGCTACCTAGCTCTCATTTTCAGATACTATATAGATATTTTAACACAACTACATAGATTGATTAGTAGCCATTCATTCACCTCTCAGTATGAACTATGTATATTTTTAATCTATGTCTAAAGGAAAAGTTAATGTAAGGGCAAATAGGTGTTCCTCTGTCCCCTTTATTCTTGAGAAAAGGGAAAAAGGTATAGTTTCATTATACTCTCTATGAAAATTGAATTTTCTGTTTAAGAAAAAAAAAGATTTTATATAGGGCTATAGTAGAATCCCAGAACATTGTGACTTAGGCAGTAACCTGAGCAAAAACTGTTTTTAACTCCAGTTCTTTTAAAAGGTCATTGATAAGTTGATGATTCTATTTGATAATTCAATTCAGAAACATTTTTAAGACCTTACACAAGACATAGTGCTAAGGTATATGTATTACAAAAAGATCAAGGAAAGAGTCCTTGGCTTCAAAAAATTTACAACCATTAGGATTATGTGGAAAAGTTAAATACATACAGTCAAGAAAATACAAAATATATGCTAATCAATACAAAATGATCTCACAAGGGATGAATTAAGGAAGAAAGGCCTCAAGTAGAAGATACCTTAATTGTGTTTTGGGAAAAAATGGGAATTATCAAGTAAGAGAGAAAATAGATTGAATTTCAAACATAAAATACTCAAAGTCATCACAATTAGAAATAAATAAAATGCTCTAGGGAAAGAATACCTGTGTCTCATTTAACCAGAGTTGAGAATATAAATAAGAATAATGTACTTACACTTAACTTGTTATTCCTTTCAAATATGCAACAAAAAATATCATACTTTTTAAAAAAGTTCCATCGTTCTTCACCATTAAAGATGATTGCCATTAATACAAGCAGGTAGTTAGATAGGTAGATGAATGGCTATATAGACAGTAATTTTTAAGCAATGTATCTAGAGATGATAAGATAAAATAGTGACATAGGAGTGCATTAGAGGTAGGAGGAAAAAGAGATTGTAGCTGTTATGTCATTAATGTGGAACCATCAGGAATACAGTTCAATGAGAATTTGGAATATACTAAGAGATAGCAATTTAAAATCAAATTGAAATGAAAAATAATACCCAGATTGTAAAAGATTTTAAATTATCCCCTCCTTTAAACTCCTGTCAAGTTGTATTACATGCTCCTGTGTTTAATACCTTTCTGATAATACAACCTAAGGACTACCAGGTTTTGTATCTGCTCTATTTCTGTTCCATCTGCACTTCTAAGCATTTTCTTCAGCCCTACTTTTGAATCTTAAAGTATGTATCTTAAAATAAGATTGACTACCTCTTATCCTATAAACTCACCTTAAGAATCAGTGAAATTTTTCTCCTCTAAACTTTAACTTCTGGACTCTTGCATCTCTCCATCTCTCCTACATTTAAATCTTTTTAAGTGTATTATCTCTGTTTTTTTTTTTTAATGTGATATATTTCAGAATAAAAATGTTCTTGCTTTCTTTTTTTGTTTTTTGTGTCCCTAGCATTCAATAGTATTTTATTTTTATTCAACACTTAATTTTTTCATTCATTTTTTTCATTTTTCAGGTTTTTTAAAGAACATATACAGGACTATGACTTTAGTCTCTATATTAGTTTCTTTTTATATTAATGTGAGGTTTATGTTTAAAAAATTCCTCTCTCCCATGCATTGTCCATTTTCCAGGTTTACCCTTAAATGACTTTGAAATGATTTGCTTAGTTATATTTAACCTCCACTGTTTCTAGCTGGTTTTATGGTCATAATGATACTACTTTCCATATTGCTTCCTTATTAGTTTTATAAATGAATTTTTATGTGACATAAAGTAGTAAAAAGGGGAATAGGGAGAAACTGTTTAGTGAAAGTCTTTCAAAACTACTCTGTTGAAGATGATGGGGGAAATCAGTAAGAAACCCATGGAAAAAACCTAAAGACATATTTTTTCCAAGGTGTGATTCTATCTATAGGCAAATATTCAGGGCAGAGAAATTGATGGGGTTGGACTTAAAGAACTACAACTATTATCCTAGAGGACATAAGAAATGAGTCCAGTGGTGAATAAGAAAGGGATTACAAAACAGGGCTAGGAAAAAACCTTTGCCATTCTAAATATTGGAGCAGTATTCTATATTCAAGCCTAAGCAAGTATCATAGGAGAGAATGAGAGCAAGGAAGGAATTTCAGGGTTTTTTCTTTAATTCCAAGATCAAGTTTTGCGATTCATACTGCGATTCATACCTGAGCCAAATTCTAAATTTGACTTAGAGTAAAGAATCTTTTTCTCAGATAGTTACTAGCTGTGTGACTCTGGGAAAGTCAATTAGCCCCATTTGCCACAGTTTCTTCCTCTATAAAATAATTTGGCTAAGAAAATAGCAAATCATTCTGGTATCTTTCTTTACTAAAAAAAAAAAAAAAAAAAAAAAAAAAAAAAAAAAAATCATATAGCCTCACTCACTAAGAGTCAGAAGCAATTGAACAATTGCAACATGTTGGAGACAATTTTAGGTCATTATAAGGCCCTGATTTGTACTATCTTTAAATTCAACTACTTTTTTCTCTGTTCATTAAGTGCTTTTGTTATTTAAGATCTCAGAAAAGTCTCAGTCCATGGAGCTTTAGCCTATTATGGGCCGGATCTGTTTTGATTTAATGCTTAGTTTGATTGCTATAGTCTTAATCTAAGCATTACAAAGTCTTAGCTAATTTGGATCTAATCAATTGCATTATTACTTTTTTGTTTGTTTGTTTTTTGGTTAGAGGGGAGCCCTACTGTGGAGTAGCTTCTCCCTTATGATCTGTCTGCTAGTTGGGATTCTTTGTATTTTGTAACAAAGAAGACTTAGATTTAATAACATCCCCAGACCCCAGAGTCACACCACTAGTAAAGTATCTAAGAACAGATTTGAGTCTTCCTGACTCAAAGCCAGGTACTTTATCTTCTGTGCCACTTAGCTATCCAAGAACAATGCCTTGTCAATCTATAAAACACTTTAAAGCCTTTTCAATGGACTTCTTACTAATTTTTTAAAAGTCCAGATTAACTATTGACATGGAAAAGGCAAAGTAAATAAATATGTATAGTGTCTAGTTTGTGGCTACTTCTAATATGAAAGAAACTCAGTAATTTTTTTTTCTATCCACATGTATAGATCAAGCATGGGCAATCTCATTTTTATGACATACAAAATGAGGATATAATATCATAATTTCATTACCTACCTTTCAGAGAAGAGAATTATGAAGAAAGCACACTCAAGGGGTAAGTGTGTATGTATGTGTATATGTGTGCATACAGACTGATATATGTATATACCTATATGATCATCAATAAAAATTAATTGATTGACATTTATCAACAATCCACTCTTTCAAGAATGATTTTTTTATAAAAAAAATGTCATTTCCATTTAAGGTAACAATTGGTTTTTTTTGGAATAAACAGTATTCATGACATCTCAATCTTATTTCTATACTTTGTTACAATATTCTCTTAGAATGTTTCCTGAATGTGAAACTGTAATCAAATGTCTCCTTGGGCAAGAATATGACACTAGGATTATAGAGCAACTTGCCCACATAAGCCATACTTTCCCAACTGATTTTCTTATAACAAGTTTGTATAACAAGTCACAGGTGTGACCATAACTAAGTTAGAAGTCAAATATCACTAATTTTGCCTCCAGCTGAGATTTTTCATGTTATAGAATAAATCAAAGACAAAAATAAAATCATGAAATACTTATGTAGAAGAAAACACACAAACAAAAATGTGTCTATGTGTCACTGAACCACAAATATATTCCTTTTTTTTTCTTCATTGACAAATAGACAACTTTCCACTTTGTTCTGAAAGGCGTTAAAAATCCCTTCTACAGGAATTTTCTAGTAATAAATGTTGCATACATAAAATCACACAGATATATACATGCAATCATAAATACACACATATCAAATTCCTCAGAACAATTTTTGACAAAGTTTTTCCCTTATACTGTGAATATTTTACATTTTAAAAAATCTACAAAAATGTTGGTGTATATATGGTTTCTTTACCAAAAAGGTAAAAAAAAAAAAAAAAAAAAAAATAGGGTTTCTAAGAGTCAGAAACAACTGAACAACTACAACACATACAGCAAGTTAAATTACTTTAAGAACAACCTATAGTAAGTTTTCCAAGGAAAAAAGGAATATGTATAATGTGAAGAGGAGTTAAATGTCTTCTAGGAAAATATAAAGCATAAGTAGACTTATTGTTCTTTAAAATTGTATTGTTCTCTTTACCTGCATGTAAATGTTTATCATCTTGTATTTAACCAAAGAATAGACATAAAAATTATTGCTATTTTTAAAAATATTAAAAAATTCTCTTAGGTTTATGTTAAATGAATAGATATGAGTATGTGTGTGTATGTGTGCACACACATATTTTAAGTTATATTTCTCTGTTGAATTTCACTACATTTACTCAGCAGCAAACACTTAATCTTCATTGAAAAGTTGATAAACATAGCAGCCAAAAAAAATTGTAGAAGATTATGTTAAATATTGGAACACTATTTTATTTCAAAATAATAAAAATTTGTTAAAACAAATGTGAATGAATAAATTGACAGAATACTAAACCTCATTCCAACTAAATTATATAGCTACATACACTTTAGATGAAACTATAAGAATAACAAACTGAGTCTATGACAGAACAGATTTGACAATGTTTATTTAATCCATCATCATCAAAGATAGTGGAACCATTATAGCACTTTATTATTTTTATTTATGTGATATGTGGAGAAATAGGGGTACAATTAATAATAATTTACAATGAATAGCTAATATGATTCATAACTTAGGTGAAAAGTATGTTTCATATAGAATATTAAAATCTCTCAAGACTTAATTTTCAAGATTTTTCAAGATTTTGCAGGAACGGCACTAAGATGGTAAAGTGTAGAAAGTTCTTGCTCAAGCTCTCCCAATGTTCTCCTCCAAAAAACTTTAAAATACTGCCTCAAATAAAATTCCAGAGTCACAGAGTCAACAAAAATCAAACTGAGCCATTCTTCCTGCATAAGCAAACTTATGAGATATAGAGGAAAGATCCTGACAGTGGACTGGAGCTGGTATGGTATGGTGCTCATGTGAACACCACACCACTGTTTGGAGTAGGTGATATTGATAGAAAAATGAACAGCCTCAGGAACTCTCAAGGCAGAGAGGGTAAGAGTATCTGAAAATTGGGTAGAAAGCGATTATGAGGGACCTCTTTGTTAGTACTAGATGCAATGACTAGATGCTGTTTGGCAACTTCATTGTCTCTACTCATTTCTGGATCATGGTTTAAGGCTGAAGTAGAGAATTTCTGGGACCTTGAGAAGAGGGACCTTGAAAAGCAATATTAATTACAACCTCAACAGCTTAGAGGCACTTCCTTAGTAAAGAAGCAGATCACAAATTAGAAAACATTGATTACATCTCCCCCAAAATAATGCTACCTTTAAAGCATTGTGAACATCCAAACCCATGTACCTCATTGTGAAAATTCCAGTTAAAAACAAAAGCAAACAAACAAACAAATACCCTGAAGTTTGGAACAGCATCCTACCACAGAGAAGACAGAGTCCAACTTTAACATAAATTTAAAAGTTAAGAAAGAGGCTGGGGAAATAATAAAACAAGAACAACAAAATAACTTGATCATAAAAATCTATGGTGAAGACAAGGCACAAACCGAGAAGATAATAAAATCAAAATACCTCCAAGCAAAGCATCAAAGGAAAAAAATGTGAACTGGAAACAAACCCAACAAAAATTCTTCAAAGAGCTAAAATTATTTTAAAAATAAAATGAGTCATAGATGGAAAAAATAGGTAAAACAATGATAATAAGGGAAGAGTTACAAAAAATACAATTAACAGCTAGACAAAAGATACCAAAAAAAAGTAAAAAAAATAAGACCTTAGAAAACAGGATCAGCCAAATGGGAATATGGGTGTGAAAGAATATTGAACAAACAAAATTATTCCCTAAATATTTGAATTGGGCAAATGCAAGTTAGTGAGTTGCCATGAGTCATCAAGTAACAATAAACAGAATTAAAAAGATAGAAAAAAATAAGGAAAAGTATTTGAAATATTTCATCAGAAAAATCAACTTATCAGATCACTATATCAAAAAGAACTCATTTAAGAAATATTAGATAACCTGAAAGACCTGATGAAAGAAACAGCCTAGTCATATCATTCAAATAAGTTACAAAGGAAAATTTAAAAAAGAAAAATTTTATATATAATTGGAAGTTATTTAACAAAATGAATAAAACATTGCCCTTTATAATCCCTTTTTGATTGAGAAATTTTTATGACTTTAGTACATAAGTATGTAAAAAGGTATAGAATTCAAATATTTATTGATAATTAATAAGTATTTCACGACACCCACATTCAGTTCTAAGACCTACAATCATATGGGATTGTAAACCACAAATTAAGAAGTGGATATCTAGTGGACCTGAATAACTGCAATCTTATATGCCTCCTTTTTCATTTGTATAAAATATGCATAGAAATGGACTATTTAAATCATGTATTTTTTTAATATTCTATAAAATATGAGAAAAGACTGTGTGAGAGTGTGTCTCTGTGTGTGATTCCACAGCACATCATAATTCCATAAATCTATATCATTGAAATATGTTCTTACACTGCTATACTTATAGTTTACAAAATAAATTTCAACCATTAAAGAAATATATTTGGAAAATATATCATCTAAAAAGTAACATGTGCATTTTTCAAGATTTCTGGATACATTAAGAACAGAAATAACTTTAATTATATTTTAATGCAATATTAAATGCCAATTATATAAATTAATTATAATTTTAAAGCAATGAGTGCTGTACAGGATTACTCATTAAAAAAATGTATCTGTCTGTCTATCTTTCTTAATGTCTTTGTCAGTCTATTTATCAATGTGTCTTCACATACACACACACACACATACATACATACACACATAAGTTTTTGCTATAGATATGGAGGATCGCCATATGCATTTGTTTTAAGACCACAGAATTCCAGAGTCACAGTCAGTGGTATGTGAAAATTGTGTAAAAACTTCCAGTGAGTAACAAACTACAACTCTAAGGTCAGCATATTCTTCTTTGCATTTATATGCATTTATATGTATTTTTCCCATGTTCCTATCTAAATATTGTATCAGCTTTATCAAGTAATCTAAAGAATGTGTAACTGTTAAATGGTCAAAGGATATGAACAATTTTCAGATGATGAAATTGAAACTATTACCACTCATATGAAAGAGTGTCCAAATCACTATTAATCAGAGAAATGAAAATTAAGACAACTCTGAGATACCACTATACACCTATCAGATTGGCTAAGATGTCAGGAAAAAACAATGATAAATGTTGGAGGCAATGTGGGAAAACTGGACACTGATGCATTGTTGGTGGAGTTGTGAATGAATCCAATATTCTGGAGAGCAATCTGGAATGATACCCAAAAAGTTATCAAACTGTGCATACCCTTTGACCCAGCAGTGCTACTACTGGGCATATACCCCAAGGAGATACTAAAGAAGGGAAAGTGACCTGTATGTGCCAAAATGTTTGTGACAGCCCTGGTTGTAGTGGCTAGAAACTGGAAAATGAATGGATGCCCATCAATTTGCAGAATGGTTGGGTAAATTGTGGTATATGAATGTTATGGAATATTATTGTTCTGTAAGAAATGACCGGCAGGATGAATACAGAGAGGCTTGGAGTGACTTACATGAACTGATGCTAAATGAAATGAGCTGAACCATTATATACTTCATTATATACTTCAACAATGATACTGTATGAAGATGTATTCTGATGGGAGTGGATTTCTTTGACAAAGAGACCTAATTCAATTTCAATTGATTAATGATGGACAGAAGCAGCTACACCCAAAGAAAGAACACTGGAAAATCAATGTAAACTGTTTTCATTTTTGTTTTTCTTCCCGGGTTATTTTTACCTTCTGAATCCAATTCTCCCTGTGTAACAAGAGAATTGTTTGGTTCTGCACACATATATTGTATCTAGGATATACTGTGATATACTCAACATATATAGGACTGCTTGCCATCTAGGGAAGGGGGTGAAGAGAGAGAGGGGAAAAATCGGAACAAAAGTGAGTGCAAGGGATAATGTTGTGAAAAAATTACCCTGGCATGGGTTCTGTCAATAAAAAGTTATAAATTAAAAAAAAGAATGTGTATCTGTTACAATCCATGAATATAGCAACGAATACCTTTGTGCATATGCAGTCCCTTTGAAATGTTCATGTTGAAATTGGGCATTCACAGAGTCAGAACCCTTAATAAACAAAAGAAATATCTTTTTATTTCTCCATCTCTCTCTCCTTTTTCCTCTCCCTCTCCCATGGAGTAAACATGAAATATGAGATGGTGGCTTGTCCAAAAGAACAAAATTTTAAAAGACATACTGGAAGTTGTCTAGCCTGGTACATGAACCTTCTATTAATGATTTATGAAAGAGCATGGACAAAAATCACAGATTTATAATGTATAGATGCATTTTATAAGAGTAATGCCCTCATCCATAAGATCAAAACTTACATCAGAGAAGACAAGTTAAAAATAAGAATAAATACAAAAATATAGATTAAAAGCAACATAGAAATAAAGGAATATTTACAGTGAGTTTATGGCACTATGCTTTATAAAACTTTTTAAAAGAAAATTGATCAGCACAGAGATTAGATAGTTACCAATAAAAGGGAGAAAGAGGAAACACAGTTTGAAATTATTTTGGAGTATTACTGCTTAAACCAACAATTCACTCTGTGTTTTTGATGAAAGTGATAAAAACTCCAAGGTGTACTAGTTTTTTTTTCAAGCCATTTAACCTTTATCTTTTAGTAAGTTATGATCAAAGTCATAATGTATCCCACATTAAATGCTTAGATGACTATATAACTTTTATTTAAGTATCTTGATTCATTTATGTTAGTTTTCATTTTAAAAATTCACATCTAAAATTTTGTGTCTCTCTCTTCTCTCTTCCCCCTGTCTCATTATGGTCAATGCCTCTTTTTATATCCTATGAAACACTTCAAAATGAAGAAAATAGAAAATTATAATGTCAATAAGCTAGTATATAAATTGTAATAATGGTAATGCTGATAATAATAATAATAGCACAAAGTTCAAAGCATTATGAAATCTTTATAGAACATAATAATAAAAATTAATGAAAACAAGATTCTTGGTTTAACATGACTTCTCTAGGAACCCTTCAAGAATAAATCTAAACTTATGATGTCTTACATGATAAGAAAAGCATCTGTATGTGAAATAGAAGATATTATTGATACCTAGGCAATAAGAAGAAATGCAAGAAGACTGGAATAGGATAATTCAACAATATAGTTTATAACTAGGACTTCTCATTAAAAATAACATTCAAGAACATGACGAACGTGAAAACATGTTTAACATGATTGTACATATATAAACTATATCAGATTGCTGACTGTCTTGGGAAGGGAGGAAGGAAAGAGGAAAGCAGAAAATTTTGAAACTCAAAATTTTACAAAATGAATGTTGAAAACTATATTTTCATGTAATTGGAAAAAATAGGTGAAAATTTTAAAATAATGTAAATAACAAGCAGCATGATCACAGAAAAACCTGGACTTATATGAATTGATGGAAACTGAAATGAACAGAAGCAGAACATTATACACATTAATAATAACAATATTGCTTAATAAAGAATTGTGAATGACATAGCTATTATCATCAATCTAATGATCCAAGACAAACCTAGAGCCACCATATTATCTGCCTCTAGAAAAAGAACTCATTGTTTGAATACATCCTGAAGCATGGAATTTTTATTTTTTTTTCTTTTATTAGAATCTTCTTATAAAACTGAATAATATGGTAATATTTTATATGGTCACAAATATATAATTCATATTTGATTTCTTAATGTCTCAGAGAGGGGAGTGGAGGAGGAGAGAAAAATATAATTTAAAACTCAAAAACTTAAATAAAAATATCAATAAATTTCAGGGGAAAATACTAGAATTCATAGAAATAAATGGAGATTTCAAAAGAAAAAAATTGCCATTCAAAAACTTGGTGATGGTTAAAAGTTAAATGATCTTAGTCATCAAAAAGAATAAGAATTATGATTGATAACTTTTTATTATGATGGTGATTTGAGGTTAATAAGTACATCAGATAGTATTCAGAGGTGGTATTGTAGTATTCTAGGAACATACCACAATTATTTATTGATACTTTTTTAAAGGCACAGGAAAGCCTACTGTATGAAACACTGAACAAAAGCTCTGAGCAAAAGATAACCTGCTTATTTCATTCAAATAGCACAATTAATTGTATCTATATTGGTTCACAAGAATTATGAAATGCCCAAGATTCAGGTCTCAAACCTCCTTCAGCTCCCAAACAATGACAACAACAAAACAAATAACTCCCACCAAAATCTTTGGGAGTGAATTTTTTTCCCCCGTTGGCTAATTGAATTCTGTAAGCTATAAGAATCCTTCATGGAACTTCCAATGAAATACTGCAGTACAAATGAAAGGATGCAAGATTTAGAACATAAAAGTTATAACTGAATGCTATACTATAGCATTGAAGTAATTTACATAAATTCAGATGGCTAGAAAGGAAAACGTTTCAGATTTTTCCCAGGAGTGGGATTTGTAGCAAATTCCAAATTTCTATATGGCTCCAAATATGTGCCTATGTGGAAGATTAAACTATTGGACTCTGATGAAAATATGTCTAAGTCCCTAACTCCACATCATGAAAACAAATCCCAATGTATGCTTGGAAATATCAGTTTAAAAAAATGAGTCAGAATTTCCTTATCCAGGTCTTCTTTACCTCCTTTACCTAATCAAACAATTAGAATATTTAAACATCCTAAACAATAAATCTGGAAGCAAAGGAATTAGGTAAATAATCTGCTTTTACCAACAATTATTGCCCTAGAACTTTTGGGAAACATGAAAACAGGTGAAGTATCTTCAAAACAAATTAAAGATATCCTATAAACAAAGGAGAAGAGGAGAATTCATTTTGATGCTACAGTAATTCATCAATGATCTAAGTAAAGTGACATATATAGTTGTTTTGAGATATTTTTCAGACTTAAAGGAAAATACATTTTTTCCTAAAAGTTCTCCAACTCCTCCAATTTCTTTGTTCCTGTATCACTGATCACTAAGCCTGAGTCCTTGGCTGGTAAACTCATAAAATTCTTTATCAAATTTTTATAAGATATTTGAACTTTTTGTTCAGTTTCTCTTTTCTGTTTGTGGCGTACATAAGTACTAATTTACCATGAAATTACTAATAAAGTGAATATTGACTGCTAAGTGGTGAGAAAAGGGAACAGAAGACACTGAGACTGTCTCCTATACATAAAGGCACTGTGATCACAGAGTGTGTGTGTGTGTGTGTGTGTGTGTGTGTGTGTGTGTACCAAAGCTCTTAAAGTCATTTTGCCAGAAGCAACATATGACTTTGCTCTAATTTTTCTCAGCCTTTCTATTTCATTTAATAATGATAACTAATAGTAGGAGTATCACTCCTTTGTGTACCCTATTTTATATTATATGTAATTATTATGCATTATCTTAATTGTTTGGATGAAACAAGTGACATACATAATTAAAGCCAGTTTCTGAAAGTCATATAGTTCTAATTGGTAATTTTGGGATTTCAATTGAGTTTTCTTCTTCTAATTCTAATAACATACTGTCAATCCCACTCTAATTAGATTAGCTCCCTGCCCAACAAAGCCCTAAGTAAGAAAAAGAACTGTTTTGACTTATTCTTTATGTCCCCACAGCAAATTCCTGGTGCAAAGTGGTCATTTAATAAGTCCTTATCAATTGATGGCATCATTGTTGTTGTTTTAATTAAATGTTGGGAGTGATTTCTGATTAGCCTTCTTCAATCTCAATATTTTCTGTTATTGTAATTATTATTATTTAATGACGTCCATATCTTTGTGAATCTTCTTGGAGTTTTCTTGTCAAAGACATTGGAGAAGTTTGTCATTTTAGTCTCTAGAGACCTCATTTTACAAATGAGGAAATTAAGGAAATGGAGTTTAATGAGTTGCTCAAGGTTACACAGCTAGTAGATGTCTGAAGTGAGATTTGAATTTTGGTCTTCCTGACTTCAGTCCAAGTGTTTTATTCACCATGTGATCTAGTTACTCTATCTGACCAGCATTTTCTATAAGTACTTTCTCTAAATGGATGAAAGAAGTTCCAAATGTATTTGGTCTTATCACCTTGATCTTAGATCCTTATCATTTCTTCTATCCTCTAAGATTTCTGTAGAGGCCCTCAACATAAGGACATTAGAAAGAAAAGAAGACAGGATCAGGTACATTGGGGCCATGAGACTACTATTATACTACACATATTTGGGTAATGAATTTATTTTACACTTAGTACTCGAGTACTTTGATAAGACTGCAATTTATTTTATGTTAATTTGCATAAAATTATATACTTAATCTATGAATGTATTTCCTTTTATTACAATCAGTAAATAAATTTTTAAATATTTAAACATAATCCTAGCTAAAAATTTAGTATTCAAATATTTTGATGTCTGATTTATTTTATAGTAATTTGTATAAAATTATATATTTAATCTATGGACTTATTGCTTTTTATTGCAATCAATAAATAAAGTTTAAATATTTAAATATAATCCTAGTTAAAAATTTAGTTAATATTCACCATATGGATAGAAGTTCATTTTTCTTCTTGTCAGTGGTGGATTAAACACAGAAGTAATGCATTATTAATAGGCTAAGGGAAAATACTGCAGTGCAGTAACTTTTAGCTATGTGTACAATTATCTTACAGCTGCTCAGTAGAGTTAAAATGTTTATTTTCTCATCATATTGCAAAGTATGTTTGTTAAGTCAGTGAAATAACAGGTAAAAAGAAAAGGGGGGAGGGAAACTTGTTCAAAAAGGAATTAACTGCTTTCCAAATCCATAGAAATTGAATTTCTAAAGGAAAATGTTTTTTGGATTTCGTCTTTGGCAAGTCAAAATCATTTTAACACATCACGATTAATTATATATGAATCTGGTCAGTACACAAAGCTGCCTTTATTATTGTTACTAGAACTGTAGAGAAACAATGATGAAGTTGATAACATGATGATCTCTAAGCAGAAAAGACCCATTTCAAATTCCTACCTCAAAAACATCAATTATACAATTCATTTAGGCAGCATAATAATTTTAGCAATGCTCTAGGCCTATAAATTGCAGAGGTGATTTCAAACTGGTGTAGAGAGTATGTTCATTAGTAATTCCCTATAATAATGACATCAGAATTCACTCTATCACATATCCCTATATTGAATTCTATAATGTCTAAATACTTTTATAAGATGATTATCCATCACATTTGGTGATTCTCTATCTCTTTATTAGTTAATTGGACACTATTGTAATTCTGGAAAAACTGAGGCAGAAATTAGAGAGTTTTTAATATTTTATTAATTGGAGAGTTTGATTGATAGTATAGGACCCTCGTCTCAAAGTATCCAGTGGTGAATGTGAGAATCTCAAGTCCTTTATAGGCCTCTTGAAACAAAAACAAAAAACAAAACAAAAAACAAAACAAAACAAAAAAAAGAGTGGGGAGTTTCTGGACCATAAGGAGGGGAAAAACTAGGGAGCCAGAGTCAGGATATTTGAATAAACAGAAGTAAAGATGTCAATGAGATATCGCAGATAGTCTTATCTTTTGGAATATTTAGAGGAGGATAGTGCCATAAATTCTTGAGGACAGGAGTTAGGAGCCAGGAAGTCTGATCTCCCCCTTATCTTAAGTCTTACATTAACAATTTATAACCTTAGAGCAGCAGCCCTCAGTCTTAATGGACCAGAGTTGGGTTTTATAACTAAGGGGATTGAGGTGGAGCAGTTAAGAAAACTGAGGCAGAACAATTCAAGGAAACTCAATCAGGACAATTAGGAAAACTAATATAGAGAAACTAAGCTAGAACAGTTCAAGGAGACTGTAGCATAACATTATCAACAACATTTTAGGGAATAACATGATAGGAATAGTAAAACTTCAAAATAGACAAAAATTACTTTACATCTCTTGGCATTTTCTCTCTTTATTGCGCCAATTCAATAAAATTGAATAAAATTGCTACATTCAATAAAAAGTCAGGGGAAAATAGAACAAAAAAGTTATTGGAAACTAAATAATTTCATCCTAAAGAATGATCAGGTAAAACAGCAAATCATAGACACAATTAATAATTCCAGCCAAGAGAATGACAATACTGAGATGTCATACCAAAATGTGTGGGATGCAGCCAAAGTGATAATAAGGGGAAATTTTATAGTTCTAGAGGCCTAATTGTATAAAACTGAGAAAGAGAAAATCAATAAATTAGGCTTGCAACTAAAAAAGCTAGAAAAAGAGCAAATTAAAACCCCCCAATCAAACACTAAACTTGAAAGTCTAAAAGTAAAAGGAGAGATTAATAAAAGTGAAAGTGAAAAAAAAACTATTGTATTAATAAATAAAAACAAAAGTTGGGTCTATGAGAAAACCAACAAACTACTTTAGAAAAAGGAAAGAGGAAAATCAAATTGTTAATCTTAAAAATGAAAAGGGAAAACTTGTCACTAATGAAGGAGAAATTAGACCAATGATCAGGAGGTACTTTGCCCAAGGTTATGCCAATAAATTTGATAACTTAAATGAAATGGATAAAAACAGTAAAATATATAGCTTGCCCAAATTAACAGAGGAAGAAGTAAATTGATTAAACATTCCCATTTTAGAAAAAAGAAATAGAACAAGCTATTAAGCAACTCCCTAAGAAAAAATCCCCAGGACCAGATAGATTTACAAGTGAATTCTACTAAACATTTAAAGAACAATTAACTCCAATGTTATCTAAACTATTTTTAAAAATAGGAATTGAAGGAATCCTATCAAATTCTTTTTATGACACAGACATGGTACTGATACCTAAACCAGGTAGGATGAAAACAGAAAAAGAAAATGAGAGACCAATCTCCTAAATGAACATTGATGCAAAAATCTTAAATGAAATACTAGCAAAAATATTACAGAAAATCTTCTCCAGGATAATACATCATAACCAAGGAGAATTTATACCATGAATGCAGGGCTAGTTCAATTTTAGGAAAACTATTAACATAATTGACTATATCAATAACCAAATTAACAAAAATCATATGATCATCTCAATAGATGCAGAAAAAGCATTTGATAAAATCAACACCCATTCCAATTAAAAACACTAGAGAACATAGGAATAAATGGATTTTTTCGTTAAATAGTCAGCAGCATCTATTTAAAACCATCTGTAAGCATCAAATGTAATGGTGATAAACTGAAACCATTCCCAATAAAATCAATAGTGAAACAAAGTTGCCCAATATCACCATTACTATTCAATACTGTGTTAGAAACACTAGCTTTGGGAATAAAAGATGAAAAAGAGATTAGAGGAATTAGAGTAGGTAATGAGGAAACCAAATTATCACTCTTTGCAGATGATAGATGCTAAAGAAATTCTACTAAAAAGCTATTAGGAATAATACACAATGTTAGCAACGTTTCAGGATACAAAATAAATTGACATAAATCCTCAGCATTTTTATACATCACTAACAAGATCCAATAACAAGAGATACAAAGAGAAATTGCATTTAAAATAACTGTCGATAGTGTAAAATATTTGGGAATCTCTCTGCCAAAGGAAAACCAGCAACTATATGAGCAAAACTACAAAATGCTTTCCACACAAATACAGTTAGATCTAAACAATTAGAAAATATTAAGTGCACTTGGATAGGCCCAAGTGAATATAATAAAGGTGACAATACTACCGAAACTAACCTATTTATTTAATGCTATACCAATCAATGTCCCAAGGACTTATTTTTATGACCTAAAAAAAATAACAAAATTCTACTAGAAGACCAAAAGGGCAAGAATTTCAAGGGAATTAATGGAAAAAAAAAATCAAATGAAGGTGGCCTAGCTGTACCTGATCTAAAACCATATTATAAAGTAGTGGTCACCAAAACCATTTGGTATTGGCTAAGAAATAGACTATCAGATCAGTAGAATGGGTTAGGTTCATAGAACAATACAGTCAATAACTACAGCAATCGGGTGTGTTTGACAAACCCAAAGACCACAACTTTTGGAATAAGAATTCACTGTTTGACAAAAACTGCTGGGAAAATTGGAAATTAATATGGCAGAAACTAGGCATTGACTCACACTTAACACCCTACACCAAGGCAAGATCAAAGTGCATTCATGATTTATGCATGAAGAATGATATTATAAATAAATTAGAAGAACATAGCATAGTTTACCTCTCAGACTTGTGGAGGAGGAAGGAATTTGTGACCAAAGAAGAACAAGAGATCATTATTGATCACAAAATAGAAAATTTTGATTATATCAAGTTAGAAAGCTTTTGTACAAAGAAAACTAATGCAGACAAAATTAGAAGGGAAGCAATAAACTGGGAAAACATTTGTAGAGCTAAAAGTTCATATAAAGGCTTCATTTCCAAAATATATAGAGAAATGACTCTAATTTATAAGAACACAAGTCATTCTCCAACTGATAAATTGTTGGAATTTTTACAAACTGTTAAGCCATTGGAGTTGATTGATCTTAGAAAGAGATATTTTGGGCCAGAACTTGAAACAAGGTACTAAGTGGAACTGATAGAAACAATGCTTGTGTTCACACCTTTAGAGAGCTCATAAGTATCTAAGTACTCAATGGAGTTCACACGTTTGGGAGAGTTCAGGATTTAGAAAGAAACACCGAATTCACACCTCCTCCCTTAGGGCCAAAGAGCACTCTGGGAGATAACCCAGAATCCCTCTCCCTCCAGAAGGCGGAGTTAACCTTTGGGAGATCACATGTAGAGAGGGACCTCTTGGAGCTTGGGGACTTACTTGAGAGAGGTTTCTCGAGGGAGTTTTTCTTGGGAGCTCGAGTGAGTTTCACTTGGAGTTGGAGAGAGCTCTTGGAACCCACAAGTCCTATCTTCAAGGCAAGAGATTCATTGCATCTTACAACTTGGTGCTGGCTGGAGGCTGAAGAAAGGAGAGGCAGAAGCCAAGGACAAAGCTGCAAGAGCTCAAGCAGAGAGATAGGTCTCTGAGCTAACTGGGCAATATTGAAGGACGCAATAAAAGATCTAAACTTTTATCACCTGGCTGTGTTTTGG
The DNA here is from genome assembly GCF_902635505.1 of Sarcophilus harrisii. NCBI lineage: Eukaryota > Metazoa > Chordata > Mammalia > Dasyuromorphia > Dasyuridae > Sarcophilus > Sarcophilus harrisii. Next base: position 409,179,144 of record NC_045426.1, read on the forward strand.
GAAAAGAAACAAGGATGCAATAAAAGTACAGATCTTTTATCAGCTGGCTGCTATTTTGGAGTAATTATTTATTTCAACTGAGACTAAGGCTGCCTCCAGAAAACCTTCACAACAAATGGCCAAAGGATATGAACAGACAATTTTAAGATGATGAAATTGAAACTATTTCTAGTCATATGAAAAGATGCTCCAAGTCATTATTAATCAGAGAAATGCAAATTAAGACAAATCTGAGCTACCACTACACACACCTGTCAGATTGGCTAAGATGACAGGAAAAGATAATGCTGAATGTTGGAGGGGATGTGGGAAAACTGGGACACTGATACATTCTTGATGGAGTTGTGAACAGATCCAACCATTCTGGAGAGCAATTTGGAATTGTGCTCAAAAAGTTATCAAACTGTGCATACCCTTTGATCCAGCAGTGTTACTACTGTGCTTATATCCCAAAGAGATATTAGTGAGGGAAAAGGACCTATATGTGCAAAAATGTTTGTGGCAGCCCTTTTTGTAGTGGCTAGAAACTGGAAACTGAGTGGATGCCCATCAGTTGGAGAATGGCTGAATAAATTGTGTTATACAAATATTATGGAATATTATTGGTCTGATAGAAATGACCAGCAGGATGAATACAGAGAGGCTTGGAGAGACTTACATGAACTGATGATAAGTGAAATGAGCAGAACCAGGAGATAATTATACACTTCAACAACAATACTATATGAGGATCAATTCTGATGGAAGTGGCTATCTTCAGCAATGAGAGGATCCAATTCAGTTCCAATTGATCAGTGATTAACATAACCAGCTATACCCACTGAAAGAACACTGGGAAATGAGTGTGGACTGCTTGCATTTTGTTTTCCTTCCCAGATTATTTTTAACTTTCTAAATCCGATTTTTCTTGTGCAACAAGAGAACTGTAGAAATATGTACACATATATTGTATTTAAGTTATACTTTAAAATGTTTAGCATGTATGAGACTGCCTGCCATCTAGGCGAGGGTATGGAGGGAAGGAAGGGAAAAGTTGGATTTGTTTGCAAGTGTCAATGTTGAAAAATTACTCATGTATATATTCTGTCAATAAAAAGCTATATAAAAAAAGAATTCACTATTTGACAAAAACTGCTGTGAAAACTGGAAACTAGTATGGCAGAAAATAAGCATTAATCTACACATAACACCCATAGGGTTCATGATTTAGACATAAAAGAGTGATATTATAAACATATTAAAAGAACAAGGGATAGTTTACCTCTCAGATCTATGAAGAAAGAAGAAATTTATGGGTAAAAATGAATGAGTATATTTTTGAATACAAAATGGATAATTTTGATTATATTACATTAAAAACTTTTTTTTGTTTTGTTTTTTTTGTTTTGTTTTGTTTTTTTACAAACAAAACCAATGCAGAAAAAATTAGGAGACAATGAATAAACTGGGAAAATTTTTTCCATTCAAAGTTTTTGATAAAGTCCTCATTTCTAAAACATATAGACAATTTGCTTAAATTTATAAGAATTGTAGTGGTAAGAAACTGGAAGTGAATGGATGCCCATCATTTGGGGAATGGCTGAATAAGTTATGGTATATGAATACTATGGAATCTTCTGTAAGAAACAATCAGGAGGATGATTTTAGAGAGTCCTGGGAAGACTTATATGAACTAATGCTAAGTGAAATGAGCTGAACCAGGATATCATTATACATGGCAACAAGAAGATTATATGATGATCATTACTGATGGTTGTGGTTCATTCCAACAATGAGATGATTCAAATAAGTTCCAATAATCTCGTGATTAAGAGAGCCATCTATACCCAGAGAGAGGACTGTGAGAATTGAATGTGGACCACAACATAGCATTTTCACTTCTGTTGTTGTTTGCTTGCATTCTCTTTTCTTTCGTACTTTTCTTTTTCTTTCTTGATCTGATTTTTCTTATGCAGCAAGATAACTACATATATAATATACAGATATACATATGTGTATATGTATATATAAATAGGTTGGATTTAACATATATTCTAACATATTTAACATGTATTATATTACCTGCCATCTAGAGGAGGGTGTGAAGGGAAGGACGGAGAAATTTGGAACACTAGGTGTTGCAAGAGTCCATGTTGAAAAATTATGCATGCATATGTTTTGTAAATAAAAAGCTTTAATAATAATAATGGGAAATGAGCAGAAGCAGGAGATCATTATACTCAGCAACAGCAAAGTTAAAATATGATGAATTGTGATGGACATGGTTCTTGTCAATAATGAGGTGATTGGGGGCAGCTAGGTGATGCAGTGGATAGCATACCAGCCCTGAAGTCAGAAGGACCTGAGTTCAATAATGAGGTGATTCAGAGCAGTTCCAACAGTCTTGTGATGAAAAAAGTCATTTGACTCAGAAAGAGAACATTGGGAACTGAATGTGGCCATAACAGTATTTTCACTATTTTGTTGTTGTCTGCTTGCATTTTGTTTTCTTTCTCATTTTTTTTTTCCTTTTTGATCTGATTTTCTTGTGCAGCATGTATAGAGAAGTGGCATATGTTTAACACATATTGGATAACTTGCCAATTGAGGGAGGAGGTGGGTAGAAGGTAAGGAAACTATTAGGAGACAGGTTTTTATAGGGGTAAATGTCAAAAATTATCCATGTATATATTTAGAAAATAAAAGGTATAATTAAAAAAAAATAAAGCTGTAGCCATCAATACCATTTGGTACTGGCTAAGAAATAGAGTGGTGGATCAGCAGAATAGGGTAGATACACATGAATCTATAATCAATGCCTATAATAATCTTGTATTTTATTAAATACAATACCCTCAAACTCAAGTTTCTGGCATAAGAACTCACTATTTGACAAAAATTGCTGGTAAAACTGAAAAATTATATACCTGGAACTTGACCATAAACCTATGTCTCACATGTCATACCAAAATAATGTCAAAATGGGTACAGTATGATACCATAACCAAAAGGAATGATACCATAACCAAATCAGAAAAGCAAGGGGTAATTTACCTATCAGATCTTTGGAGAAGGGAGGAATGTATGACCAACGAAAGACTAGAGAATAGTATAAATGACAAAAAGGACAACTTCAATTACATTAAATTAAAAAGTTTTTGTACAAATTAAACCAACAGAAACAACATTAAAAAGGAAGTCCAAAAATGAGAAAAAGTTTTTTCCAGCCAGTATTTCCAATATAGCCTTCATTTCTAAAATATATAGACAGAACTGAGTCAAACATATGAGAATCTATGTCATTCCCTAATTGATAAATGGTTGAAGAATATGAACAGGAAATTTTCAGATGACAAAATTAAAGCCATTTATAGTCATGAACAAATGCTCTAAATGACTATTGATAAGAAAAATGCAAATTAAACAATTCTGAGTACCATACTATACCTGTCAGATTGACTACGATGGCAGGAAAAGATAATGATAAATATAGAAAGGGATATGGGAAATCTGGGACACTAATGTCTTATTGGTGGAGTTGTGAACTGATCCAACCATTCTGGAATGCATTTGGAACTATATCAAAAAAGCAACAAAACTGCATATTCTTTGATCCAAAAAAAAAAAACAATAGTGATTCTGTATCCCAAGGAAATAATAAAAAAGAGAAACAGACCCACATGTGAAAAACATTTGTGGCAGCTGTTTTTGTGATAGCTAAGAACTGGAAAATGAGTGTATGCCCATGAATTGGGGAATTGCTGAATAAGTTAAGGTATATGAAGATAATGGAATATTTTTCATCTATAAAAAAGCTGGAAAGGCTGGAAATATTTACATGAACTAATGCTGAAGGAAACAAACAGAACCAGGAATACATTGTACACAATAACAGCAAGAATGTGTGATGACAAACTAAGAGAGACATGTTTCTTTTCAGTGGTTCAGTGATCCAAGACAATTTCAATAGATTTTGGATAGAAAATGCCATCTGTATCCAGAAAAAAAACATGGAGATGGAATATAAATCAACAAATGGTATCATTACTTCTCTTTTCTGTTTTTTTCCTCCCATGATTTTTCCCTTTTGTTTTGATTTTTCTTTCCCAATATGATTCAGAAAGCAATGTGTGTTCAAATAAACAACTACATAAAAGAAAAAAGAGAATGATAGAGCATAAATTACAAAGTTAATAACTTAAGCAAAGTTGAAGGATACAAAATAAATGCATATAATATCAACATTTCTGTTTATTACCAGAAAAAAATCAACAGGAAGAAATATTAAAATATTTAAGTAAATGTGTACTCTCTTGATACTATTGATCATAAAAGTTGAATGGAAAATAAGACAAGCATATAGCCCCTACTATATATGTGTGTGTGTATGTTTTATGTTGTGTGTGGGTATATGTATGTGAGAGAGAGATTGGCTAAACACTATTCATATATCTCATATAACCCTTACAACAACCCTAGGAGGCAGTTGAGGAAACTGAGACAGGCAGGTAACATGATATGCCTGAGTCACAGAGTGCTTGAGACTGAATTTGAGTCTAGAACCAATGCTCCATCCATTGTGTCACTTTTTCTGCCTAGTCCTTTGCTAGGGGAGCAATGGAAAAAAAAGGCTCACTTAGGGGAAGGGGAAGAAAGGAATATTAGGGAAATTTGTGCACTATATAATTGGAAACATAAATAGAAGTCTATGCAAGCAAGAAGGAAGACATGAGAGGAACAGTTAATATTTGAATATCACTCATCTCCACTGTTAAAAGGAAGGGAGAATATACACACATAGTTGGATATTGAAATACATTTCTTTCTATAGGGACATAGGGAAAGGCAAGAGCCTTTTCACCTCACCTCTCTCCCTTTAAACATATCTTTTTTGAGATACAGATCTACTAGAAAACACTTATAGGTACAACAAAAGGTTTATAGCAGCTCTTTTCTGGGGACAAGAAACTATAAATTGAGGGTCATGTATCAAATGGGAAATTTGTGAATAAAATGGATGTAATTTTCATGCTTTGGGAAATATTGAGCCAGATGTTCTCAGAAAAATTTGCAAAGGAAAATGTACTGTGTACAAATTAACTGCAATATTAAAAGATGATCAGCTGTAAATGACATAAATGTTCTCAAGAATACAATGAATCAAAATAACTCAGAAGGACTCATGTTAAAAATGCTAACATAACAACAGAAGGAAATGATGGTTTCCAAAGGAAGATTGAAGCATACTTTTTGTTTTTTTTTCTCTATTTCTCTTAAGTTTTTTTTTTTTTTGTTTTTGTTTTCTTTCACAAACTGACAGTTATGGAAATATTTTGCAAGACTACATATGTATAACCTATATTGAATTGTCTACATTCTCAATGAAGAGCATGGGGAGAAGCAGAAAAGGAAGAAAGGAAAAATATGGAACTTAAAATTTTGAAAGACAAATGTTAAAATTGTTTATTCGTATAATTGGAGAAACATAAATATTAAAGGAATGCAAAAAAAAATAAGCATGCAGATTTCAGAAAAACCAGGAAATACTTAACTGGAACTGAGGCTGAGTTAAAGAGTTAAATGAGTAAAACTAGGAGAACATGTAGAGAGTAACAGCAGCATCGCATAATTATTAAGTTTCATATACTTCATTCTTCTCACTGATAAAATGATCTAAGGCAATTCCATAAGATTCATTATGGAAAATGTTATCTATATCCAGAGAAAGAACTATAAAGTGAATGCAGATAGAAACTTACTGTTTTCTTTTTTGTTGTTGTTTTTCTTTCTGATGATTTTCCCCTTTTGTTCTGATTCTTCTTTCACAACAGGACTGAGATGGGGAACATGTTTAATATGATTGCACATATATAAACAATATCAGTTTGCCATTTGGGGAAGTGGGGAGGAAAGGGAAGGAAAGAGATAAAATAGAAATCAAAATCTTACAAAGGTAAATGCTGAGAATTAATAAATAAATAAAAACAAAGAAATGAATGAATAAATAAATAAATGAGACTAAGGCTCAAGGTGATGGGCAAATGAATTTCTTTATTAAATTAAACACAGATTGTAATCAATAGAGCTAGAAGCAAAATCATCTTCCTAGGTTAAGTCAAGTGTTCTTTACACGATATTATGTTCTTTCTATAAATTATTCTTTAAATATCATTAGACTAATGAACAATTTAGGTCATTTTTATTTTTATTGTATTAAACTGTTCGACAGTAATATTACTATTCTGATTAAATTAAATAAATATATTTTATATGTAATCTGAATATGAAATATCATTTTGATATGACATTAGTGGACACCAAAGCAGTTTCATTATTTTCTACTTACTAATTCTTCTTATATGGTAATGTAAAAAGATTTTGTATATTCATGGAGATAATTTCCCTACTAAAAAATCTTCAGTAGCCCCTTATTTCCTATTGAATAAGATGTAATCATCATAGCCTGGATTTTAAGTCTCCTCTTTATCTGACCTTTTTCTTTACCTTATCCACTTCATCATCCATTAGTTTCTTTTACATCTAGCCTATAATCTCAATGGTTTGCAACTTTGGTTTATATTATTACAGGCCTTAGCTCAACTCTCTTCTCTAAATCTGAAATTCTTCCCTATTACTCCCTGTTGTAATTCTACCTAAATTTCAAGATTGAAATCAAACATCAACTTACTTGTCCAGCCAATCTTACCTGGTCCTTCCAGACATAGATGAGGTTCCCTTTTTTAGAACACTAATATCATTTTAGTTTATGCCTTCTTTATATTTGTCACACTTTACTCACTTCTTTATGTATGCACACATTATAATTCTTTTTCTAGATAATAAGCTTCAAATGGATAGAGACTGAATGTTATTCATCCTTCATTTTTCCAAGTGCCTAGCATGTCAGCTTGTACATAATAAGTCCTCATAATTGTTTGCTGAATAACTTTCTATGGCATATTAACTATCATATATGTATATAAACTCTTGTTTTTCACATTGCATTTTTCAGGCTATAATTTTATGATCATAAGATACAATGTAATATAATAGAATGCACTTAAAAATTCTACTGGGTGTGGAGTACAGAAAATACTCAGTGTATCTTTAAGATTTCTTGTACATCTGAGGCTTTACAATAATGTTTTGTGATTTAGTGCTAGCACTGATGTTTATCACTTTGAAATAAAAAGTTCAAAAAGGCTTAATTAAAAATACACATATAGCATATTTCTATTATACTCAATAATTTGCAAAGGACTTTCCTTTTTTATTTTATTTAGTATTATAGGCATTATAAGTATTAATTCTTTCTATTTTATATTTCAGAAAACTGGCAATCAGAGACAGTACTTGTTTTGCCTGACAATATAATTTATTAAGGAGAGAATTAATGTCTGAAGGCAGATCTGCTTTTGATTGCAGGTATAAAATTGTTCTATCTACACTGCTGTTTTACTTCAAACATTTAATCAATTAATGTCAATTATTCTTCATAAAAAGGGATTTACTTCAACCATATAAGAAGAATAGAAGCACAAATATGCTCCCTCCCCCAAAATTGGGGATACAATTTTACTTAAACCAGATATAACATCATATCATTGATCTCATCTAGTCCACATTCAAATGCAGCATGATCAGTGAATGAGGCTATATCTAAGCTATCAATAGACTGGGGCACTAAGGTCATTCACTCATCAAGGCCTTAATGCTAGACTGATTGGCTATAGAAATAGACATGGACACTATGTCCCGTATTTCTGGTGTGCTCACTCTCTTAACATTTTCAAATTGAGACAGGGAAAACTATCATCACTCTATTTTATACAGAAGGAAAAAAAATAGATAAAACAAAGAAAGAGATTGTAGGAGAATTATAAATGCTAAACCACATTCTGTCGTTAAGTGAAAGAAAACTCATCCTCCTTGTCACTGTCACTGTAGTGAATTTTCCTCCTCAATGAATCCAGAAAGACCCTGACCTGAGACTCTGTATTGGTTTACTAATGCCTTTTTAAAAAAAATTCCCCAATTTCAACTCCATAACCAAAGACTTCTTTTTTCCTAGGCAACTAGAAGGCTCAGTAGATATGGTAGAGTCAAGAACACCTAAATTTGAATTCAGCCCCAGATATCTGCTAGCTATATGACTCTGGATAAGTCACATACTTTCATTCATCTTCAGTTTCCTCATCTATAAAATGGAAATAATAGTAACATTTATCTCCCACAATTGTCAGAATAAGTAAATTGTTAAATTTTGCCAATTTTACTTCTACAACATATTTCACATCTTTCCAACCTTATGTCTACTCATACCCCAATAACATCAGTTTAGGCTCTCATGAATTTTGCCTGAATTATTTCAGTAGTCTCCTAATATGGCTTATTTTCAACTTTTTTTTTTACTTTTCTAATCTAACATCCACACAAACACTGTTTTGTTTTATTCTAAAGCACTGATATGCCTATGCCCTCCTGCTTTATAAAAACTCTTTTTTTCTATTTCAAGTCCTTCACTAATAGTAGTCTTATCCATCACTTCCCTCTTCTCATTTTATGATATAACCAAAATAACCAATTTGTCATTTGCTGCATAGACAGTACCTTATCTCCCATCCTTGGGTCTTTGCATGTAACATCTATCAACAAGGCATAAAAAATATTTTCTTTAATATACATGTATTGGAAAAAATTCCTAATCCCCATCAAGTTTCAGCTCATATGCACATTTTACAGGATTTTTTTCATTCTTTCCTCAAGGTGAACTTATGCATGCCATCCTAAAACTACATTTAATTATTTTGTAAATAGTAAATGGGATATATATGTGTGTTTTAACACACATATATAGATTGATTTCCTTCATTACAATGCATACTCATTAAAGACTTTGACTGTTTTACTTTTGTCCTTACATTGACAACATTTTACACATATCAAATATTTTAAAATTTTTTGATGATTAACTTAATTCTTCATTTGTTTAAAAATATCAATTGACAGAATTGGGAAGATAGGTCATAAAATGAATAGAGCACTGGGCCTAGAGTCATAAAGATGAGTTTATATCTGCCTTCAGATCCTTACTAACTGTGTTACTCCAGGTAAGTCACTTAACATTGTTTGCCTCACTTTACTCATCTTTAAAATGAGCAGGCAAAAGGAAATGGTGAAACAAAACAAAACAAAAACAAAAACAAAAACAAAAAACTAGTGTCTTTGACAAAAAAAAAATCACAAATGAAATCATAAAGAGTAGGACATGATGGACATGATTAAACAACAACAAAATTAACAGAATTATTTCTCAGAGTTCACTAGAATTTAAATCAAACTAAAGCAGTCGACATTTCTGAAACTCAGGAAAAAAACTGATGAGTGTTCCCTAAGTCTTTTCAATGGAAATGTTTTTCAACCTGCAAACTTTTTAGACATTGTTTTGATTCAAAAAAAATTAAAGGAGATAAAACATTCTGAGATAAGAAAGTCCATAAAAAATCACTGTTCTGACCAAAATGTAAGGAAGTAAATTGAAAACTCTGCAGACCTGGAGAAAACCATATGTTTGCCTTAGCTCAGTTGGGTGTAGGAAGAGCTGAGAAGTAATAACTCATTTGTCATAAATTGAGAATTTCATCATTTGAATGAAAACTTACTAAGTCTATCGAAAGATGTATCTAGTTTTCATTTAGTTCTAATTTCCTAGGGGATGATCAGTATCAAGATTCTGAGCTAAGGTTAGTGTTTAGTTGCTATCAAACAAGATAGGGCAAGAATTGTAATATCTATTTTGTAAAGGTAACTGAAAGTACTAATTAGTTTAAAATTTCAATTAGATGAAAATTCTACTTACCAAATTGATCCCTATACAATGGGGAAGAAGCAGAGATTAAAGTCATCATTAGAAAAATAATACCTGTATCCCTTCATTAAGGTTAGAATAACAGGCAGAGACTTGCTAGAACTGAGGTAATGAAAAGAATAAATGAGTGAGGGGGAAAAGATATTCAAAGCAATCTACTGCTAAATTGTAGGATTTGAAAGAGATGCCTATTTCTTACCAAAAATTTAAAAAGCTCTTTTTTATCCCTGCAGTTTAAATATTGATTCAATTCATAGTTTCTATGTTAAGTAGGCTAAAAATAATCTCAGATTTTCATTTTTTTCTGATATCATACAAAATCTAGAGATATAAAGAAACTCAGAAGTTATCCAATTCAATCTTTATTTTAGGGAACTGAGGCAGTTACTCTCTCAGTAAGCCTGGTAATTTATATTAGTAATAATAAAAAGGACATCATTTTTAGCATTATTTATGACTTAACATGTTCTACTGAATCTTATTTTTGAAATATGTGCCATATCACTATATCACCAAAACATAGATTTAATATTGGGTTGAAAAAAAGCTATTCTTTATATTGTCTAAATCTGCTTCTCTGAAAGTCCCTTCCCCTGCTTCTGGTTTTATATTCTGAGGCCAAAAATGATATTTTTTTTATGATTTTCTGTAAGATAATGTTTAGGTTCTTTTTTTTTTTTTTTAATCATGGCTTTCAGGAAGTCCAATAATCCTTAGATTGTCTCTCCTACATATATTTTTCAGGTCAGTTATTTTTCCTAGGAGACACTTCATATTTTCTTCTATTTTTTCATTTCTTTTTTGTTTCTCTTTGATTCTTTCACTTTCACTTGTTAAATTATAATTTGTAGTGTATTATGCAACCTGCTTGCAACCAGGACAGAATAGCCTAAGAGGTTCATGGAAGATTCATAGGTGAGTGGAAGGTTCAATGCTCTGACTTTCTGCAACACCTCCTTGCCTTGCATCTCTGTGATGCAGTCTGGGCTCAGCAGACTGTCTCTTTGCCCATGTGAGACAGACCTGTTCTGAAGTTCTTCCAAGGTATCTTCTTCTAGAAATTTGTTAAACTCCAAATATTTGTGGATTCTTTGGCTCCAAAACCAATTTAGAGGGTTAATCTGCTGTTGGTTTGAAAGAAAGTTAGAGGAGGTCACAGAGAGTTGTGTCTGCTCTCTGCCATCTTGGCTCCACCTCCAAACAGAATAAATTATATGCCTTTTTTTGTGATTTCTGATGGCATTTTGAAAGTTTTTAACATTTGAATTGTTAGGGGACAATGTGTTTCTTCTTTGTTTTGTTTATCTAAAGTCATTAAAATGATAGCATTTATTCAGCAAGATTTATCACACACAAAAAAAAAAAATATATATATATATATATATATATATATATATATATATATATATATATTGACCCGACTCTAAAATTCCTGTGGAATATTAGACTCTGTTGCAAGATTTGGAAGATATCTGAAATAATAACTTTTTAGGGATTTTAACTTAGAAAAATTTTTAGCAACTTTCAATTATAAAGACAGAAAATATTAGGAAAAAACACCATGCATGCTCATAATAAATGACTTTCACTATAGCCAATTTATTTTTAAGCCACCTTAATGATTGATGTGATAACTTCACAATTCAGTCATATGTGACAACCAGGATGGATGGTAAAAGAGGACAAAGGGAACAGATTGACCATGTTTCAGGGCCAGTTCCTCATATACATACGGCTATACACTGAGACATGGAAAAAATCTGCAGGGATTTTATATAGATGGAAGATAATCACACCATTTATTTGAATTAAATTTGGGAAATAATACTATATAACTTGTATATATTTCAGGTGTATTTACTTTTTCTGTTGTCACAATTGAATTATATGTTTCTAAAATTGATAGATAATCAAATGAAATATTTCCAAATATACCCTAAAACTTCATTTTCTTTCAGATGTACAAAATAATTTTATTTGACATGTTGCTTTTTTACATTCATAGTGAAGAAAGTAGCCTAAGGTGAAAAACCACTAGTGAAAATAACCTTATTATGGTGCATATTTTAATACCTTATTTCCATAACATTGGTACTGCATTTTTAAAAATAAAACTGACTTTTGATACATGTGGTACATTTGATACATTCAAAGTCATGAATTCTCAAAACATCTCCAAAATAGGAATTTGAAGTAAGAACTAGAAATTTTAGCAATCTATATGGGATATTGCACCAAGAATCCTGAGGTAACAATACTATGAAGTAAAAAGAATCCCTAACCTTAAGAAATTCACTAAGTACCCCCTCCATATCAGTTGCTATATGCTGATTGAAATATTTTTGTTCTTATCTACTGTTGGGGGAAAACAAAAAACAGAAGTTTCCAATAACTGGGTCTATAGTTTGACATTACTTTGTCTTATTACTTTCTCAGAGAACTGAGATTGGGAACTGGGACAGGATACCAAAATCTGTATATGGATCCTCCAGGTCTATCTGAAGTGAGGAACCTAGCATCAAACTGGGGTCAGTTCTTTCCCTCAAGAACTACTCAAGACAGAGACTGGAGTGAATAAAAGAAAAGTTATCTAGCATAAAAGGAGACTGAAATGGCATTGGCCTCAAGAAAAGAAGAAAGATTCAGGAAAAGAATGATTAAAAAAAAATAGAAGGAAAAAAATTCCGAAATTACCAAACATCCAAGGAGAAAGAAAACTTAAAGACCTTTAAAATAATCAGATAAGTGAATAGATACAATAATAATAGCAGAATTGAATATGATTTTCATTTCAGCTAAGTAGGCTGAATCAACATTATAAGCCAAAATAAATAAATAAATAAATAAATCAAGACCTGATGAGATAGAAGATACTATGAATCCCTAAAAGAACAGGGTATAGTAGCTGGCTGTTTTTGAATAGTTTCAAAGCAAAGCAGGCATTACTTAATAAGAATATGTGTTCTGCATAACAAAAATAATGTCAGAATTTTTAAAAAAACATGCTTGGTGACAAATCATATCAAAGAAACAAAGAATTGAAGGACAATTTTGAAAAAGAGAAACAAAATTTATTAAAAATATTCACTACAAAATCATTTATTCCAAAGATATGATTTATAGAAATAACATAGGAATTGCATGTCTTTCAGGGGAAAAATGGAAGATAAAAATAATTATGAACATCATAATGCTAGAAATAATGCAAAAAAAATCCCTAAGACTTGTGAACATGTAAAATTTAATGTGCATTGAGATATTTCTCATGTTACATCAAAATAATAGCAGTAAAACAAGCAAAAAAGCAAAAAAGGAAGAAAGAAAAACTATTCTGCAATCCCCAAGACCTCTAGTAGTAAAAATACCAATAAGAGTTAATACATTTTAAGCAATAAAAATAAAGATTTTCAAATATAAAAATTAATAAATTCAGATATCTTAATATTATTCTGCTTTCACTGGAAAACACAGGCTGAAATAGAATAATACTATGTGCAAAGCAAAGTTGCTTAAGATACAAAAAGAGATGAAATACCCTTAAAACCTAAGGCTAACTATTAATTTAAAAAGAAAAATCCTTTGCAAGCATATATCTTTTTTTCCTTACAATGACATAATAACTAGAGAAAGAGAATTAGGAGATAGCTTTCTAAAATTACCTAGAGATGAGAATGAAAGTAGAGATAAAATAAAAGTGATGGTAAAGAAACAGACATAAAATATAATAGACTAAACCTTGTAACACCTTACCTATAAATAATTTAATTTGTGGAGTCCAAATTATAGAATGTGAACAAAAACACACAATGAAAAAAAATAAATGAGATATAGGTGAGAAGTAATATATCTTACTTAAGTCAAAGACAAACAACAAAAACTAGTTTCAGAAAAAACTGGCCTTCAGAATAATGCTCTAGAAAAACAAAGGAGTGGTTTAAAAAGAGATAACAGAAAATCTTGTTTCAAAGATGTGAAAAGATGCCATTTTAAAATGTTACAAATTTCATAAATTTGTATTCATATTTGTATTCATAAATTTGATTCAATAAAAGTACAACAGAATCTTTGATTGGGTATAATTTGCAGTGGCTTGGTACATTAAAAAAACAATCAGACACTAAATCTGTGTCCAGAGAAGGGGAATAAGATATTTTAATAAGATTTTAAAGGCAAGTGACACCCAGAGATTAGGAATGAGAATTCAAGAAAAATATTTCAAGGTAAATGTGGGAGAAAGTGTGGATAAATATAGGTAGGGCAAAGTCAGTAATGAATATATAATTAGAGACCTGGGAAAATATCTAGCATGAGGTAATATTCTCTTTAACACTTGCAGAAATTGGCATTTCTAAGATTAAGACAAAAAAGAAAAAGAAGTTGGAGTTGGGGAAGGTAATAACACAAAAACTATTAAGAAAAATCCCAAAATATAACCTAAGAATTTTTAATTTCATGAGAAACATTGTAAGCAGTAAAGTAAAATCACAGCAAAGTCAAAAGAAAAGGAATTATCAGAATATATTAAACACAATTAGACGCTAACAAAACATAAAACACAGAAGAAATAGATGAATATTTTCAAGAATATATTAAAAATCCTTAGAAAAGCTTATAGAGATCTTAGATGACTAAATGTCAGAAAAAATTGTTATCTACATGATAAATCTTCAAAAATTAACAGAATTTCTTCATAATAATAACAAAACTCAAGAAACAATAATAGAAAAAGAAAATAATCACTAACAAATATAAAATACATTAAATATCCAGGGAATCATTTTTTCAATATATACAAGACAAATAGATTCAATTATACAGTATACTTTAAATTATAAAAACAGAAACAATAAAAAATACATAAATAGCTAGATGAATATTTGGTGCACTGTGCCATGCTGTGCCAACAAAATTAAAAATGATGATACTCTCAAAATGAATTTGTTATGCTATAATGATCAATTTATTATCAAAAAAAAGGTGCAATACAGTACTTGATAAAATAATGGGAAAGCTAACTTGGAAAAACAAAAGGTAACAAATATGAAGGGAAACGATAAAAAAAAAAAGGTAAGGAGAAAAGAGGATTGGCTATTTCAGACTTAAAACTTGATCATAATGCAGAAACCATCAAAACCTTCTTATATTGGTTAAAAAATAAGAGAGGTAGACTACATACAGGAGATTCAGAAAATCCATAACCCAGTGTTTGATAAAGTATAAAATATATATTTACCTAGCAAAAACCTCCCAGTATGATAGAAAAACAACAAAACAAATACTGCTGAGAAAACTGAAAAGCAGTCTTGCAGAAATTAGGATTTTAAATGGATATAGGACCTTAATATTAAAGTCCACATTTTTTGAAGAGAAATACATAATGCATTTCTCATAAAAGTGTATTCTTAACTATATGAGATAGAGGAAATTACTAAAGACAAATAAGGCAACTTTGCTTAAAAATGAAAGCTTTTGTACACAATATGCATGAATTTAAGATCAAAAAGGAAGTGGCTAAAGAAAATAAAACTTTGTATCAAATTTTCTGTGATAAAATTTTTTGTATTCAAGATTTATAAACTAAAAGATAATATGACTAATAGCAATTCCCCAATAGATGAATAGTTAAAATATATGAATCAGCAATTGTCAAAAGAACTACAAAACATCAACAATCATATGAAAATGCCCTAAAGTACTAATAATGAAAGAAATACAATTCAAAATTACTTTAAGTTTTTTGCTTACCTGAGAAAATTGGTAAAAAACAACAACAACAACAACAACAACAACAAAAAAAAAAAAAAAAAAAAAAAAAAAAACAACTACAGGGACCCCACCCTACCCCATCCCAACTCATACAACAATGATAAAAAAAAAGTCAATATTGGAATGCTTGTGGAAGAATAAATACATTATCACAATCTTCATGGAACTATAAATTACTACAACTACTTTTTTGGAGGGGAGTAACCTGCTCCCAGGCTACTGTTGCCAAGGCCACAAATACTAATCTCCCCTGGACAGACATGGAGACGAGACCAATGTTAAGGGCCAAACAGCCTTTCTTTATTGGTAATTTCAGCAGAGGTTAGCAGGAAGCAAGTGCAAGTATATGTATGTCTCTCTCTGCATCCCTGAATTCTCTACATCTCTGCCTCTCTCCTTCTGTCTTCATCCTACTTTTTTGCCAATGGCAAAGCTGACCATATATATTTACTTTCCTCTGAGATTACCTTGTGCCTAGCCTACTCAGCACTGAATAGGTGGATCTGCAGAAGGGAGACAACTGGAGTTAGTGCTGTGTCCTAAGAAAAGATTTAATACCTGTAAGACATAATCGCCTGCCTGAGAGGCCAAGCCCCTTTCTACTCCTAGGTCCACCCTACCAGATGACATGGCATACATTTCAGTTCTCAGAAGGAAAGTCTCTAACAGGGGGGTGGTTAATGCATATTCTTTTACTTAATAGCTATGACATCAGAAGCAAGTAATTTAACATCCCTAAGCTTCATTTTCATGATCTTTAAAGTGAGATTGGTTGACTAGATGAAATATAATCCATATATATGTATAATATACATTATATAGCATGTATAAATATTACATATATGTTTCATATACATATATGTACACATATATGTACACATACATATATGTGTATGTGTATACGTGTGTATGTGTATGTGTGTGTGGTGTGTGTGAATGAAGTTTGGCCAGGAACAGAATTGTGAAAGTTTTACTGCATCATCCTCGACAGAACATATCTGTAATACTGTGGGGAGCAGATTCATTCAGACTCACTCAGGGGTCCTCAAACTATGGCCCGTGGGCCAGATGCAGCAACTGAGGATGATTATCTCTCAGGGCTATGAAGTTTCTTTAATTTAAAGGCCCACAAAACAAAGTTTTGTTTTTACTACAGTGGGGCCCTCCAACAGTCTGAGGGACAGTGAACTGGCCCCCTATTTTAAAAGTTTGAGGACCCCTGATTCAGAGCATTACAATTTGCCAAGGTCATCAATAATCTGGAAAGTGTTCAGAGGAGAAAAATAGGAAGTGGAAGGGCCTTAAATCTATGCATAAAAGACATGAAGAAACTGAGCCTATTTAATCTGAAAGTGAGAAAGCTCCACAGGAAGATCTGGACTCAAATCTTGACTCAGATACTCATTAGTTGAGTAATTTTAGGCAAGTCAATCACTTAAGCACCATACAAATCATTTAATCTCTCTATACTTGTTTCCTCATCTATAAAATACAAGGGGACTTGGACTTGGTAGCCACTGAAGTCACTCCCATTTCTAAGACCCCATTAAGAATTTTAAGAGATTTGCCTCATAGAAAAAAGGATTAAATTTGTCCCATTTTGACTCAGGAGGTAGAATTAGAAGCAAAGCATGTGAATTATCATTTACTTTTGATGTAAAAGAAGGTTTCTTGACAATTAAAATATAATGGAATATAAGATTGAACAGGTTACCAATCAGGAGGGTTTCAAGCAAAGACTGGATATCCACTTGTAACATTTGCACAACTATTTTGGAAACAATTTGAAATTATGTGATTTACATGACTAAAATATCTATACACTTTGAGACCATTTCTGGGGTCATATGCAAAAGAAGACATTTAAAAGAAAACAAACAAACAGAAAACATTTCCATATTTCCCAAAATATTTATAGCAACATTTTTATAATAGGCAAGAATTAGAAACAAGTGGATACCTATTGATTGGGCAAAGACTAAACAAATTATGGTATGTGAATGTAATAGAACCCTACAGTTTTAGAAGAAATGATGCATGTGATCAATTCAAAGAAATATGGAAAAAATGTATATATTGCCCAGTGAAGTAAGAAGTATCAAGAAAAGAATATACATCATAAGTTCAATAATATATATGGGAAGAATTACACAAAAACCAAATATTAATTTGACCAAATTTTGAAGAGTAAGTAAGTTTATAAAGAATGCCTCATCTGCCCTTTGTGTAGGTGGGGATACATGCATTATACTTTTCACTTGTTTTTAAAATTTTTCAGTGTATGATTTGTTATTCTGATTACTTTTTCCTCTCAAAAAAATTCCCCATTATTGAGCACCTGTAAAATGGCTCTCTTGGGGGAGGTAGTGGTAAGGGATACATGAAATTCTACTGTGATGTAATAAACAGAAAACATTAATAATTTTATAAAATAAAAAACCTATAAAATATAAATTTTAAACTAATTTAATATGAAAGCATAAAACAAAATAAATGTAAATAGAATTCAAATTATCAAGCTAATATCACAACCAAATCAGAAGAAATTAAAGAAAAGAATAATGAAAACACACACACACACACACACACACACACACACACACATATATATATATATATATATATATATATATATATATATATATATGTATATCAGAGAAATTTTCCATGTAAACTAAAAAACAATAAATCTGAAAGAATATATATATATATAAATGAATACCAGAGAAAATGAAGAGTGCTTCTAAAAAGCAAAATACTAATGAAAGACTAAATGGAAATCCCTTTCTCAGAAAAGAAAATATAACTGGCTCAAAAAAAAACTATGAACAACAACAAAAATAAATAAATAAACACAAAACCAATAAATAATAACAAAAACTCCTGAGCTTAATGGAAATTTATGTCCTATTAATATGAGATATCTATTGAACTTTTAAAGAAAAATTGGTAATGATTCTACCCAAAATATTTTCAAAAATTAAGAAAGCAAGCTATCAGAGAATGTTTATGACACAAAATTTGAGCAATTATTTTAATATCATACTAAGTATCTATCTAAAACCAAAGCAGCCATCATGTTCCGCAGGACTACACTAGGATCTTTCTCAAAAAATAAAGGTTTAAATAAAAAATACATATTCTTCCAAACATTTTTTGCTATAGCCATGAAATTCTATCACTGTAATAAGGGAAGAGAAAGAAATTAAAAGTCTAAATACAGATAAAGAAAAAAAAAAAAAACAATTCTATCCTTGTTCATTAATGGAATGATTTATGCAGAAAATTTTAAGGAATTAGCAAAGATAGTCATTGGGGCAATTAATAGCTTTTGTAAAGTAGTAGACTAAAACAAAACATGAAAATCAAATATCTCTGTGGAGCACAACATACCAAAGTTGTCCATGGGTTTTCTTAACAAAGACAATAGAGTGATTTGCTAGTGAATTAAGGCAAATGGAATTTAAGGATTAGCTTTCTATCCCTTGAAACATCTGTCTAACATAAATATTAGAATGTGACAATATGCAGTTTTTCATAAGAGGTTGAAGAAATTTGTGTCATCTGCATCTGTTTTATAGATGGGATAATCATCAAAAAGCTTCTGGTATATGAAGGAAAATGAAGCTTGCATCTTCATTTTCTTACTACTTTGGTGATATAAGGGCAATGAATCATTAAATACTTTCATGTTTAAGTTTTGAATATACTGATCTCATTAATTTTTTTTCTACATTAAGCAAATATGGGTGACGAATGAGTCAATTCCACACTTTTTTCTGCAATGATTTCTAAATGAAAAGTCTTTTTTTTCAAAACCAATCAACACTATAATGACTTGAAATATATATAACATTATGCTACATATTCCCTTAAATATAAAGAAATATCAAAAATGGTCCCAATATATGACAAACTACTTGATGAAATTAGTCAATTTTTATTTGCTTCAATACTGTCACTTCCTTCAGTTAAACAAAGTGCAATGCTAATTTTTTGAAATGTTTAACTTTGGAATGTCTATCCAATATGCTAGTACTATTCTTTTGGGACTTCCATTGCTTGGGTTCAAAATATAGTATGTGACCTGTTCTATTATCAATTACTAAAGATGAATAGATTTAGGAGGACAGATAATAAAATTAATCAAATGAAAAATGTGATACAGATCACAAATCAATCTATGTTACTAATTCTTTGCAATAAAAAAGGCAGATCAGTAAATGAAAGAATGAATGAAGAAGAGTCAGAGGTCTTATTATTCATTGCTTTATATGCCACAACATATGTGCTAAGTTATTCCTGCAACAACTAAGGAGTTATGTGGGGTAGAATAATGTTAAGGGTACCTTGGTTCAGAAAAAGAAAAATTCCCATGTATATGCTATACATTTCTAAAATGACACATTCATGTTATAACTTCTCTAAAGTTAATGCTGTCTTGATGCAGCATCTGGGATCCAACAGTGAAAGGAAGAAGAGTGGAGTAAGATAGCTATTTTAGACATAAACCCATGATTGGCTTTGGCATGGAATATGCAATTTGATTTATTTCTGCTCCTCTTGTTAGTTATGTTTGTGGGGTCATGCAAGTTCCCTGGAATACATGGACTCTGATCCTTCTCTTATATCAAGGAGTTCAATCAACATTTGAATCTTTTTTTCCACCCTAAATTATTGGCTCATAATTAAGGATTTCATTGCATATTCTAATGTTCCTTTGATTAGTATGGTTTCCCATTTTATGAACTTATTCCATTTATTTGATCTCCATCTTCATTTCATATCCTATGTACAAAGAAGGGGCTATGTTGTTAATCTTTGTTGTTTAGTTATTCAATTACACCCAATTCTTCATTATCCCATGGGTTTTCTTGGCAACAACACCAGAATAATTTTCATTTTCTTCTCTGCTGTTTTAAGGTAAACAGAGGTTAAATGTCTTGCATAAAGCAACACATTTAGTGAGTATTTACATTTGGATTTGAACTCAGGTTTTCTTGACTCTACCCACTGAACCATCTAGCTGCCTCTTTCCTTCATCTTACCATCACTGATAACTATTCTATCTCTATGATCTTGAGTTATAAAATTCCAGTATCCAAACCTACTTCCCATCTTCCCATGTCTTTCTCTGAGCCATTCATATTAAATATATCATATATCATTATTATCATCCCTAATTCTCATTCTCTTCCATATTTCTCTAATTCATCACTCAAGCTGTGACCTCACTTCCCCTTACTTCACTATTACTCCATGTTTAATGTTTAACCAGTCTATCAATACATTATACTTTATCCTTTTTTTGATATCTTATATTGTTACTAGTTCCAACTCTTCCCGGTTCATATATGTGTTTCAATGAATGCCCTTTGCATCTACTCACCTGCAATTTAAACAATATTAGAGAAGGGCACCCAACAATTTCCATAGAATTCACTAAAATCTGTCTTTAACTCCATTTGAGCTTTCACTGCTTTACAATAATACTTATATTCTTCATTGATTGTCTCACGGGGTCTCCATATTGACTATGGAGTCATATTAATCTCTTCTAAAAATTCTCAGCAAATAATTTTACCTCTTACCTTACTGATAAAAAGGATTTTTTTTAATTTTCTCACTCTCTTGCTTCCACTCACTTTAAAATCAAAAAGTCCTTTTAATCATCTCCAGCATGCATTCTTTTGTTCTAGTCTCCTTGTCAAGATTAACTACATTGTGTGTGCTCTGCATCCCATACTCTCCATTCAGGTAAACTTATGTACTCCTCATTACTTCTCTTTTTCTCATATTCAATTTCTTTACATTTACTGGATCTTTACATCGCCATTCTGAAATATAATACTCTTATGTGATTCGAGCAACCTTTCAAACTGTTGATCTTTGATAAATATGTGTGTGTGAAAGAGAGAATGAAAGGGAGATAGAGATAGAGACACCCACACCCACAGAGAAACAGAGAAAGATAGAGACAAAGAGACAAAGAGAAAACATAAAGACAGAGAGAGAGACTGAGAAATCAAAGGATACCATAGTGTAGCAGTGTGGCATGGAGATGGTTGTAAAAGATGTGGAGATGATTGAAAAGTGTCATGTACTTAACTGAACTTGTAATTTGTACTATATCTTTTACCTCTCATTTGAAAAAAAAAAATGTTTGGTGAGCATACATCTTGTTTTATGCTTTATCTAATATTGAATTAGATGATGAACAAACAGGATATTTCTATTGTTAAATTTTCCTAGAACT